>NC_056731.1:508345668-508705387 GCF_019279795.1 Protopterus annectens
ATGTTGCCCTATGTACTATTTTGTTTTATATATCTTTATCTAATCTATATATAGACACACACACACACACACACACACACATACGCACACACGCACACATACACACACACACAAGCACACACACACACATATATCTGTATATCTATCTATATATGTATTTATGTTTATATAGCTAGGTACATAGGTATGACAGAATGGAAGGTCTTTTTGCAGTATATATATATATATATATATATATATATATATATATATATGTGTGTGTGTGTCTGTGTGTGTGTGTGTGTGTGTGTGTGTGTGTGTGATTTACTATTATGTGATTGCAGCTTGGAAGCTCAACTTAAACATGTTGGAATTGTGGACACCGAAGGTCAGAGTACTGATGACTAGCAATGCTGAAGCCCAGCTTTGCCTCCCTTGTGGACCAATGCTAGTATTTGTTCCTGAGTCTGGAGTGGTAGGGTGTTTCTGAGATTTGAGTTTGCGGTCATCATGGTGTATATTCAGTATTCTGTGTTTTGGCAGTGCTTTATTGTGTTTCCAGTAATTCATCTTCCAATCCTCGACTACATAATTGTAAACTATATATATATATATATATATATATATATATATATATATATATATATATATATATATATATGTAATTAGAAATCCAGACAGGTTGCAATTGAGAAACACGATGCATGAAAGTGGTTTGTAGTGATTCCTAAGTCCGAACAAAGGAGTAGAGTATAATTTCATGCTTTTACGAGTTGACACCTGGTGGGGGCTGTAAGGAGGCAGTCAGCTTGATATGGAAACACTTGGAATCCTAGCAGTCTGAGGTGAGCTGCTACAACTGCCATGCATTTGGTGAATACCTGGGAGCTATTGGTGAAACTAAAGGACACTGCCCTGAACTGATGACTGGCTCCTATCCAGAAGTGCAGAAATCTTCTGGACCACTTGTCCATTTTTATATGGTAACACAAATCCTGAAGCTCTATTGAGCACATCCATTCATCTTTTTCCAGGAACAGAAGTATAGACTGAACCAAGACCATCTGGAATTTGGTTTGCTGAACTGATTTGTTCAAATGAGTGAGATCCAAAATTGGTCTCCAGTCCCCTATTTTCTTTGGCATTAAAAATAATCTTGAGTAAATCCCAGATCCTCTCTAGTCTGGTGGAACTGCCTGAATGACTCTTTTATCGAGCAATTTCCGAATTTTTAAGGCTGCTGCATTCCTGTGACTGGGTGGGTCATCCAGGATCTTTCTTCATCTGCTGGGTCTTTTAAAAAGGGTCTATGTTAAATCATCAAATGCTTAAAAAAGTGAATGATGATTTATCGAACCTGTGTAAGTGAAAGCTTACAATCTCGAACACTTAGAACAGTGATTTTTTTCCAAATGAAAGAATCGCTGTTCCACAAAAAAAAAAAAAATGAAAACATTACCCCCACACACCCCCCTACTTAAATATATCAACTCTGAGATCGCACTACAGTCAAGAAAACGGCAAAGTAACGAAAGCGGCCAAGCGATTTCTTTCCCAGGGAAAGAATTCGCTTATATGCCGTTTTGCTGTTTTGCCTTTTCGTGCTTTCTGGTTTGATCAAGACACATTTGAAAGGATGCATCTTCGATCATTTAATAGGAACCCTTTTAAAAAGAGGGCATTGTAACCTCTGGTTATAATTCTCTGCACCCAATTGTCCATCGTTATCCTTATCCAGGCAGATTGGTGCAGAGATAATCGCCCCCTTCCCAGAATACCTCCAGAGAAAAGTAATCAGGCCTCCTGTCAGGAGAGCTGATAGGAATTGCCAGGGAAGGAATTCCTGGAACCCTGATTCTGCGGGCCACTTCTGCCTCTCGCATGGTGTCTTCCATTGTTACTTCCCCCTCTGCCCCAGGGAAAGTTGTTGCCATGTGAGTCCTGGAATAGCCTTTTGGATTTCTTGAACCATAGCCTCTCACTCCTTTGCTACCTGGAATAGGGCTGTTGAGGTGTGGAAAAGAGTATGTGAATGGCAGTAAGGGTCTTCCCATCTTTCTTACATCTGGCCAGAGTGTCCTTAACTTTGGATCCAAACAGGGATGTTCCGTCAAATGCAGCACTGACGAAAGAAGTCTTCAATGGCTCCACGAAATCACATAAGCACATCCAGGTGTGTCTCCTTATGGCTACACCTGAACCCGTTTCCCTTGTTGTCCCTTCAGCAGCATGTGCAATTAGCCTCATGGACAAGTTATAAATGGATTCTAGGGTGGCGAGCTGAAAAACCACTTTGTCTCAAACTCCTTCAGCTACTGCTCCTGGAAGAGTGTCTAATAGTTCTTTAATCAGATCTTTTTGAATTCTGGTAAAATGTGCCATGTAATTCAAGAACCTGACAGCAAAGGTTGATGAGGTGTATACATGCTTTCCAAACCTATTCATAGTCCTAGACTCTTTGTTAGGAGGATGGATAGTGGGACTTTCATCAGCAAGTTCCTTCTTAGTGGCTGACACTATCACCATGTCATCCACAGGAATTCCCTCAGCCAAGTGCTGCTGATCTTGAGGAACTGAAAAGATACAGTCTTGTCTCTTTGGAATCAGCTCAATAGAGTTAGGTGTCTTCCAGGCTCGCTGAGCAATCAACATAATGAGATCATCAGCTGGCGGAGAGATCCAAGAGGTAGAGGGCTGGGCATGAAAAGCCTCCAGGTATACCAACTCCACTACGTCTAGCCAACCCTCTGTTTAAGGATCTCCAGGATGTCCTTGAAGGAAACATCTTAAGGAGGTGACTTAGGGGAACCTTCTCCTTCATCGAAATCGGTATCTTCTGTGTAGAACTCTTCTTGGAAATCCAAGTGCTTCCTTTTGCACTTTCTCTTCGAAGGTATCTCTTTGGTGGGGTGCTCTAGAAAGGTATCTGAAGAAGTCATAACACTGCGGTTTGATCTTGAGACTTTTGTGTTCTCTGTTCCAGGCAAGAGACTGGTGGAAGCTCCAGTCAGGGGGGAAGGCAAGATGTTTTGTCTGATAGGGGAGGCATGAACTGTTTGTCCATAATAGACAAGACCCTCTCTATAGTCTGGAAGGCAGGCCCCCCTGTAGAGGGGGTGGGAGCCCAGAACCAAAATAGACTCCTTTGAAACCATGGCCCTACCCCACACAGAGGATGCTGCCTCCAAAACAGAAGCCAGAATCAAGCTAACATATGCCAAAGACCCAAGGGGCATGGAGGGCTATGAAAGGATCGAAGTTGAACCCTGCCCCTTGGACACAGCAACAAAGCCTCAACCCCGGGAGGTCTCCAGATCTGACAAACCTGAAGAGCTCAGGGTAGGTATCAGCACCAGAGAAGGAGATCTGACTGGGACTGAAACAGCTGAAACCAGAAAGGTCAGTACCAGAGGCTCCAAAAGCTCTGCTGGAGTTGAAGGAGGAATAAAGGCTGGAGTAGAAGAAGGCAGGGATCCAGAGCCGACAGTGCTAGGAACCATGGAAGGAGGCAATTCCCTTGCCGCAAGGAGCTGATCCACCAGTCTCATGATATTTCATTTGGTTTAGACACTTGGTGGATCAGACCAAAGAGATTGAAGGAAATCTGGGTGGACATTTCTCCAAAAAAGGACTGGGAGGATGGTCCACAAAAGGATCTACTGAAGGTGAATATCTGGTGCACTTCTTTGTTTCTGAAGAAGGAGAAGGTGATACTGTAATTGACATCGGTGTCAAAGTAGTTGGTGCAGAAACAGGCACTGATGGCATCAGCACTAATGAAGTCGCTTTAGAAACAGGTACCAATGGTACCGATCATTGAGTCACTTGACCCACCGGTTCCGAAGAAGCTGTAGGAACCATGAGAATCTTGGCCATTTTACATGGAGGTTCCAAAGAAAATGACAGAACCGATTGCCTTCTTTTCTTTGTCTTAGTTGAGGAAGAAGAGGGTGAACTTGCCACTGTTTTTGGACCAGATAAGGGCTCTTCAAAGTTTGACTTAAAACGACCCTTCAGAATAAGTTTATTTCTGTGGTCGATTAAAGCCCTATGGCTAAAGCTATGGCAACTTGCACAGCCCTTTGTCCTCTTGCAAGTGAACCAAAATAGACACAAACAGTGTGTCCGTCTGAATTAGGAAGCTTCCTGTCACAAACTTTGGCACGTTTTAAAGCCAGAAGTACCTTTAACAGGCTTGTCCACCATGACTAAAGAAAGACCACACTCACGCACACACACACAGTAAGGAAGGAGAATAAAAATGATAGAAAGAGTTTTTTTTTAAATAAATAAAGTAATTAAAGGCAGGAAAGTAGTACCAACAATGGTACTTTCAGAAATACTGCAAGGGTAAGGAGGAAACAATGGTATGAGAGAGATTACCTAAATGGGAGATATAAAGGAAAGATCACACGCACAAGATAAACTATATAATAGAGGAGCGGATAGAATAAACATAAGAGAATGATAAATTTGGAAAAGAAAAACATCAAACTTACAGTTTAACAAGGTTATTGCTGTTGCTCGAGAGCTTAGAGGAGAGAATGCATCTGGTACTATGAAGCGGCAAACGAGATCTGAGGTGATTTTGTGAGGAGCATTACGGGTAGAGCTTAGCTTGAGAGTTTTTGGAAGGTGCGAGCTGGAATAATGGCCAAGTTTGTTCCGAAGCTCGGAACCCACAGTCATGAACTACATGAAGACTGACTACATCAGATGGTATATTATGTGTTTTGGCACTTGAAAAGCTTAAGGTATTAATTTAAAGAAAGTATGGTTCCTCGTGTTTTGAAAGTTTGATTGGAGCCTGGAGTGGGAAGGAATGATGTTAAGTTTATGACCTATTGAAGAGGAGTACTAGAGATGGCATCACTGGTATTTGTAGATGCATTAAGCATTATGAATGTTTGCCACCTGTGTTACAGAAAAAAAACAGGACTATTTCGAGGTGGTTAGTGGTTTTCCTGTTCATGCCTGTTTGATGGTCTAATTTAAACTTACTTTGAAAACATATGATAAGGATTTTGAACAATGGAAGTAGAAGAAGCCACTGAGAGACATTTGGGGTTATAAATCTAAAAAATCTGTTTGTTAAAAGACAGGTAGATTCTATCTTGGTAATAAGTGTGACAAAAGGAGGTACTGCCAGCACAACTAGCTGACAGATTATTCTGTATTTTGTCTTGGGCCTGACAACAAGAAGAACCATTTGCCACATCGTCTGCCCTGCTCTATTAAGTAAGTTATTAGGGTATAATAATTCTCTTAGATTCAGTAAGGAATATAGAGAAGCTTAGTTTAGATATTGTTTTTCTTTATTTGTCTGAGCCTGTCCTTCAATTTTATTTTAAATATTTCTTGTGATTTGAACTCTGATGTCACTGTGAATATATACTTAGCATTGTTTTGTTCTATTATTAAATGTATTTAAACCTTTCATTGTGGCTGATCTTTGTAGATATATTTAAGTTTTGAGAGTACTTCCATATTTATTTGGTGACACTGTGTGGGCCACACCTATTAACCTTGATCTTGGTCAAAGTACCATTTGTGTTAACATTCATTTCACTCAGTATGTTGGATAACCTTGGAAGAGCCTTAAGGTAGCTGGTAAGAGTGTCTAATGGCAGTCATAGCTACCTTATAGTCTGGGCAGAAGGGGACATAGCTAGTAAATCTGTGCCAGCCTTTCCTGTATGTGGGATGTGGGTGTGTATGTTTGTGTGTGTGTGTGTGTGTGTGTGTGTGTGTGTGTGTGTGTGTGTGTGTGTGTGTGTGTGTGTGTGTGTGTGTGTGTGTGTGTATGTGTGTGTGTGTGTGTGTGTGTGTGTGTGTGTGTGTGTGTGTGTGTGTGTGTGTGTGTGTGTGTGTGTAACTCAAACCTACTTGGGCAGGGACTGAAGCACTGGATGGAGAGAGGGTGCTGGAGGTCTTGGCTTAGACACTCAGCTGAGATCTCAACTCTGTAGCTGTGCCAGTGGGGAGTCTTACTAGGGATATGGAGAAAGAGGGAGAAACCAGTGCTGGTCTGACTGTTTTCCATGTGTGCTCTTGAGGAAAATTGTGCCTGATTGTGTGTGATACAGAGAGCTGCATCTGGAGATACTGTGTGTGTACCTGTTATCCTCTCGGTGAACGTCCCCCATTGGTGCCAGTGGTGAGGATTGAGGCTCTTTGATTACTGGCCCAGAGGTGGAGGGTTGTCACATATTGGTTGGGAGTGATGGGATATCGGGTCTATATCACAATGTTGAAACGTCGCAATATTGAACACCTAATGATCGGCAAATATTCATTGAAAAGCATTTGCGCAATTTGATGAATACTTACAAGGCAAAGATGTAGTTGGCCAACTACACAATGTTGCCCTTTCCTCCACTGTAGTGCAATCTCGGAGTTGGTATATTTAGTTAGGGGTGTGTGTGGGGCACAGCCCTTCACATAGGTGGGTTTGTTTTAGGTTTAGTACGTTCTGTTGCATTGCAGGGCAAGTGTTTGTTTAGTATTCATCGATTCATGGAAATGCATTTCAATGAATACTTGTCGATCTTTAGGTATTTGATATTACAACGTTTCAACGTCTTAATATAGACCCATGGGATATCCACATCAAATTAAGAATTTTACTGATGGACAAACGGAAAAGTACAAAGGAAGAAGAAAACAGGTTGTACAATGCACACAATGTGGAGAGCCAGGTTTGGGTTTGAATACAGATTTCTTCTGTTGTGCTGCTACAGACTTGGAAAATAATGTAAGAGTCTCCTTTGAGTAAAAGATAAAAAAAAGAGCTCTCAACCTCTTTTTCCATAGGAGAAGAGGGGCCAGGGAAATGAAGCAATAAGAGACTGAATGACTCAAATGTTCCAGTTATTAATGCAATAAATATGGATAATTTTGGTTATACTTCCAATAATGCTGAAAATCTTGTAGTAAATGTCTCCACATATACTCTGAGCAATTATGAATGTGCAGTACTTAATGAAGGTTTCAATTTTGTACCTTTATTTTATGCACTTCTTTCCACTATAGTTGGTGATTTAAAACAGTTTACACTTGAATTGTATATAAAATATTGGTTTCATTCTTATGCATTTGATAGTGTCGAACCAATTAAACAATGTCCGTTTCATTAAAAAAAAAAAAAAAATCTGACTTTACTCCCCCTTAACAGTCAGTGATTAAATTATTTGAACAACAGGTGTTAAAGGAATTAATTATGACTCACAAGTCAGCATTTAGAAATTTTCAAGGTAATTTAAAACCATTGGAAATACAAGGTATGAAACAGCTATAATAAAGAAGTTATTATTTCTAAGGCTGACAAAGGTGAGGCCATTGTGGTTTGGGATAGGAAAGGGTATCATTAGTTGTATTGTTCCTTATTCTATTATAAGTTAAGTTTAGATCCCACCAGGCATTTTAAGGTTGAGGTGGATGGCTGCATTGCTAAATCGGTTGATAAAACAGTTATTCTGTCTGGTCTCCAATGACATTTGACTGTGGATTACCTAGGAAGACAATACTTTTATTTAGTTTCCAAAGTACATAAATTAAAAACACCTACAACAGGACGTCTTATAGTATGTTACACTGGTTCTTTAACTGAACCGATTTCAGTGTTTTTTGAGATGTGCTTGAAGTCCTTACTATCAAAAACTTTTATTGGAAATCAGAGATACAACACAGTTTTTGGCGTCATTGGAATATTTATTTATTTATTGCTTCAAATACCTACATGGTTTCATTATTATACTTATTTCTATCAGCTGTCATCCCAGACATGTAGTTCAAAATATCCCTTATGTACATTGTTTAAGACTTTGACCCATTTGTTATAATGATATCGAATATAAAAAAAATGAAAATAATGACAGACCAGTTTAAAGTTAAGAAATACGACCCCAAACTGTTGAAAGATAATATTTAGGATGTTAATATTTTGGATAGATCTGATCTGTTGAGATATCAAATTAAAGACAAAACAACCTCTAAACAGGTGTTAAAAATGTATAATAATACATTTAAGGTTAGGGAAATTTTGAGTAGATACTGGGACGTTTTGTCCATGGACCCTTTTTAGAGGGGTCTTTTGGGAGAAACATGTCATATGACATATAGAAACTGAAGGATGATTGCCCATTTTTTTTCAGGTTATAAGCTAAATGTGGGTCTGGTTAAAACTCTAGGTAGTACCGTTAATGATAGTTTTCCTTGCGGTAATTGTAGACAATGTGTTAGGGTTTGTATTACGAAATATTTTACATCAGTTAATACTGCAAAATTTATGACATTAGACATTTTAATAATTGTAGTACTGAATGGCTGGTTTACATGGCTATATGCCAGTATGGATCTTTTTATGTGAGTTAGACCTACTTGTTGTAGAAGCAATGGATATCTCCATATGAACAATATTAGATGCAAAACAGAGAGAGAAAAGTGCTCTCTATAAACATTTGATGAAAGACAAGAGAGCAGTGTTTACTTTTATTGGTACTGATAAAGTAATGGGATCTTTGTTTACTACTAAGACCCCAAAACATAAAGATTAGATTCTATGGAATTAAAATATTGTGGAGCAATGGTACATCCTGGACTGAATGAAATGTGGTAATTATTTGTATTTTGTTTTTCTACTGCTGATTTTTAAATGACATTTGATGGCATTGTAGGATAAATTAATAACACAATATAATGGTGAAGGTGTAGAGTTTATGGAATGGCAACTTGGCTATTTAAAAAATAAAAGTTTTGTTTTATATGTTGTTATATAATATTATTTTGTTTAAATATTGATTGTATATTAAAATATTTAATGTTTTGAAGTTTATATTTATGTAATGATATGGGTAGTGTGACTAGAATTAGGATTAGGACTGTTTTGCTACTTAATCTGAGTAATGTATTTAGAAAATTCAGCATTGAAAAAGCTGAGGATCATGGTATGCTGTTTGTTGCTGATAGTTTCCCGATATTAAAATGACTTATCATATTATTTTTTTGTGTGCCGAAAGTTCTTCTAGATTTTTTGAAAAAAAGAGAAAAAGCCAGTACAACTGATCAAAAATCAGCTGATCAAATCTTAATGGCTTTTTCTTTTATTTTGGCAAGATCATAGTATAGCAGGGACTGGTAAGATTGCTCTTTCCTCACTGTAGTGCGATGTCAGAGTTGATATACATAACTGTGCCTTGCCTGTATGAAAAAAAAAAAGAAAAGAATTTTGTGGTCCTTTTTGTTTATTCGTAGGTTTGTGGTTTGAGCATTTAGGCATGATCATTTATAGTTTACTCTTACTGCAGTGCCACTAACTGCCACAGATCTATAATTTGGTTGACAAAACAGATGATCAGCAATAGGGGAAGGAAGCTACAATATTAGGGTTAGGGAATATGCTCTTTCTCCAGTTTTGTGCAATCTCAGAGTTGGAAAATATAAGTAGCAGGAATTGTTGGGGCACAACTCTGCATATAAGGGGTGCTTGACATCTGAAAAAACATTGCTTTTGACTTGCATGCTCCAAGGATATCTTTCAGGGCATGCAACTTAACATGTCAACTTTTTTCTTGACTTTTTTTGTCAATATTAGCGGTGTCTACATTTGGATGTTTCAATTAATTTCAGTACATAGACCGACACATACAAACATATACGTATATATATATATATATATATATATATATATATATATATATATATATGTATATTGTGTGTGTGTATATGTATATATGGGTTCCTCCTGGCTTGTGGTCAAAAAGCCCATTCAGTTGATTGAGAATGAGTTGGTTGAACTGTCCTACCTATTTTACTGAGCGAGACTGCATAACAGTGGGGATCAGTGAATTTGCCTTTTTCTCACTGTAGTAAAGTCTCAGAGATGGAATATATAACTTACAGGCTGTGTGAGGGTGCCAGGAGGCTTGCTCCTCTGCATTAAAACATGTTTTTGTTTGTAAGATCCAATGTTTCTTGGTTTCAATAATGTGGTTCATAGGTTGGTACTAGGCTATTGGCTCTAGGGCCTACACAAGCCTAACTATAACAATTCCCTAGCTATTTCTTCCCACAATATTTACTTCCCTGGACCCCTGTCTAGCAGGGCGACTGACATGATCCCTGGGGTGAATTTCCTATCTCCCATCCAATTGTCAAGGTTCCTTTTGAAGAGGGCCAAAGAGGTGCTCTGCTTGACATGTATAGGCAGTCTATTCCAGAGTCTGGGGAGTCTCTGAGTCAGGAACCTATCCCACCAGCATGTTTTGTTCATTGTGATGACAAGATTTAGATCCCTGGAGTTTGTGCCTCTGAGGGATTGGGATTTCTTTAAGTGCAGCATGTCCAACAGCTCTGGGTTTGATGGAAAAACTGTAGAGCATCTGTGCATTCAGTAGTAAGACAGAGATGCACACACACACACACACACACACACACACACACACACACACACACACACACACACACACACACACACACACACACACACACACACACACACACTGCCAACGGACTTTCCTCAGCCTATTAAGACTTTAGCCTCATAACCTTTGGAACTATATCCATAACTATTACTCCTTGGTGGTTGGTCTAGAAAAACCTATCCTTAATCACTGTAGCTCCAAATCATGACCTAGACCCTGGAGATAATATCTGGCTTATAATGTCTTGCAAAAGTGTTCAAGAATGGCTTAGTGATGTCTGTGCACTTGTAGTCCAAAGATGTCATATGGGAGAAGGCCGCTGAAGTAGTCATGGCCCTTATGGAATCAGCATGAAATAGCCATGGCAAATCTTTCCGTACTTCTCATAAACAAAAGAAATACAATTTGATAACCAAAGGTTAAACAGAACTTAGTATGTCTGTCATAATTTCTTTTGGCAGAAGAAACAAACATTTGATCATGCTTGCTAGCATCTTTAGTCCTGTCCACATAATATCTAAGTTGTCTGTGGACATCCATCAAATGTTGCAAGAGTTTATCCTAATTAGAATAGTTTCTGCACAACACTGCAAGCTCAGTGGACCAGTTAAGGTTCAGCTTAGTAGTGACCTTAGCCTTAAACAATTGGTTATTCCTCAATTAGACCCTGTCCTTATGAAAAACAAAGTATGGAAGGTGGATATAAAAAGCTTGCTGTTCTGAAATCCTTCTGGCTAAAGTCACAATTACTAAGAATCACAATCTTCAAATCAGTGGTGGATGCCAATTCAGTGGGAGGAAGGCTTAGTCTCTCTTGAGTCAAAATTAAAGATCCCACGGGGTAAGGGGGTCCCTAATGGGAGAGTGCAGATGAAATGTGTCCCTCCGGAAAGCCTTGCAGATTTTAACAGATGATAAAGAAGTCAAATCTTGTCTGGCATTATCATTTGATATAGCAGTCAGGTACTTCTAAATGAAGAGTAATTGAGGCCTAAATTAAACATTTCCAGCAAATACTGAAAAAAATAGGTACAAGAGCTGTGAACATGTTAGTGTTATACTGGAAATCTTTTCCATTTTGTCTTATATATTTTCTTGGCATATGTCCACTACCACCATGCTTGAAAATTTTTGATCCATAGCTATGAGCAGTAGGGGAGTAGCCACATTGTCACCATTAAAACACATTGGTTCAAGTGCACCTTTTGTGATGGATGAGACAATGGATACTTCCACAGAGGCAGCCTGAGAGGAGGTTCTACTTAAACCTCTGCAAAATAAGAAATACCCTTGTATGGACCAATACTAAGCAAATAAAATGATTCTCGGTCCTGTGGAACCTGGACTTTTTCATGATCTTTATCATCAGTCAAAATCGAGAAGTGTAGAGCAATCCCTGAAGTTAGTCCTGAAATAATACATCCCTGCTCAGACCACTGGATGGAGAGATGAAGGAGAAAAAATTTCATACACTTGGCATTTGTCAGAGATGTAAACAGACTGCAGACAATGGCAGAGTCTGTCCACAAGACAGCTAACTACCCCAGGAATATATATGGCAACCAGGAAATTATGGGTTGACACTACCAATTCCTATGCTATCAATGCTGTCTGACACAGTGGGTAGGACCTCATTCTGCCCTGCCCTGTTTGTTGAGGTATCAAATTATATCCATATTGTCCAAATAAACAATTAGGACTCTAGAAGGAAGGATAGCCTAGAGACTTGGCAGGTTAACAGAATCACTCACATATCCAGAACAATGATATGTAAAGATGACTCCTGGAAGGAGCATGCCACTTAGACTGTCTACCTATTGAAAAATCTCCCCACCCTAGGGTAGAGGCATCCATAGTGATAGTGGTTGAAAGTGGGGGACAGTAAGGGATTGCCCTTGAAAAAGCTGAGTAGCTCCAGTCACCAAAACAGACTGCTGAGGCAAGTTCTGGAAATCCTGATTAACTTTTTTCCAAATGTACATGTGTTGGGACCACTGTGATCAGAACACCCATTGTAAAACCCTGACCCAGTTTAAATGAAATATTGACAATTGGATAGAAAATCATAAATTTACACCTGGTCCGGCCCCCACGTCCCTTATGGACAGAGGGCCATCAATAAGAAAGCTTTATCCTGACTAACATCCCCTCCCACAAATCCTTAGTTACTTCCCTACTAACATGCCCCCACCTTTTTAGATGCCCATGATACTTGGGGACCCAAATGATTTGCAATGCATGGCTAGGCTTGTAAGAGTCCTAGTGGTCAATAGCCTGGTAACAACCTATGAACCTAAGACTCTTGCGTGTAACTCAGTGAAAGGTAGCACAAATGTATCTGCCATGAGACCCAGCATTTGCAGGGTAAGGTCTGCAGAGACTTATTTCTGTAAAACCGGGAACAAAACCATCTGAAGCATGCAATGTGTCCTGTCCAAGGCAGATAAACTTAGCAACTTCTGGTATTGATTATGGTTTCTGTGAACAAGATTTCCTGTGTAGGGTTGAGCTATGATTCCAAAAGAATGAGCATGACCTTGAACCAAGGGAATAAGGTGAGCAGTAAATCTTGTGCCAGATGAAATTGTCTCTGCTGTGTGACAGTAGAAACGCCAGTGGGAGACCAGAATTTATTGAAGTGAAGTATGAACATATGAGGTATCCTGACACCTTAGGTACAGAGCCTAAGAATTTAAGCAAAACTAAAGGTCCTGAAGAAAACTAAATATTCACATCAGCTCCACCATTGGCTCTACATTCATACCTCATATAAGCCTGGGAGGAGGGCCAGATCAATATTTTTTGCCTTCACTGAAATTCCATACCGAAATTCCACAAGAGCCCTGGCAAGCTGAGGATAATATGTAAGTGGTAGAGCAGGAATCTGACTGACTAGAGGAAGAGAACACAAGATCCTTTGATCTGGGGTATTAACTGAAACTGCTGGCAATGACCGGTCTGAAACAGAGCTCAGTACAACAGCTGAGGGCTGACACATAACAGGATGGGACTCCCTTATCATGGTAATACATACACCTGTTCATGTAGAAGAAGACAGGGATTTAAGTTTACTCAGTTTGGCATGTTGAGCATTAACTGATGACTGTTAAATAGACTTATCTCACTTAACACAAATAGTTTCTTAGACTAAATGGACCTGGAAAGGCTTGGCTTCACTGGAGAACTAGAAGAAAAGAAAGAGAGGTACCTTTTTCTGTGTAGGTTAAGAGGAACAAAACCAAATATCAACGAATGAGGGCTTTTCTGAGACTTTTCTTTAATATGAAGCTCTAATAAAAAAAGTATGAAGTTGCATCTTAGGCCTCCTTAAAGCAGCCTCATTAAAATTTGTTCAAGTATCACAAGTTTTTGACTCAGTCACTGGATCCAGGCAATTCACAAATGTGTTGTGATTGTCATCATGAGTAATGTGCTTGATACATAGTCCTGTCTTTTAGAAATAAGCATGTGGATGATGAAAACAGGGTCAAGTGCCAGACTAGTGAAGAAGAGTAAGATAAGGGTAGAAATACATTATGTGTCCTAGAAGAGGTCTTAAGGCTGGAAATGCCCTAACAGAAGCAGAAGGTATTTTCAGACACCAAAAGCAAAAGAGAGACAGAGAGAGAGAGAGAAAATTACATCATGAAAAAGGTTGCAAATGTATATTTAAAACATCTGTAAGGAAAAAAGTAGCCAAAGTGCAGAGCTAAATCCAAAAATATAGCTCCAAATTTTAAAAAATGAATACATTTTGCTGTGGAAAGAAACTTTAAAACTGGAGAGAGAGATGCAGTGTATAATGTGACAGGGAGGATACAAAAGTAGCCTGAGAAAGTTAGATCCACTGAATGAACGCTATGCCCTGAAGATTAACCAAGACTGATTTATTTTTAGGCAGACCATATATTCTGCATAAATTCTCCATTACCTCAGTGCTCCGTTCTTTCATCACACTTTGCAAAAAAGTTTAATCCTATTACACCTTAAAATATACTCTAAAAATTCCTTAGTTACAGTCTTGAAATAAAAACAGGCACAGTTTTTCCATTTATATTACTTTACCTTTTACTAGTAATTTACCACAAGTCAGTCTCCAGTGTTCCCTATTGTCGGATTATTACTTATTAACTGCCTTCCATCTTTAATTAGCTCCTAATATTATCATTCATAAAATCTCATCCTGAACAGATATAATGATTTCCATTGCATCTTTATAAAATATTACACTTCTTCCCTTTTATCCTTGTATTATCTCCCAAAGCATGCCTAATGCTTACTGTACATGACCATCAAACTCTCCCTTTTTAAACATCTTTACTAACTTCACACACTGATTATTGACATGGGTACACATAGTTAAAGAAAATAAAACAAACCATTTTAAACATGCTCATTAACTTCATGCATTACATAATTTGCTCAAATCCTTCCTTGCCTTAAATTTAACTCCTCCTACCATTGAATATTGTTCTGCATGGTTTACTGTCACAATGCCGGCGTGCAATTGCACAGCTATGAAGTCTTCGAACAACAGATGTTCGAATACTTCATAGTTCGGCAGGTGATGTGAGCGAACGTTATCATTGCGAATGGACTGAGCATTCGCAATTATAACGTTCGCTCATGTGAGGGGATCGTGGTACAGTGCGGTTAGGGAAATACATCCCTTTCCTCACTGTAGTGCGATCTCGGAGTTGGAATATTAAGTTAGGCTTGCCCCCCTGCATAACTGTGAGTTTAGGTTAGTTAGGTAGGGAGTTACGGGACGGGTGGGAGTGCTGTGTATTGTCGGAAATGTCGCGAGCAACATTTTCGACAATACACAGCTGTTTTCGACATTAGGGACATACGGAAATGTTCATTTCCGATGTTTAAATTCGAAAATTCAGAGACGTTTTATTCTGAGTTTCGAATTTATGATAGTAAACCGTTCTGCATATATTGCTCCCACAAATTCCATTTATTTTTAGGTAATTTACTCCTTCCATTTTCTAAAAATCCCACCTTCAGTTCTTTTATCTCCTTTGCAATATTCAATTCTTAATTTATAGAGAGTTTAGATAGTGATTTCCATTTTCTAGTAATCGCTTTTTTGAAGGGAAATAGCAATAACCTTAGTAAGACCTTACAATGTCTAGGTAATGCAGATCTTATATCCCAGCTCAAAGCAATTATTTCCTTAGTTACAATCACATGCTCACCCAAGATTTCTCACAAAGTATTCTATACACCACACCGGGTAGTTCACAATAGGTAAAACGAGCCTGGAAATTAGTGTTTATTAAATGTGTTTTTTTATGAGTTTTAGTGGAGATACTTGAGACAGATTTTGTTTTTTTTTTCTTTCTACAAAATACTCTGTAAGGAATTTTTGAAATCTGCCAACTCACAACATTCTCAAAAACGTTACCAATTACCTCTCAGTTTCCCAGCTCACATTTAGCAATTCCTATCTGTCTGAGGAAAAATTCTCATAAGTTTGACTGCAGTATAAAAATAATCATGCAAATACTTTCATGCAACATTCCTTAACCTTCTGGTCATACAAATGCTCCCTGCTGTTTTTTTATAAAATGCCTTTTCAGTTTCTCTTCCCAATCTTTTTTAACCTCTTCTGATTGATTCTCATAGCTATTATGCAATATTTTATATGCCCTACTAATTATCACTTTTTAATGACAGCTTTTCTAGACTCAGCTAAAAAGTTAACCAGAGTTGTTTTATCACTTCTTTTCCATCTACAGTGTTTTGCTCCCAATACCTTAGTTCATTTGCTAATTTCCTCTAGTAAATTCCTTCTTGCATATTTTCTATACCCTACTTACAATCTCCCATACTGGTAAAATCTCTTTTATCTATTCCCATGTTTCTCAACCATCAAGATATATCTAGATAAAAAAAAAATCTCATTTTAATCTTACATACTGAAATAAAAGGCACATGTAAACAGTGCTAGTGTGCAATTAGATTTATCATAGTCAGCCCTCCATTTCCTCATCCTTATATAATATCCATAAGTCTTCACCTCATGTGGTCAGAAAAGATTTTGTCATCACTTTGTTTAAATCTATATGTACTGAATAAAATGTGCCATATGTGCATCAATTCCTGCTAAACATGATTTTGAGATAAATTCTTTTTTTAAGAGCCTGCTCAGTCATCTAACTCCTACTTTCATTCCACTGCTTCCTTACTACAGAATGCAGTGCCTGAATGTTATATTTCCTTATTCCAAAGTAAATATTGCCCTGCTCTTCACTAAAACTCTTATGTTTATTAAAGTTCAAGTCTAATCCTCTTATAGACCTTCATCTAAATATAGCCATAACACGTTGTGCACATTTTCATTATTTTACAACTGTGGAGTCATCTGCATATAAAAATGTACCAGAGTTCCAACATTACCACATACACATTACTGCCAATTATATTTTTTAATCTTCAGAACAAATCACAAGACAGTAAACCAAACAAAATATGTTTTACAAAACTTGCTTGACATATTCCCCTAGCCATAGAAGTGCTTTTGTTTCTAAACCATTCATTAAGTAATGGAATTAAACTATTTTATTGCATTTACTCTAGTTTATGAACCCTTTTCTAAATGCAGAAAATCTTTAAATAAATATTTGTTCACAACAATTTTATCATAAGCTGTTTATCATCATATGCTAGAGACTTTTTCTCTTTTTCCTACACCCACTGTGTACCACACAGTTTTCTAACACCATTTCTTTAACATCCTTCCCCCTTCCTAGTCCATAAATGTCTTTCTCTAAAGCCACACCTACTACAGTCTGAAACCTCATCTGCACCACCTTTATAAACAACATGTAGTAATTATTAAGTGGTGCTAAAGGACTCTAAGTCTCTGACATGTTTCTTCCAAGCATACAGACTAAAATATCTCTGTTATGAAAGGTTTCCCCTCCATTCACTAAAAAGTACACAATATTTTTCTGTCTTTAAGTTAAACTTTTTGTAAAATGTGTATTTTACTCCAAGGTCTGGACAGGACAGACCCCATATGATGGGGGTCTGCACTGCTTCCATCTCTTGTATCTTAAAAGTGTTATTTTTTAATATGATACTCAACTAAGCACAGTAACAGTTTGTACTTAGTGAGGTTTACCCATTCTGTAATTTGTAAAAGTTATGAATGCAAAAAATGGAGTAAGACTGCATTAGAAAAAAACTGCTCTGTTGAATAGCACATCAAAGGGTACAGCCTGCCAGAAAAAGAGTCAGGGCTATCCAGAGTCCATGATGCTGGCTGAAAATGGCTATAACGAAGGTATGAATAAAAATTATATTTGGCTAATTACAGAACTCCAAAACATTTAGAATATGATTATGGTTTAGATTCCAAGATTTTACAGCAGACTGAAGGACATTCAAATTGTGATTACCTCTAAATCAGATCTGTAATCTGTAATATCCTCTGATATGAAATAGGTCAAGTAGAGAAGGGAGTCTGCATAAGCCTTCTTTAAGTATCTTTTTTAATACCTTTATTGAATTATCACTTAAGACACAGGGAAACGTACATTTTTATAAAATAAAACAAACCATATTAACATGTTCCCAGTTACAAACATTATACATCACATTTATTTTTGTATAACTATCATCAATCCAAGATTACACAATTTGCTCATTTCCTGCCTTCCTTTAAACCTCACTCCTCCTCTAAAGCATTATTCTGCATGTACTGTTCCCACAATTTCCATATTTTTCTAGGTAATTTGTTCCTACCCTTTCTAAAGATTCCACTTCCAGTACTTCACATTAAACCTGTCAATCTCTTACAGCAAAAAATCTGGACAAAGACATAAATAATGGGGGGACAAAGGCCCAAAAATAGGGACACTTTTTAAATATTGCTCTTACAACCTTTGAAAGTTGATAGAATAACATGTTTTGCATTACTATGAATTTTTGAATGGTATGAAGTCTGAAACTCAAATGTCTGTCATTATTTTCTGACTTGAGCCCTCAATGATTCACCAACAATTTGTCAGAAAACCACAATTTTATGAGAAACAGACCACAAATGTGAGGCAAAAATCTGGACATTCTGCAAAAATCTGTACATTTGAGAGGTATGCTTCACATATAGTTGGTTAAGACTTTGATTTCCATTTGTCTTGTAATTGTTTTTTAGGCAGCGATCTGAATTAAACTTAACAAGGCCTCACACTGCATTGAGTATCTTAAAGCTAAAGAAGTGGATTTAGAGGATCAAGAAAGAGGCAAAAATATTGGATTCACAGGTATCTATGAGAAGAAGGAGGCAGGCACTGCACTGCATATAGGATGGGTATAATTGTTAAATACATGGGTAATCCAAGGAAAGAGCTTAAAATAGAACAAGTCCATCAAGTCTGGCACTCTTAGCATCTGAGAGGTTGGATGCCTTGGCCAATAATAGAGTCAAAACCTTTTCAGTGAAGGATGAGCTGCTGTCCTTACTCTAGTCTCTAGGCAAAATGTTAAAAACTGGGGACAGAGTCAGTTTTGTAGATGATGATTATGCCCTTGAAACCAGTTCAAAATTAGCTGTCTTTCAATCTTCTATGAGGATTTGCAGACAGAATAGATGTTATTTTGAACAGCAATGGTTTCTGTGTACTACATTACCCTCTATGCTCTATAGTGCATGTCAATCAAAATACAGCCCCTCCCCTACTCAGTGTCTAAAATGAGGTTACCTACTCTCTGGAGGCAAGGGTGCCATTTTCAAAAATAATATATCAGGACTTGTAGCAGCTCCTCACGTCTTGAGATTGGTGTGCTCACCACGTAAGTTTCCTCTGTGCAATTTTAGTCATCAATTCTAGCATTTGTAACATGTAACCAGGATCTTTCAGATCACCTGAAAGCTAAATGAGCAAAACATTATTTCATTTAATGCATTTCTGTGGTTCAAGATCAGTGTGCTCTCAGAACTGTGCTGTTATCAGTAAATGAGACCACTACTTTTAACGTGTGCACTAGTGTTTTAACAGTATTTTAGAGTTTACCTGTGAGTTAAACAAGCAAAAAGATAATTCATTATTGCATCTCGGTGGCTGTAGAACAATCTTCATAAGAACTGTGCTGTCCACATTTCATTAGACCAACACTTTCAATAAATATTAAGGTCACTAATGCAACACTGTACATGCAATCAGTGTGGTCAGTTATTGCTCAGTTTTAAGATCTGTTCTTACCTGCTCTTGTCTTGCTTAGTGTATAGTATTTAGTATAGCATTCAGAAATTAAGTTTTTCATTAAGTTGGACTGCTGTTTTTAATAAGTGCTGAGGTCGCAAAGTTTAAAGTGTTTCTTGCATTCATTTGAATCATTGTTTATCAAATTTTTTATGTCCTGATTAGACCTGTGTCTTGTTCATTTGGTGTGTATTATTTTTATCTTATGTCTGGTTCACCACTTAGCGAACATTGCCTTCTACCGCACTGTTACTTAGCTGTTCCCTGTAATGCTGTCTCCATTACTTTCCAGCTAACAGTCATTGGTAGTTCACTTAAGGTAGTTGCCTACTTTGTCATAGCCTACTCATTAATTCACCCCTTTACATTGTTTTTCTTTTACAGTCCCTCTACTTATACCAGCATGAGTGTTCCTCTACCTGAGATGCATTCCTGGAATTTCCACCCCCTTACAGCAGGATCGGACTAAACCAAACACATGTTTAAAATGACTGCAGAGTATGTGTTATCCCATATTAGGCTAATTTTATCCACTAGAATGTATCATCCTTGGTAGGATAATGGCATGCACACTAATTGGGATGCTACAGTTTCGGCTCATCCCATACCCTCAAACAGTTGTGTTTTCTTCAGGTCTTTTTAAAAAAAAAACAGGAATTCAAGGCACTATTTATAGGTTTAACAAGCATGTTCTTACAGTTGAAAGTAAGAGAAGTGACACTTTGCTTTTG
The DNA here is from genome assembly GCF_019279795.1 of Protopterus annectens. Classification (NCBI taxonomy): domain Eukaryota; kingdom Metazoa; phylum Chordata; order Ceratodontiformes; family Protopteridae; genus Protopterus; species Protopterus annectens. Next base: position 508,366,015 of record NC_056731.1, read on the forward strand.
ATATACTGCTGGCACTGACCTGCAGCCTTGTGGGGTAGCTGATAGTTTTTTTTTTTGTTTTGTTTTGTTTTGTTCTGCTGCCTGGTTCACCTCATGCTTCAACCTGCTCCATTTGCCCTCACTTTGCTTGGGCCCACTCTACTTCCCTACCCTACCCCCAAGTCACACCCACCCCCACTACTCCTACACTTATCCTTCATATCCACACCCACACCTACCAATACACCAATCACTTCACTCCTATATCATCTCTCCACCTAACCTCTCCTATTCTACATCTTGCTTCCTAACTCCACCTTCTTCTACACCATCCACTCACTACTCCATCCTAGATTCTAAAATACACAAACCTTCTCTCCCTAAACTCCCAAACACACTTCCTTACATATTAATCTGTTGCATCATCGCATCTACCATATAGCTATACTAACCATTTCCCACTATTATTACTATCAGACTCATTACCACAGTGTCTCGAGCATTTACACATGCCTTACTCCATTTTCACATTTTTCTACTTCTCTTTGTACTTGCTCAGCTCATAACTCTTAACCCTATCGCTATTCCCTCTAAACCTACAACAGTTATACCCTCACTCAGTTATTCTAATATATCTTCCAACCTATCTCCTATAAACCCACTGCTCTTCCCCAAGCTAAAAAAAATGTACCCATAAAACTCCATATACTCTCCCACAACATGCACCTCAGTAGATCCAAAAATACCTACAACCTCCCATTTAAACCCCCCAGATTCTCAACAATACCTCTTAGTGGTGATATTCAACCCAGTTTAGCACCCACTGTAGCTAACCTGTCCCCTCAACCCAACTCCTTCAAATCCTTAAATATAGTCACACTAAACTTCCAAAGTATTCAAAACAAAATCACAGACTTTCATGCCTGGACATCCCATAATCAGTCAGATATCATTGCCCCACAGAGACTTGACTTAAACCAAATATAAAAGACTCCAAATACCCCCCCCCCCCAGGTTTCAACACCTTAAGGCTAGATAGCCAGCACAAGAAAGGAGGTAGAGTTGCACTCCTCTTCCCTAGATCCTACTACATAACCTGTTTCTCTAATACCATTCTCAGTGCTCCACTGCTGAAATTCTCATCTCATTCCTAAAAATAAATAAATCCAAAAAATTATGCATTGTAGTTTTTTATTTTCCTCCAGGCAATAATACACCTATTCTGGAAGACATCCTTGCCTGGATCTCTAGCACAATCAATAATTAAACCATCATACTGGGTGATGTAATTATTATTTAGACAAACTTCTGCACTAAATTTCCATCCACTAACATTAACTTATTCAACTTCACTAAATTAATTACATATCCAACCAGATTCCATAAAGGTAACATGGAAGGCTCCATCCTAGATTGGAACTGGATACTGGTCAGTGACTCAAACAAAATCTCTTCAGCAGGTACTCTCCCAAATACTCTAAGTGATCATCTCCCTGCTTTCATGCTCAGAACATCTACCTCCCTTCAGAAAGAACATCACTACAAACATGGAATTTGGCTAACTTTGAACCTGAAACATTCATCAACTTACTGAAACGTATAAACTGGAATATCCTAAAAGCCATTTCCCTAGATGATGCAGTCAACTACTTTGATAGTTTATGTCTAGAAACCCTAAACAAACTTGCACCCCCCCCCCCGTATGAAAAGAATATAATCTAATTATACCCCATGGCTAACTAAATCAACAAAACAATTACTGCAAAATGGAGATAAAATCTGGAAATGATGACTGCCTTGATCTCTTTCATGGAGATAGTCAACAACGCTACAGACTCTGGCAAATCTGTCTCTTCTCTATTTCTAGACCTTTCAAAAGCTTTTGATACAGTTTCTCTTTCATTTCTTCTAAATCAACTCTCTCAAACTGGACTCTCCTCTTTTTCACTTAATTGGTTTGTAGGCTATTTATCAAACAGACAACAAGCAGTTAAATGGAACTCCTCCCTCTCTTCTTATCTCCTCAACTCTACCGGTGTTCTCCAGGACTCTGTATTAAGAGACCCTCTTATTTAACATCTTTATCAATACTTTACACTCATCACTGACTCATGCCTCTCTTAGTACACAGAGAATTCAACTATCATTTGCTCTGCTGACTTCATACCCAAATTCCAGCATATTACTCAATTTGCTTTCACCTCTATAGAAAACTGGCTTAATAAAAATCACCTGTTACTTAATCCAAATAAAACCAAGATAATTCTATTTAGCCCTAAGAAAAAAACATCTTAAAGAATTAGCAATTTACTGTACTCTCTCAGAGAAAAACAGCAATCAAAGTAGTTTCCCACACTAAATTACTAGGGGTAATAGATGAACACCTACAATTCGACCTACATGTTCAGCACAACATTAACACAACTCACAAAAAACTTGGTACTCTGTATAGCCTTTCTAGCAAAACAAACCCTCACTATCTCATATCTACTACCCTCTCCAACCTATGATGCCCCATTACTCATTAACTTACTATCTACCCTAAAATCAAAACTTGAAATTTGTTACAACAAAATTGCTAAGTTCGCTACTAATGCTTCATATTCCACCCACCACTGTATACCATTACACTCCCTTAAATGGCTCAAACTACCACACTATCTCTCCTATATCAATTACCAACTGCACACAAAATAGTATACAGTATAAATCTTCAGAATGTCCCACCCTCACCTCACTGTTCAGCAACTACCTACCCAAAAGGTCCCTTGGATCTGAAAATCAACATCTTCTACGGGTAAACAAACTAAACCTACCTGCAGGCCAACTTCTGTACTCTTGATAGCCAGGATCTGGAATTCTCTTCCTTTAACAGTTAGATCTAACCAAAACCTTGCAGCTTTTAAAACTTCTTTACATATCTATATCTCTTCTATATGGAGGTGTAATTGTACCATACCTCCAACTTTTAAGTCCTAACCACTTCTGCTTTCATACTTCCTCTCAGATTCTTACACTCACTACTCAAACTGTTTATAATGTCCTCTATATGTAATACATGCTTATAAAATTACCTGCAACAGCCTGGCTACCTTATCCAGGAGCTTCATCACTATTTCACTCTGTAATATTAGCTTAAATTAATTGTATGAAGCAACACATTTCTTGTTAATTCTACCTCTATTTCCTAGTGACTGTTAATTTCCAGACACTAAATGTATCTTGAGAATTTCCTCAAATGTTTATTATTCATCTGTGCAAGTTTTGTGTGTATGTATATACATTCATATGTACAATGAATCTCTTGGAGTTAACTTGCTAACTAATTTTTCATGTTTGTTATATGCACTTGTATTTTTGGAGCTTTTCTCCCCGGGCCTCCATGGAAAATGGGCTCTTAATGGCCCAGTGGACTATCTCAGTAAACAAATGCCAATAAATAATATAGCATGCAGGCATAACTTGCATGAGTGTCATGGTTCACAGAATGTGAATGCAAGTTACATTTGTTTGCTTTAAGTAACCAAAATTATTTAAATATGCTAAAAACCAACCCTATACCTCTATCACTAACCTTAGCCCTAAAACTCCATTCTTAATCCTAATAATAAACCCCTCTCCCTAACCATAAAATTTTGTCCCTAACCCTAACATTAAAATTGTGTCCCTAACCCTAACATTAAAATTGTGTCCCTAACCCTAATATTAAAATTGTGTCCCTAACCCTAACATTCCATCCTTAAACATAATTCTAAAGTCCTCTCCATATCCCTACCCCTAAAAACCCTTCTCTATCTCTAAAACCCAACCCTAATCCTAATTCTAAACCCTTCTCCTTAACCCTAAATTTCTGGCCATAACCCTAATCTTAAAACGTCTTTTCTAACCATAAGACTCTGACCCTAACCCTAAAACCAACTGTATAACCCTAAAACTCTGTCTCTAGCCCTAACCCTAAAACACTCTTCCTAACTTAAAACTCTGACCCTAAGAGTAAATCCATATGATTAACCTTAAAATGCTAACCCAAACCCCAGAAATGTGCATCAAAATACAATAAAGTGAATTGCCTACTTACAATGCATGCCTCAGAAGTGATACACTTGTCTTTCTTGGTTTAACTTGCAGTTACACTACTTCTGCACACCCTGTCTATATGCTAAACGTAATTATTACTTTTTAAGTTACTGTGCCCTACTCACTTGAAAGTTTTCCTCCCAGGTGGGGTTTTGACATTTTTTTTTCTGAATATAATTTCTGGATACATAAAAGGCCACTTTGCAGTAGCTTATCATATGAATTTGGCCTCTGGCTTATCTAAGTGACTTTTTGGGTTGTAATGGTCTTGCTTTTTTTTTCCAAGTATTTTTATTAAGTTTTATAAAAATAAATATGTTTATATAAGTGGGAGGTTGGCATAATGGTTAAGGTGTTCACCTTAAAAACACAAGGTCCAGGGTTTGATTCTCAGATGGGTAAATGGCTAGGCTTAAAATGGCCCACAAAGGCAATTAGCCTAGTATGAACCTATGAACCTATAACATTGAAATATATACATACAGTATATGCTGGTTAATAACAGATTCATTAAACACAAAAACAAATCAAACTCTCTAAAAGGGTGTCTAGAATAAGCATATGAACTTCATTTGTACATTAATGATTCACTTCATAAATTGCTAGTCATTACTCTTCAGCATCTTGGTTACTTTTTGCCATATGTTGTATAGTGATGTAGCTCCTCCAGTTCTTTTTCTGATGGTGTTCATTTCCACCTGCGACACATTCAACACAATATTCCTGTATTCTTTGAAAGTAGGAGAAGACTTACTTTTCCACTTTATTGTTATATTTCTTGGAATGCTCAATAGAGTCCACAGAAGTGTAAACCTTTCTTTTGGAACACAATTAGGTATAGGAATATTAAACAGTATCAATTATTTAGACAGCTAGAATGTATCATTAAAAACTGCTTCTAAAAATAATGAACTTTATCATAGTATGATTTTAGCAACAGTCATAGAATATGTGCTGCCAGTTTGCTTTCAGTTTTAATTTGAATCTCCAGCAGCCAATATCTGTTTTAAAAATTAATTCCATTTTATGAGGTGTTATTTAAGATCTGTATATAAACTTCCATGTAAAAAGCTTCCACTGTAATGAAAGAGATGTTTGTTTTGAGGAGAGGAGAATTAGTTTTTTATCACTGTCATTTGATAATTGATTATTGATTGATCTGTAGTAATCCTGTAGATTTTCTTTACAGTATGCTATGTTTTCATTTTTTAATTATTTTATAATGCATGATAAGTGTCAATTTCCAGTAATAGGTTGTTTTGTTGTGAAGACCATGTGTTCTATAAATTTAGGAACATCTTGTCTAATTGTTAACCGCATTGTCTCCAGTCTGCTTAAAATATATTGTCTTATGTCTTGTATAAGTAGCGACACGTTATTATCTAAATTAAATTTCCTTCGTACTTGCTCCATTGTTATAACTTTTCCAGAATCTAACATATGATGCCAATAAATCAGTTTTTTTCCCTTAGGGATCTTAACTGTTTCTGTATCTAAGGTTTTAATACTACTTTGTGTGCATGCAATAGGATATAATAAAACTGACCCCACGTTTATGTCAGGGTTGTTATTTATAAAGTTTTCATAAGCTTTTAATGTATATGTGATGAATTTGGATCTTATGTTTTTATGTTTATTTCCTGTTATGTGTTATCTCAACAACCAAAGGAAATTAGCAGATACTATTTCAGTGTATTGCTTTGGTAGAGCAAAACCCAATTTCAACTATATTATTTCATGTATTTGTTTCCATCTGGATGAATAAACTGTATTTATCCATAATGATATTGTTTTATGATATATGACAGTGTATATGCCTCTATATCAGGCAGACCAGTTCCTCCCATTTTCCAATCATTCAAGTGATAATTCATAGCTATCCTGGGTTTATTAGGATAGTATAGGAAGTTTATGTTTAATCTATTAAATTGTTTTATATAAGATTTAGGGGAGGAAGAGAACAAGCTTGTATAAAATATAGAATCTTTGGAAAATATTCATTTTAATTATATAAAGCCTATCTTCCATTGAAAAAAAATAATTTATTCCATTTTTGTGTGAGACTTTTAATAGTGGAAGTTAGGTTAAGAAGGGACATGATGATTAGTGATCAGCAGTATGGTTTCATGCCGGGAAAGAGCACTACAGATGCGATGTTTGCTCTGAGAGTGTTGATGGAGAAGTACAGAGAAGATCAGAAGGAGTTGCATTGTGTTTTTGTAGACTTAGAAAAAGCATATGACAGGGTGCCTAGAAAGGAGTTGTGGTATTGTATGAGGAAGTTGGGAGTGTCAGAGAAGTGTGTAAGAGTGGTACAGGATATGTACGAGGGTAGTGTGTCAGCGGTGAGGTCTGCGGCGGGAGTGATGGATGAGTTTAAGGTGGAGGTGAGATTACATCAAGGATTAGCTCTGAGCCCTTTCTTATTTGCAATGGTGATGGACAGGTTGACAGACTAGATCAGACAGGAGTCCCCATGGACTATGATGTTTGCAGATGACATTGTGATCTGTAGTGAGAATAGGGAACAGGTGGAGGAGACCCTGGAGAGATGGAGATATGCTCTAGAGAGAAGAGGAATATATGTGTGTGAATGAGAGGGAGGATAGAGGAATGGTGAGGATGCAAGGAGTAGAGGTGGCGAAGGTGGATGAGTTTAAATACTTGGGATCAATAGTTCAGAGTAATGGTGAGTGTGGAAGAGAGGTGAAGAAAATAGTACAGGCAGGATGGAGTGGGTGGAGAAGACTGTCAGGAGTGATTTGTGACAGACGAGTACCAGTAAGAGTGAAAGGGAAGGTCTACAAGAGGGTAGTGAGACCAGCATTGTTATATGGGATGGAGACAGTGGCATTGATAAAAAAGCAGGAATTAGAGCTGGATGTGGCAGAGTTAAAGATGTTAAGATTTGCACTGGGTGTGATGAGGGTGGAGAGGATTAGGAATAAGTATATTAGAGGGTCAGCCCATGTTGGAAGGTTTGGAGACAAAGCCAGAGAGGCAAGATTACATTGGTTTGGGCATGTGCTGAGGAGGGATGCTGAGTATATTGGGAAAAAGATGCTAAGGATGAAGCTGCCAGGTAACAGGAAAAGAGGAAGGCCTAAGATAAGGTTTATGGATGTGGTGAGAGAGGACATGCAGGTGGTTGGTGTGACAAAACAAGATGCAGAGGACAGGAAGAAATGGAAACAGATGATCCGCTGTGGCGACCCCTAACGGGAACAGCTGAAAGAAGATGATGATGATGATATACTTGTAATTTACTGTAATTGGTGAATCCAGATCATTTGTTATTGTACTGCCTAGGTATTTGATTTTTGTTATCAGTACGTATATATTTATAGTGCTCCTTATCTAAATCTTCCTTACTAGTATTTATAAGTAATATCTTTGTCTTGTTTTCATTGCATTTGAAACCTGAGATCCTCTTGAAATATTAAATTAGGTTTAATAGGGCTTTTAATGACTTGTCATTATATTTTAAGGTTAGCAGAATATCATTTGCAAACAGTTGAACCTTCATTTCTAAAATGTTAAGAAAAATATACAAAGAGCAGTCAATCCACAAGGTTGAAAAAATGTTATTAAAAGCATAAGTTAAAATAACAAAACATGAGAGCTTTCGGGACTAAGCCCTTCTTCAGATAAAAACACATTTCAAGTCAGTGGAATTTAAATACATAACAACCAATCACATCCTAGTATTGCACCCTCCTTTTTTAATTTAGGTTTCAGTGGAATGACATCATTCAAACTAGGTGATCTCTGTGCTGTTAACTCTATAACCCACTTCATTTCACTATATTCTGTGTGATTCACTAAGTCCCCCCCCAACATTCACACCTATTACCTGTAATACAATGAACTTAAATCCATGACCAGGACTTTCTGTAACCTAATGTTTGGAAGATGCTTCAAAATCCTTTGTTTTAATATGCAGTTTGTTTTTCCCACATAAAATGAAATGCAGCACTGACACAAGGATAAATAGCACTGACTTGAAATGTGTTTTTATCTGAGGAAGGGCTTAGACCCGAAAGCGCTCGTGTTTTGTTATTTCAACTTGTGCTTTTAATAAAAGTTTTTCAGCCTGGTGGATCAACTGCTATTTGTGCATTTTGCTTTATGGTTTATTTTTCAGCAGTGAACCTTTGATGGTGGACTCCAACATTTATATATTTGATTTCTAAACTGTTATCTAATTGTATTCCCTTAATATTTTCATTGATTTGTATGCTGTTTGCAAGTGGTTTTATGACCATAGCAAACAATAATGGAGACAGAGGACATCCTTGTTTTGTGCCCTTAGTGATTTCAATAGATTTAGAAAGACTGGATCCAATTTTTATACAAGCCAATGATTTTTCATATAAAGATTTAATTAATAGTGTGATTTTTTTGAGAAACCATATTACTCTAAAACTAGCAGTAAATAATCCCAGTGGATTGAGTCAAAGGCACTATTTATGTCTAAACTGACCACAGTCATTTTACTCTTTGTAACGTTAACATAATCAATTAAGGAAATAATTATTTTAATGTTATCATATGTGTTCTATCCTTTATGAAGCCAGTTTGATCTTCATCTATTAATAATGGGAGTAACTGTTTAACCTAGCAGCATGTATTGCCATGAATATCTTATAATCTATATTAAGTAAAGATATTGGCCTATAGGATGAATATCCACTAGGATTTTTATCTGGTTTCAAAATAGGTGATGATATAGTGTATTTTCAGGAGGGAGGGATTTCTTTGTCATCTTTTACTAATGTAAACACTTTCAATAATGACACTAAAGCTTCATTAGTTAATAATTTAAGCATTTCTGAGGTAATATTGTCTCTACCTGGGGCTTTATTTAACTTTAACTTATTAACTTGAGATTTGAGTTCTGTAATCATTATTTCTTTATCTATTAACATTATATGATCTTCTAATAATTTAATCTTGACATGCTTTTTAAAGAAAACTTTTAGTACTGTTTGTGGTTCTATTTTTTGCCTTTTGGTTATTATTTTTTTTTATTTTATTTTTATTTATTTTACATTTGTTTACTGGGATGGTCTGACTGGGTGTGAGCCCATTTTCAGCAGAGGCCAGGGGAGAAAAGCTCCTGGTAAGTTACACAGACTACACTGATTATATAGCATACAGTGTGTTAACAAATCCAAAGTTACAGGTAGATTCAAAGTCATACAAGTAGGAGATAACTAACGTATCCATTGAGTATACAATTCTGGTTAATTAAATACAAGATATTGTGATCAGAGGAGCAGCTATACATACATATGATAGAAAACTGCCTGAGATAAAGTGTTAGAACTTGACCAAAAGCAATAGAGATCAATTAAGTAGTTAAGTGGACTGGATTAGAAGTGGAATAAGGTTAGCAGGGAGGGGAAGAATAAAGATACTGTGAGAACTAAGAGTATTTCATTATTTTTAATTTCTGGTTTTAACCATGTTTCAGGAAGGATTGCTATATCAGGGGAGTATATGGAAATTAAGGCATGCAATTCATGTATCTTGTTGACAATACTTCTTGGGTTTAAATTTAGTAGTAGAAGGTGGTATCCTTTGGAGGGATGGGGATGGTAGAGCAGTGTATTGGACTATGAGTGGTGGTAAGTTTGTGGTCAAGTTTAGGGCTGGATTTTGGGTGAATGTCACCACTGAGTTGTAGCTGTGCTTGTATGTGTAAGATGCTTTTTGTAAGTTTGGTTAGCAGTTTGTTTTGGTATAAGATTTTTTGAGGTTGTGAGTGAGTTTGATAGGATTTAATTGGAAAACAGATTATGTATGTTAGATTATAAAGATTAGATGCGATTTTAAGTTTTTATTGAGTAGTTTGATGGTGGTGACTGTTAGTAATAGAGTTGGGTTGGTAAAAGTCCTGCAGGGAAGTGTGATAGGATGTTAAGTGGAGGATAACAAGTAGTAGGATAAGGCTAGATGGGGAGGGACAGGTTTAGTAGTGTGTGAGTTCTGGGAGATATAGTCATTGAGTAATGAGAAATATGTAGCATATGGGATGAGAGTGTGAATTTGGTTAGGAGTGGGTAAGGGGAGGGGTCAGTTGTAGTTAAGTTAGGGGTAGTGGGGGTGGGTGGGAATTGATGTCAGGGTAGGGGAGCAGAGTGAGCCCATGCGTAGCGAAGGACAAACGAAGCAGGTTGAGCCAGGTAGTGAGGCAAAGTGGTTGAAAGAAACAATTTACCATGGTGTTGCTACCTTTTGGTTGGAGGTGAGGGAAACCTAAAAGGAATTTGGTACTGTACAAGTCCAGGAGAAGTAGTTCCCCTGCCGATCCTAGGTTTGACACAAAAGTACAATTGAGCAAAGATACGTGCAATGATAATAGAAGGGGGGGTGGAGGTACAACAGTTTGCTGACCCGGTGGTGTGCTAGTAGCCAAAACTACAGACAACAGTTAAAGTATCAAAGAAAGAAGACATACATGTGATTTTAAAGGTAGATTTTTTGGCTTTAGTTTGTCACTCCGCAACTGTAGAAAGGCACAGGGATGTTATGGGCTGAACGAAGGTGCATTCCACACTGGAATGTAATTACAGTTTACATTTAACCCTAAGGAAGGAAAAAGAGAGTTTCTGATAAGATTGGTGAGGAAAATAGGAGGTAATAGGTATGGAGAGCAGTGTTAAATCAAACCTAATTATATCCAGCATACAAGCAGATTACAAGATTTTCATTTTATCTAGACAGACGACAAGACTTTCTGTGAAATATGAATTAGGATGTCTATAGCATACTTCAACAGTTAGTAATCCTGTACAATAATGTAAGCTTGTTAACTTTTTAACAGGTCAGGCACTTCCAGAACTCTGTGTTAATAGTTGAACATATATAGCAATAATACTCACTCTGATTGCAAATCCTGTACAAGCAAGGTATGGCATAAATATGATATAAATGTGACTCACAAAATATTATCAGTACAGTCAGGTCTGTATTGTCCACAAGTTGGTTGGAGATATGTCATAAAATACCTGTTTCAGATGTTATCATGTATAATCTGGCAAGCAACTAGTAACAAGTTACAAAAGCTAGCCTGGAACAACAAACAGTTAGAAGATATTATGAGCTAATAATCCATTGCCAGTATCTGCATTTTGAGAGAACAGCTGGCAGCAGTGTTGAGCAGGTATTCTGGTCACTAGATGCAGACCTACTGTAATGCCATTTCTGACAAAAAAAATGCCTTCACAAGCCCTCTAATAGCAGTGAAATAGCTACCAACATAAGTTACGAGCTGTTTGATGCCCGCCCAAAGTATTTACAGAGTTTGACCATGGATTTTCAGTTCTCTGAGTGTCACACGCACAGCTTTAGCACACCACCATCTAGAACAGAATGGGTAGCCAGGGTAAAGAGAGAGGAGAGAAAAATTGGGGTTAAACACTAACAGAACAGGTTATATGCTTCAAGGTATGATTTGAGGGGGCAAAGCCTGGGTGAGTGAAATGTACAGGAGATAGTATCTCTGTGTTGTTGAGCCAGGTCGCAAGGTAAGGTGGGAGAAAGAAGCAATTTACCACGCTGTTGCTACCTTTTGGTTGGAGGTGGGGAAAACCTAAAAGGAACTGGGTTACTGTACAGCTCCAGGAGCAGTAGTTCCCCTACCAATCCTAGGTTTGACACAAAAGTACAATTGAGCAAAGGTCCCTGCAATGATAATAGAAGGAGGAGGGGGGGTGGAGGTACAACAGTTTGCTGGTACGGTGGGCTAGTCGTCGAAATTACAGACAACATTTTAAGTATCAAGGAAAGAAGCCATACATGCGATTTTGTGAAAATATGGTTTAAAGGCTTCTAGTATTTCTTCTAGATCCAATACTTTCTTCTTAGTATCTGGATTGTATATTTCCTTTGATTTGCTTTTATAATTTTTTTAGTTCTATTAGCTTTTCTTCTCTGGTTCTCTGGATTCGTTGAGTAAGAACATAGGATCATAGGGAGTTACTAGGCTAATGGCCCTGGGGCCCTAACAGGCCTAGCCAAGTTCTACCCTTATTTCCACAATCAGCACGTATTGCCGCTGTCCAAGAGGGACACAGGTGGAACCCCTGGGGCAAATTTATGGTTACGCATCCAGTCATCCATATTGCTCTTGAAGAGGGCCAATCAGGTGCTCTGTTTGACATGAAATGGGACTGTCCTAAAGGTGTGCTAACCTCTGGAAGACAAATCTGTCCCTCTAGCAGGTTCAATTAATGTCACATACCAGGTTAAGGTCCTTACAGCGAGTAACCCATATACCATTTGACTTACAGAGATGCAGCATTTCCAGTAAAGCAGGGTCAGATATTGCCCTGTATGCAAGTGAGAGATCACCTCTGAGTGATTTCAGACAATCCATATAGGACAGATGCTGAAGACAGTGGTCCAGGGAGGTAAATATTGTGGGAAGAAATATCCGGGGAATTGTTATGGCTAGGCTTGTATAGGCCCTAGGGCTAATAGCCTAGTACCAACCTATCAACCTATGAACCTATGAAGACCTTGAATTTTCCTTGTGAGGAACCTTTGAGGTCCCTTCACTTGCTGGAGGTGTTTGGAAATGTACATATCAAAATGGTGTTGTACTCAATTATTGGCCTGATGAGGGAAGAGTACAGGAGAGTACAGGGAGGTTATAACTTCTTTTTTTTCAGGATGTAATGCCCTTATTTATGAAATGAGCCATATAGAATTCCCTTTTTATCATTATGGAGACATGGTGGTCAAAGGTAAGGTTGCTGTCAAGCTGTGTGCCCAGGTCTCTCACCACTGAGTGCGTACTTAAGGTGTTGCTATTGATGTGGTAGTTAGCAGAAACATCGCCATTACCAAAAGGGATGATAATACATTTTTTTGTATTGAGTTTAAGGCCATGACTTTGGCACCAATCATGTGTTTGTGTAAGACCCTCTTGTAGGATGTTGACATCATCAGGAGATTGTATGACCGCTCCCAGCTTGCAGTCATCGGCAAACTTTGTCAGCCACCGACCTTTAGTTTTTCCTTGTACTTCAGAGAAATAGATTCCAAACAGTAGAGGGCCCAGGACTGTTCCTTGTGGAACACCACTGGTTACAGGCCTGCTGTTGGAGGTGGATTCCCTTATTTTGAATATATGGGTTCTTATCAGTGAGCCAGTTAGTGACCCATCTAAGGGTTGATACCTAGCTGGGCGAGTTTGTCAATGATGCTTGAGTGGGGGGTAGTGTCAAATGCCTTGGCTAAGTCTAGGTAAGCTGTATGCAGAGATTTCCCCTTGTCCATTGTTGACTGTCTGAAAGAAGTCCACCAGGTTTAACAGGCATGATCTCCCTTTGACAAATCTGAACTGAACAGGGTCAAGTGTTTGGAAATTACCTATATCTTTGTTGATAAGGTCCATGATGATTCACTCTATGGCCTTGCAGATAAGGCTAGTCAGGCTAATAGGTGTATAGTTCACAGGGTCAGTGGAAGCACCACCTTTGTGCATGGGAATAAAGGTGGCCGTTTTCCATTCAGCTGGGAGGATGCCAGTGCTTAGACTATGATTGAAGAGCATACCTAATAGTGTTGCTAATTCTTGTTGAAGTCCATGTAGGATGCAGCCTGGGATGTTATCAAGTCCCACAGATGCTGTGGTTTTGGCCTTAGAAAGGGCATTTATGACCCGCTCTTTAGAGATACAAGGTAGGGGACAGGTGGTAGGGATGTCATGGGGTACATGTGATGGGGACAGTGGGGTGAAGTTTTCACAGATACCTGTCGGTCAACAAGTTGGCTATGTCCACAGGCTCAATATATGTGATATCATTAACTACCATAGTTTAATCTTCTCTAAATTGATCATTGTCTTATGGTGTTATGTCTCTGGAAATGTTTTATTCATGTTATCTAATTCACTTATTAAGTTTGTGTTTCCTTTTTGAATGTCAAGTTTTAATTTATTGATTTTTTTTTGTAAATCCAGTAAGTCTTTGTTCTATTGTTTTTGCTTATTTTTAAAACATGCCACTACTTTCCCATATAAATATGACTTCAGTGCATCCCATACATATATATCAGATACATCTTTAGTGAGATTTATATCTAAGAATGTCTGTATCTGGATAATATAAAATTCCTTGAAATCTTTTAGGTTTGTTATGTATGAAGATACTCTAGTTACAGTTATTCTTTGTTTTAAGTTCAAGTCTAGTTCAAAAGTGATTGTGTTGTGGTCTGATAATGGACATGTAATTATCTTGACTTTATCTAACTTTGTAGTTAGGTCTCTTGATATATACACTCTGTCTATTCTTGCTTGTGACCATGTCTATGAGAATAATGTGTGAAAAATAGTGTATTTGGCTCAGTATATTCCTTAATGTCTACAATGTTAAGAGTCATTAAAGTCAGAAAGCACCTTTGATAATACTGATTTCTTACAAGTGTTTTTTGTATTTGTATCAGCCCCATTCATTATACAATTAAAGTTACCTGCTATGATTATATTTCTTCTTTTAATAGGTTCATAGTTTCATAGGTAGGTATTGGGCTATCTGCCCCTTTGGTTAGTTCCCTAGGCCCTTGATCCAGCAGCTAGTACCCTTAGCCCCTATCTAGTAGAGCTGTTGGTATGATCCCTGGTATGAGCTTTCTGTTACCCATCCACTCATCAAGGTTCCTCTTGAAGAGTGATAGTGAGGGGCTCTGTCTTATGTAGATCAGGACCTTGTTCCATAGCAAGGGAAGTATTGCGAAGGGAATCTATCCCTCCAGCCTGTTCTATTCATTGTTGTGCTGAGGTTTATATCCCTAGGCCGTGTAGCTCGAGTAGATGTTGTTTTGCTAAGATGGAGCATGTTCAATAGTTCTGGGTTGGACATGGCTCTGTATGATAGACAGAGATCGTCTCTGAGAAAGCGCTATGCAACAGAGAAAAGCCTTAGTTTTTTCAATTGTGCTGCTTAGGGCAACTGTTTGAGGACAGTAATCCTCTTAGTGAGGTACCTCCGTGGTCTCTCCAGCTGCTGGAGATGCCTAGCCAGGTACATTCCAATTGGTGCACTGTACTCAATAGTGGGTCTGATGAGGGAAGAGTAGAGGGGCACCACTACATCCTTAGATCTTGATGCAAACCCTTTCGTGATCAGATGGGTTACATAGAAGGATTTTCTAACCACCTTGGCAACGTGGTTATCAAAGGAAAGCTGACTATCTACTTGGGTCTCTAGATCCCTTATTACTTCTTCAGATTTCAGGGAGTTACCTCCTATGTGGTAGTTCGTGGGTACTCTGTTTTTTTCCAAAGGGGATTACTACACATTTTTTAGCATTTAGCTTGAGACCATGGCTTTGACACCATGCATCAGTCTCATTAAGGCCCTTCTGGAGGATATCCATGTTGGCCGGAGACTCTGTTATAGCACCCAGTTTGCAGTCGTCCACAAATTTGGTCAGCCACAGCCCTTCAGTGCTTGCCTGTACTTCTGAGAAGTATATGCCAAACAGGAGGGGCCCCAGGACAGAGCCCTGAGGCACACCGCTTGTTACTGGTTTGGATTCGGACATCGATCCTGCTACTCTTACTTTGTGGGATCTGTCTGAGAGCCAGTTTGTGATCCATCTTGTGATGTAAGGGTTTACCCAGGTTGGTGAGTTTATCAATAATGCCCGAATGGGGAATGGTGTCAAATGCTTTAGCAAGGTCAAGGTAAGCCGTGTGTACCTCCTTTCCCTTATCTATAGCCTGAGTAACTGTCTCATAGAAGTCCACCAGGTTCAGGAGGCATGATCTGCCCTTGACGAAGCCGAACTGTGTGGGGTCAAGTGTTTGGAGGTTCCCAGTCTCTCCATTTGAGTTCCATAATGATTCACTCCACATTGCCTTACATATCAGACTGGTCAGGCTTATTGGTCGGTAGTTCCCAGGGTCGGTTGTGGGACCACCCTTGTGCAGTGGAACCACCGTTGCTGTGCGCCATTCTATGGGCGCATATCCTGTCGAGAGGCTGAGACTGAACAGGGTATTCAGATGTGGGGTTAATTCATTTTGGAGCTTGCGTATGACACAGCCCGGGACACCATCTGGTCCCATGGAGGCAGTGTTTTTAGCTTTAGTTAGAGCCTTATTAACCAACATATCAGTAATAATTGGAGTTACACAATCCCCTAGAATGGTAATAGGCCCTGTAGGTGGTGGTGGGGAATTTGCACTGAACCTATCAGCCAGATGTTGGCAATGTCAGTGGGGTCAGTGTATTTTGTTCCATTTTGTACTAGCTCAGAACAGACCTGAGCATTGCCATTTAGGTTTTTGACGTAACTATAGAAGGCCTTATGGTTATCCTTGGCATCCTTGGCAACTTTCTTTTCGAAATTGGCTTTAGTTGACTTGATGAGGGCCCTCAATTTCTTACTAATGCTGATCAGGGATGATTTTTCTACTTGAGATTTGGCCTTTTTTTGTATAAGTCTCCTCCTTTTATTGTATAGTTTGCTTATGGCTGGGGTCCACCAGTCTGGTTTCTTCTTGCTTGAGGAAGGAGTTTTGGTTTTATTTGGGATAGCATGGTCCATGCAATCCTGAAGATGTATATAAAGTGCCTTTGTGTAGGATTCTGCATCCTGGATATCATTATCCTTCTGCAAGGAAATAGTGAAGTTTTCCACTTCTGACGCAAGTAGTTTGAAGTTTGCTTTGGAAAGGTTTTTTACAATGGTTTCTTTGACTGGGGGAGGTGGAGGGGTGAGGACGTCCAGGGTTATCAGTTTGTGGTCTGATCTGACCAGAGAGGGAGTGATAATGGGTGTGGTACAATGGGCGCCCATATTTGTGATGACTAAATCCAATATGTTGTCCCCTCTAGTGGGAGAACATACCAGTTGTTCAAGGGCATTTGAATTTATAAATTCTATGAACCGCTGGGCATAGGAGTTAGAACTTTGGTAGTTCGCCCAGTCTATACCAGGGTAGTTGAAATCACCCAAAATTATGGTGCTGGGTAGGACCTTTATATTTTCCAATGCCTCAAGGAATGCTGAGTGAGCATCTTGGGACATGGTGGGCAATCTATAACAGGCTATGACTTGAAATGTGGTGTTGCCTGCTGATAGTTGTGCAAGGATGATCTCTGGGGCATCATGCTGCACCACTAACCTGGAGATGTGGGTATCCTTGATGAATATGGATACACCTCCGCCCTTTGTACTGTGATCCGATAACTGAGGCCGGAAGGTATGATATGAATTGTAACCTGGTAGTGCTGGGGTGCTCTCTGGAGCCTTGAACCAGGTTTCCATCACTGCACAAACATCAATTTTCTCCATACTGAGGAGTGCCTCGAGTGCGTGCATTTTGATGTTGAGACTTTTGGCGTTGAGTAGCATTACCCTTAGTTTTTGGTTACCTGTGCTGGTTACGGTGGTTGGTTTATCCTTTGAGCCTTGCCTAAAAAATGCACTATGGGGATGGCAAGAGCCTTGGCCAGTATTCAAAAGCCTAGGGGTGACAGGTGCAAACCATCTCTGGCGAAACAGCGAGGCTTGTCTATCATGTCATCCCAGGCAGACAGACACTGGATCCCCTTAGAATGACACCAGAAGCTTAGCCAATTGTTGAAATTGATCATTTTGTCTTTGTATTGTGGTATCATTCTAGGTGACCACCAAGAACAAAAAACTGATGTGAAAAACAAGAAAAATGGCTCAGGAAAAATGTCAGCGTCCACAAACAAGTATTTAATAAAATCGATGTCCTTTAAAAACCAATGTTGTGATGGAAAAAAGTTCAAAATAAGCCAAAACACAAGACTCAACAAATCCAAGTGTAAAGCGCTTTTCATCTGTTAATATAAACAGACTTCTTCAGACAAATGCACTCTGTAAGTCAAAGGGAATTTAAATTTAGCACAAGTAGTCACATGACAGATGTTACTTAAAGTTAACTCTTTCAGAGTCAGAGCAGTGCTGACTTGCTTTTCACCTTTTAAAGAGAAAGACAATATGCAAAAATCAAGAAAACCTAACAACAAGTAACTTGAGTTAAACGCACTGGTTCAATGTGTTTCATGCATTGCATTCTAGTTATTTTACACTCTACTTCTCAAAAGCTAGAAGTGTATATGTATATTACTACAAACCAGGATGTTATATCAATGAGCATTAACATATAAAAACATACAAATGCTAATGTTGAATGTGTTGTCAGTGCCTGTATGTGAAGTACTGAACAGGGCACAGTTATGTCCCAGATGTATAATAAGTCTAAATATTAAAAGGGTGCCCATACGTGTAACGCTATCGCACTACATCCCCCCCCAAACAACAACAATGTATTAAACCGTATGTACGGTGTGTATTTAATAACCTGTCCTGTCAGAACAGGGTTAGACACTTATTAAAAAAATGTCATTAACTACTAAACAAACTACCTTAAAATGTACTAAAACACAACAAGTAATAGACACCTATCTTCTGGTTGGTCAAATGCAAAATATGCGCATTGGAGGACTGTGTACATTAAGTGCAAAATTGTACACCTAACGTAGATGAGTAGTAGAGTGTAAAATAACTAGAATGCAATGCATGAAACACATTGAACCACTGTGTTTAACTCAAATTACTTGTTGTTAGGTTTTCTTGATTTTTGCATATTGTCTTTCTCTTTAAAAGGTGAAAAGCATGTCAGCACTGCTCTGACTCTGAAAGAGTTAACTTTAAGTAACATCTGTCATGTGACTACTTGTGCTGCATTTAAATTCCCTTTGACTTACAGAGTGCATTTGTCTGAAGAAGTCTGTTTATATTAACAGACGAAAAGCGCTATTGTCTTTGAACTTAACTGGTGAGTTTTTTCACCATTAGTAAATGGCTTCTTCAGAGTTAAATGGGATACAAATGACTTGATTCAAATAGTTTGATGTAAGCAGAACTGACCAATCATGTAAAATGACATTGTGCTCATTAATTAAAAGACACACAGAAACAAAAAACAAATAGACCTATACATTCTACACACAAATATCACACATAGCACTTAAGCAAATTATATAACCCTATAGGTGTTAATATATATATATATATATATATATATATATATATATATATATATATATATATATATATATAACATATAAATTGAGTAAATAATAAAAACAATTAACTAACTTATATGACCTTTGCTCGTTCTTTTAATATTGGTAAAACTGCTATATTGTCATTCTGACCCCGGGGTGGGGTGGGGATGTGGCATTAAGCCTAAGTTGCCATTTGATCTCCATATTTTCAACTTCTAATTTGCCATCACCTCTCCTTTCACATGGTAATCCCCTGTCTATCACAAAAAAGATGAATTTGTTAAAATTAGTATAAGTTGTTCTATGAATATATATAGGGCACTGTGCAGATTTTAGATTTAATTGCTCACATTCTGTTGTGTCATTAAACTGGAGTTTTTCTGTCCGTATTTCGGACGTTCTGGTTTTTATTTTTGTTATTAGTTCTTTGCTTCGTTGGGAGCTGTTTTTATTTAACTGGTGAATTTGAACATTCAGTTTTCAGGACTAATTCTTTATCCTCTGATGAAAAGAATTGTACTATTATTGAGCTCGGATTTTTCTTTAGTTTATTAGATGATGAAGGAACTTTTAAATATCTATGTACTTTTTCTATTCCATATGAAAGAGACTCTGGTAGATCTGAAACATTTGGCAGCCAGGATGTAAGGGAATTTATCATATTGTCTCCTTCCTTCCTTCCTTTCTGGTAGTGCTTAAATATGTAACTTCTTTCTTTTGGACCTGTTTTCTAGGTCATCTATTTTGCTTAGTAGAGAAGTATTTTGTTTAGTGAGAAAATTAAGCTGAAGTTCTTGCTCTGTAAGTTTGCCTTCCATGTCATTTAATGTCTCTTCCATATCAGCAACTTGAGACTTTTCTTGCATTATTAGTTCTTGTAATAGTTCCATATGCTTTGTGCAGTTCTCTTTAAAGAGTCAAATTTATTGTCCATCTTGTCAAATTTTAATGATAAGTCCTGCATGGTCGTTAATAAAGATTACAGTTCCTTCCTCATTGTCTGGTCCTGTGAGGTATTCTTTGAGAAACTCACTTTAACTTGAAGTTAGAGCCTTTCTGCTTGATTTTTTACAGAAAAAAACATTGATTTGAAATAAAATATTGCAATGTAGACTTCCAATGGCAATAGTAGAAGTAACTAAGTGAATATAATAAGTCTACAAAACCAGGTTTTTGAAATTTTCTTCAGAAATCTCTGTTAAATAGCAGAGCTAAGAAAAGATGCTGTCAACCTGTCTGCATCTTGGCCACGCCCCCGGTCTTGCTTTTTTACAGTAAGTTTTGTCTTTTATTTAATATGACAGTGGTGTTGACATGGTGACTGCATATCCTTTTTTGTTTTACTTTAGTTTCATGTATGCAGCCAGCCATAAATTCATCCTAGTGCTTCTGTCCATAATTGGGTCTACTTAACCCTCCTAACCTCCCACAGACTAAATCCAAAGAGTTTTGGGTCCAACGAGAAGCTTAAGCCATCCAGAGACTGCACATCATGTAGTGCATGGAGCGCCATGATTACACTCTAATATCTAGAGAAAAAATAAACTTGTCAGGAGCTTCTATAGCATGAGACCTAAATGTAGTAGTGCTTGGGGTGTGTATAACATTATTGCACACACTCCTAAGAGTTGTAATGACTGGTCTTCTGCTAGGGATTTTCCTTGCCTCTCAACTGTCCCTGAGAATTTTGTTTCACTAAGGATTACAGTCATTTGAATATGCCAGAAATGCAGTTTCACTTTTCTCATTGTTCAGAAAATGCATAATGATCTGTTCTTCAATTCATTTTTTTAATTAATTAGATCAGGATTTAAAAACTGCTCATGATTTTCTTCCTTTGTCTATGCCTCCACTCCAGTTCTTAAAGGATAAGTGCTTTACTGGCTTTCAAAGCCAGTTAAACAATCAGTAACTGGTAGTACATGGAAGAGATAAAGCTCCACGCACTACAAAGAATTATGGTCAGGTCTCCGATCACAACCTTTATAATGTGTTCTCATCATGGATGCCAAAATTCACTTCTCGATCATTGCACTCAAGGTGAATTTCCTGGCATCCCTGCATCAAACACATATTAAGCTGGTTTTGATCAGTGACCTAATCATAATCCTCTATATAACTTCTGTGAGGGGTTATTCACTTTTTAACCCACTGATTATCCCTCAATTTATACATGTAACACCTTGAGGGGGACTTTCAATTGGCACACAGCACCACTGTACTCCTCACTTCCGTAAGGAGCTAATGTCAGCAAGCTGCTCTGTCCACTCTACAGAAAACACTCTGTGGTTGACTACCCAGTCTCAACCAGGAATCTCCACCCACTTTGTGTACCCTTTCATATGTGCCACCTATCAGGAAAGATGACTCTGTCTACCCTTGTCAGCACCTCAAATGCCTTAGCCCCTAATGAAACCCAGATTGACTGGGCCATACTTAGGGCTTTGTCCCACAATGCCATTGCACTGGCTAGCTGCTGCATTTCCTTTTGAACAGATGATTTGGAATACTAGATAATAACCGTCAGTTAATGCTTTCTGAAATAATCTTAATACTCTTGTCAATAATACTAGTGTTTTATCAAAAGTTGCAATCCATGTGCCTTTGAGGTGCATTTATAGAAGCAATCAGATATTATTGCAGTTATAAGAATCCAGACATCTTTGGATAGTCTTAGAAGCAATTCATTCTTCAAAGGACAGAGACGAGGTTTGTTTTATGAGGATGGAGAGTCTGTAACAGACGACCCATCAATGTAAAACAAAGCCCATCCCTGTCCCTGTTCAAATGCAACTTAAATCAATAGATGCAAATAAGGAAATTTACTAACTGGCTTGGATTACTCCACCAGCTTCTTCTCTTTCAGCTCCAGATCATCTATTCTATCCTATACTAGCCTTCCTACTGCGGAGCACTATCCCATCTCATCTCCCATTATTCTCCCTCCAGACCTCTCCAAAGCTCTAACCAAGACCTACTACAAATCTACAAACCCAAGTCTAAATTTGGAAGCAACATGTACAGCTATCACCCCACTATTGCCTGGAACAGGCTCCCACTAGAAATCAGGACACTTACACATCCTAAACAATTTAAGACAGCCACCAAAGAGTACTTTAAAAGTCACTGGTCCTGCCACTGCACTCTCCCTCCTTAACATCCCCTACTTCTCATACCTTAATCTACTTTCTGCCCTTAACTCACTCTTCTCACCAGCTCTCTCTAATCTTCCTTGACTACTCTTTCTATTGTCTTCTAAAATCTATTAAGCACATTGCCTCAGAGAAACATTCTATTGTAATAGTCTTGCCTTCATGCAACTACATTATAATAAAGGATACACACAAAGCTGCTGAGAGTAAGCTCCAGAATCCACAATGAACTTGAAAAATACCAGGAAACGAATCTATGCAGAACTGCTTTATTCCAACACACTAGCGCTTTCACAAAATGCTTCTTCAGGTGTAAAATTGATACAAAAAAACACACCTTAAATAGCCAGGTTGAACAATCACATGATGCACTCTAATTAACTTTTAAAAGGGAGACCTTAAAATCAGTTTAAAACATACATATACACTATTAATAAAACATACACCCTGCATAAAGAACAGATATATAACAATATATATATAAGCACATTCTAATGAGCATATTTAATAAACAATCTATGATTATTATAAAATAGAAAAATAAAAAATATAAAAAACAAATAAATAAATAAAAGACAGGAATTACCTATGTAGAGCTCTTTTACCAAGAACAGGCTTCAAAGGCACCTGTTCATTTAAACCATGACCATAATTGGCTCTAAGCATGACTATCCACCTAGCCTCTACTTCCTCAGTTCTAGCTCTAATATCACCCACTTTAACACTCTCATATGTCCTAGAGACAACCAGTCCTTTAGTAGAACTGTCCTTTTCCACTATCACGTCCAGAAAATTTATACTAGCATCTGAATAGTTCAAAGTGAACCTCAAAAAGGGTGGAAAAGGACAGTTCTAATGTGATGTCAACTAGACTATATAGAAAGGAATGTCACGTTAATAGTTTGCTATCTAGGGATAGCATGCATCCAGACTATGTCTTTAGAAATGTAGTCCAGAATCAATTCTATAGGGCTTCTAGATTGAGTGCAAAGAATAGCGAATTTGAAGAGCAGAAACATAAGACCATTAATGAGCTTACAGAGAGAGGTTATGATTATGGGATGGTAGAGTATAATGCTACTCAAGTCTCTAAATTGAGAGAGATTAGGGCCAAACCGTATTTTTCAAAAAGGTCAGCTGGTGGCAATACCAATAGAGCAAATAATATTAAGGTTTGTATTCCTTACTCAAGAGATGTTATGAGGTATACTGAAATTATTAGCCAACATTGGGATATTCTGTTAACTGATCCGCAATTAAGTGAAATTATAGGCCCCAGACCTCAGTTCACTTTTAAGAATAAGAAGAATTTAAGAAGAAGGTTATGTAATGTTAAGGAAGTAAAGTATGCCCGACAGTACCTGGTACTAGATCATGTGGTAAATGCTCGCAGTGCAAGTACATTAATAAAGAGCCTTTCTTTGCACATCCTGACACAGGCAGAGTGTATGACATCAGGGTTCAGGCTGATTGTGAAACTATGCACGTGATTTATTTAGCTAACTGTGTTGCCTGTAGATGTTTCTATGTTGGCAAGACAGATCGTTCTCTAAAGGATAGAATAAGAGAGCATTATTACCATATAGGTAAAGGGAGTAATACTAATGCTTTAGCTAAGCATGTACAAAATATGGGTGTACAACATAAGTTTATGTTTATGGTTGTCTCTAGGACATATGAGAGTGTTAGAGTGGGTGATATTAGAGCTAGAACTGAGGAAGTAGAGGCTAGGTGGATAGTCATGCTTAGAGCCAATTATGGTCATGGTTTAAATGAACAGGTGCCTTTGAAGCCTGTTCTTGGTAAAAGAGCTCTACATAGGTAATTCCTGTCTTTTATTTATTTATTTGTTTTTATATTTTTATTTTTCTATTTTATAATAATCGTAGATTGTTTATTAAATATGCTTATATGCTCATTAGAATGTGCTTATATATATATTGTTATATATCTGTTCTGTATGCAGGGTGTATGTTTTATTAATAGTGTATATGTAGCGTATATGTATGTTTTAAACTGATTTTAAGGTCTCCCTTTTAAAAGTTAATTAGAGTGCATCATATGATTATTCAACCTGGCTAGTTAAGGTGTGGTTTTTTGTATCAGTTTTACACCTGAAGAAGCATTTTGTGAAAGCGCTAGTGTGTTGTAATAAAGCAGTTCTGCATAGATTCATTTCCTGGTATTTTTCAAGTTCATTGTGGATTCTGGAGCCTACTCTCAGCAGCTTTGTGTGTATCCTGTTCTTCGTTTTTTACAGCTGCAGAGGTTTCTGGTGCCTGGCCTTTTGTGTTTTTCTTACATTATAATAAAACTGTTTTTTTGTAACCACTTACCCCAAAAAATATACTCATCTTAATGACATATTTATTTTTATACATCTTGAAATTGTTTTGCTATACTCCTGATTATTGACACTGTATAACATTGTATTGCTATTCAATGCCTTGTAATAGTCCTGTAACACTGCTATTTAATGCTAATTTATAATGACAATTGTATAATATGTTGGAGCTTTTCTCCCTGGGACTTCGCTGAAAAAGGGATCTTCAGCTCAGTCGGACAGTCCCGGTCAACAAACACAAAATTAAATAAATAAATAAATTAAATAAATAAATTAATGGAGAGAGGCAATACCTAAATTCCCTATTCTGCAGGAAGCGACCTTTCAATACTCAATGAAATGACTACAGAAACATTCATTCATAATTGAAAAGCATAGCAATAAAATCATAGTATGGGTAATTTGAATGCCTAATGGGATAACACAGCTAGGTTTAAAATAGCCATTCAGGACAGTTACTCTAGTATTCACCTATCAACCTATTATGTTACCAACTAGATAGTACCAGTCCAGCCATAATACAGAAATTTCTTTTAAAAAGTTTTCTTAAAGGGAAACCATTGCTTAATGTTTCTTTATGCACTTATGCCTTTTTCTGTATTTTGATTAAAGTTTGGAAGTTGTATTTTACACAGAGAGAAGATCCAATAATCCATTATACAATATTAATTTATTGTGTGAAGGAATTGTGTATGACTTCTTCTTCTCTGGTAACCTTTTTGATAATAAGATCTGGTGGTGAAAACTGGAATGTCACAGAAATGTAGATGGATTAAGAAGTACTTTTGAGGTGCACCCCTCTAGCAGTTGTTGCTGTCAGTTCTGGTCATCTAATTCTGGTCATCCAATCACACTCTAATTAAACCCACCTTAGAAACCAAGCTACTAGGTATCATTCTAGATGATAAGTTAAAATATGACAAACATATATATCATGCCATCAAAAAGGCACAGATTAAATTAGGCTCCCTTTACAGAATAAAACCTTTCTTAAACTTTTCCAGACAAGCTATTGCCAGGATCCACCTACTATCCACTTTACTCTATGTCTCCCCTATATTTACTAATATCAAAAATATCAGACTTAAGCAAATTTGAATCATGCTACCATAAGATAGCCAGATTTGCTGCTAACCTGCTCCAAACAGTCCATCATTGCCTTGCTCTGAAGCAACTCAAATGGCTAGAGCTGCCCAACCTGCTAACCTTAAATCAGCTTGATACTAAGTGTAACTGTAACTGTCAAAATATGCGTTACTAAGTGATCCTGTTAGCCTTATTACCAATGTGAACTAATATGTTATGTGATTTATTACTATGTTTTCTCTGATTGTTTTACTGTTGTTTAAAATACTGACTGCTATATTGTTATTATGTGGAACTTTTCTCCCTGGGCCTCCACTGAAAATAGGCAAATTTGCCTAGTCGGACTTCCCCGGTAAACAAATGTTAAATAAATAAATAAATATGTCTGAAAGGAGGCATTTTTGCCTCTATCTTAGAAACGAGCACTATAGTAATGTAAAATGTTTTCCGCTGTTCATTGCATTTTGAAATAGTAAAGACATTTTGGACTGTACACATTTATAACATAATACTGCAGTGGTGGTGCTACGGTAGAATTGTCGCCTCACAGCTAGACGTTGTCCCGTTCGATTCTCAGCTAGAGCGTTTTCTGTGTGGAGACATGCATGAATGGGCGTACCTTCGTTGAAGGTTGTGCGTCAGGGATGGCACCTCGGCACGTAAAAATCTACTGCCAATCATTAGCGGACTGGAGTTCCGCTGTGGCGACCCCTAACCGGGAAAAGCCAAAAGACACAAACAAAACACATTTATAACATAGATTCATGGGTGTTATTGCAGATGGTCTTGCACCTTTGTAGATATCATGAAGATATTAGATCTTACTTGTATCTGTTCCACTTTATCAAAGGATTATTTTGCTGCTTCATTAATTAATTTCACACTTTTGAGGGAGGGTGCAATCGGTGATTTCTGCATTTTCCTAAATGATAAGCTTAACAGGATTACATTTAGATTTTACAATTGGCATTTTTCATGCACTGTTTATTGCCATGAGACTGCTTACTCAATTTTCTCTTGTAATATGAGCAGTCTCACAAATGTGGTGAGACGTGCTAAGGTATTTGCATATATAAAAAGTATAAACTGATTTTTTTCTATTACAGGAATCACATGTGAATGATCTAGAACATGTAATTTTGTTAAGATGGTGTTTGGTTGCTAGAAGCATCTCATCACATCCTACAGGCAGAGGAAGAAGAAGATTAGCTACTCTGGCTAGGAGGGGTACTTCTTTTGAACTGCTTGAGCAGAGAAGAGATGTTGAGGGCATATTTGGTATTGTTCAAGGTCTTTTAGGAGGGCAGGAAAGTATCATTTTTAATTTTTATGTAGTCATCCTGAAACTGTTCAAAGGAACTTGGCTAGGGATTTAGGGAAGCAGATCTTGTTTCAAGAGGAAGTAGGGATTTGGGGAGCAGACTGGGGCACAATTTATATATACATGAGGTTGACTCTGGTGGTGGAATCTAGAAGTTCAGGAAGTTTTACAAAGAAAGGGTACAAGAAGAAGTGAGAGTCAGAAAAGTCAGACCAGGCTAAAAAGGAATACTGGTTAACTACAAAGAGGATAACAGAATAGTCAAAATGGCAAAAAACAAGATCTCAGAGAAATTCTACTGGCTCCTGTAAGTGACTTATCAGATGACACAAAGACACTGTCAGGTCGCCAGGAAAAGACATAATGATAAAGAAGATATCTCCATCAGACACCTTTCATAAGGGGTGCCAACAACAATCTGCTCCCCAATCAAGAGGACATCAAAAATAAATGGAAGGAATACTTCTAGCAGCTTCTAAATGAAAGAAAATCCACATGAGCTCAACTGCCCCATATTCAGCCTATGATGAAAAAGAAGAAGAGCCCACCCTAGAAGAAGTAAGAACAGCACTAAGGAAAATTAAATCAGGGAAAGCAGCAGGCTCAGATGAGGTCACAGCAGATATCATCAAGATGTTGAGTGAGTTAGGGGAGAAATGGCTCCTGAGGGTACTCAAGTGTAGTATGGAAAGGCATGAGTATCCCGGATGACTGAAGTATAAGCATTCCCGTTTACAAGAATAAAGGGGCTGTTCACAAATCTGGACGGTACTAAGGTATCAAACTCCTATCACACTGCATGAAAGTGCTGAAGAGGGTGACCGATAAATGAATATGCAAAACAGTGTAAAGTAAGCTGGAAGATGAGCAGTTTGGAGTTTGGATTCAGGATGCCGCAAAACCTACCTTTTATTTGCAGTGAGAGAGATATTGGAGAAGAAACTGAAGATGAGGAAAGAGTCCGGGTCTTAAACTTCATGAAAGCATAGGATCAAGAAAGATGATTTGGGCAGTCCTGAAATGATGCATAGTCCAGGAAACAATGTAGTGGTTGAATAAGGCTGTTAACAAGGATTCAGTGATACAAGTATGATCAGTGTTTGGACTCACAGATGGATTCCCGGTTGGAGTAGTTGTGCGTCAGCTCTTCATACTGGTGATGGACTTTATTAGGCCAGTATAAAGACAAGCCCATACTACAAGTAGAAACTGAACAGGAACTTCAGCAAATCATAGGAGAATGTAATACAAAACTGAAGGCACATGGGATTAAATAAGAGTACAGGTAAGACAGCTGTCATGGTAGTAAAAAGGAGAATCAGAAGGATCTGAAATTGAGATAGAAACGATGATAGTAGAACAGACTAATTCTGTAAAGGGTAGCTGAAGATAATGGAAGTCTGAATGAGGAGGTCAAAGCTAGAATCAGAGGTGATGCAGATAATTTGCATAGAGTGTCAGGGGTAGTGTGTGACAGAGGAATGCCAAAGAAGCTGAAAAGTAAGGAGCATGAAAAATTGAATGACCAGTATTTCTTTAGGACACAGGAACCTGTGCAGTGAAGGCAGAGCAATTGGAAAATATTGAAATGATGAAGATGAAGTGTCAGAGATGGTTGATAGTATGCACACTGTGGGACAGATGAAGAAATGAGGACATCAGAGCAGAAGCCAAAGTAGCCCCAGTTGCAGAAAAGGTCAAGGAGAAAAGCATATGATTTGGTGAAGAAGATTTGGGAAAGGCAAGAAAAGGCAAGAAGAAATTAGCACATCTGGCAAACAGATGAATTATGTGAGAGAAGGCCTGCAACTATCAGGCATGAAGGTTGAAGTAGGTAGAATGGCACTGATTAGAGAGGCAGCAACAGCTGAAACAATCCCTCAACTGCATGTAGAAAAATAGGAAAATGGGGTTGATGATGATGATGAACATGATGATGATGATGATGATGAAGTGTACTCTTGTCCTTGCTCACTATGGATTCTATTTCTGGAAAAAATTGTTAGCAGGTATATCTCTACATTGCGAGTGACATAGTGGTGCAGTG
Organism: Protopterus annectens; assembly: GCF_019279795.1. Lineage (NCBI taxonomy): Eukaryota > Metazoa > Chordata > Ceratodontiformes > Protopteridae > Protopterus > Protopterus annectens. The sequence continues at coordinate 508,395,083 of NC_056731.1, forward strand.
GGTAGTGTTGTCACCTCATAGCAACAGGTTATCCAGTTTGATTTTATGTGGAGTCTACATGTCGACCCTGTGTTCACATGAGTTTTCTCCAGGTGTTCAGGTTTCCTCCCTCATTCCAAAGATGGGCAGTAGGTGAACTTGTCACTCTAAACTGACCAGAGATGTGAATATGAATGTGTATGTGAGGTATGGAAGAACAGAGGAGGCAGGGCAGATCATCCAGTGCAATGAATATTGGCTCTAGATGATTGTCACTGTTGAAGTGACACCCTGACTCAATGTGCAAAAATGGGACAAGGGATTATGGATGGATGGATGGATGGATGGATGGATGGATGGATGGATGGATACCTCTACCTTAGGGATGGTAGATTCACACAGCCTACTGGACTTGGCCACAGATAAGTGCAAGTCTTTCTTATTGGTTCCATTCTTTTTTTGAATCGCTAAGCTATTGATCTCCAAGGAACATGGTTTTCTTGAGGAGTCCCTGGACACCATTCCAATTATTTTGTTTGATCATGCCCCATTAATTGTTAGACTCCATGTAGGATGAATGTATTTGATATGTATAGGACAATAAATGTATTTTTTGTAGGGGGAAGTGTTTATGATTCATATAGCTGAATTTTATGAAGGGTGGCAAGCAGTGGCATGTTGTGATATGCCCTGATATACTGAGGAATGGGAATTATTTAAAGAGGCCATGGGAAATTTTTTAAATTACCTTACTGAGGTTGTTCTTAAACATGTGAATCATACATTTGGAGAGTATCAAAAAGAGCTTTTAATGGAACTGATTAAGTTAGCTCATCTTACTGAGGATTCTCCACAACATATACAAGTCCTTAAAGAGAAAAGCAAAACATTATTGCTATATAAGGTAGATCAAGCCAAGAGAGTGCTAAATTTGAAAAACTTTTAAGTAATTTCTTCAAATGAGAAATGCTTATCTCTAAGACTCAGACAACAATGAATAGCATGATTAACAAGATAAGGGATCAAGTGACAAGGAACTTTCTCATCACGCCTAAAGAAGTTTTATAAAGCATTCTGAGTTTCTATTTTTATTTATATAATAAGGAGACTTTTAATAGGAATCTGTAGATTGAGATTGCTGAGTGCTTATCTCACTTGGGTTACCTAATTTAAATCAAGATCAGGCTTCTGCTTCTGCTACAGCTACAGATGTAATCCTTGAAGAAGCAAAATGTATCATGGAGGAACAATGCAGAGGTAAAACACCACAGCCTAATGGTTTGCCTTTGGAAGTTTATGTTACGGGAAAGATTATTTTTCTGTTTTTTACCCATTTGGCCCATTAAGCTTTCTACTGGTTATGTGTCTCTAATGGAAACAAGAAATTATATCTGTTACATTAAAACAAAGGAAACACCATTGTAGGTAGGATCTTGTAGACTATTTCCATTTTGAATTACAAATATAAACTCTTTATAGTGATACTTGCAAAAAAGGTTTACAAGATACCTCTTTGAGCTGGAATATTTAGAGTAAGTGGGTTTTGTCCCAGTTCACACTAAAAGTATTTATTAAAGACCTCTTTACGAACTGAAGATGCTGATACAATAACAAGGAAATTATTATTAGCTAGTCTAGATTCTAACAAAGTATTTGATCTTTTTGGTTGGCAATACTTATTTTTATAGATTCATACATTTATAGACAAATACTAGGCTATCAGTCTGCAAACAATTACAAACCTAGTCCATAACCAGAGGTCAGAATCAAGTCTTGTATCCTGAGTTTCTGAGGTAAAGAACTTAACCATTATGCCAACCCCTCCCCCCTTTTTAATCTATGAGAATATATATATATATATATATATATATATATATATATATATATATATATATATATTGGGAAACATTTTAAATTACCCTACTGAGGTTGTGCTTAAACATGTGGATCACATATTTAGAGAGTATCATAAAGAGCGTTTAAAGGAACAGGATAAGTTAGCTCATCTTACTGAGGATTCTCCACATGTGTAAGTCCTTAAAGAGAAAAGTAACACATTATTGCTCTATAAGGTAGATGAAGTCTAGAAGCATATGAGATTCCCACCTAAATTCCTGGAACTGCCTAAGATCTGCCTAAGATCTTAAATATCAGTTTGATGGTTAAAAAAATAGGTGAGGACTGGACTTTCCACCACAGTTACATTGTTTCAGGGACCGGAGAAGGGTGTACTACCCCTAATCCTTTTTGATTTATATTTGGTGCTATTAGCTATTAAGTTTGGGACTTCTTCCCTTACAGGTAAGGTTATACATAATCATCAGTATAAGAGCTCTCTTTAAGGTGATGATTCAGTTTTGTACCTGTCCAATCCTGAGTTGATTTGCCCTTGTCAGTCCTACAACTTCAGAGTTTTGTAAGACTTTCTGGTTGCAAGACTGATATATCTAAAACAAGATCTGTCACGAGTAACTATACCTCAACCTCATTTCTGGTGAAGGAGTTCCCAAATTTGGATGAGTTTGATCTAATTACTTATTTAGGCATGAAACTGACTGTCTCTTAAGCTGGTTTGGTAGATTTACAATGAAGGTCTATGTCTCTGTTTTATAATGAGTAAATGTTGCCTCCTCAGTTATATTGCACTGACTCTTTATGTTTTTCAGGTTCTACCAGTTTGGTTGTAGGGGGCATAGAATACAGTGGAATGTATTGACTGCTAGCCTTAATCAGGGTGAGCTGGTGTACCTAACTTATTATATTGTGTGACTGCAGCTGAACTCAAGATGTTACAGATAACTTTATTAGTAATTTAATGTAAGAAGTGTACTGTACTTGAACTAGGATCCTTAGTTATTTTGGTTTTCTTTGGTTCTCTATGAATCAAGAACTATTAAACTGGTTAGAGGAAGATCTCCCTAATAGTGAAGGATAGACATTGGAAATTCAGGTAATTTATGTTAAGAGAAAACTGAAATATCCTACAAGGCTGCTTTATTGGGAGTATCTGTTTCAAAATGGAGGTCTCACTGACTGTCATGCTTTTGTTGACAGGTATGGGCAAGCAAAAGCTTAGATAATTCTTTGAAAGTTTAAAAGAATTATTATGTAAGACTACATTTTTGGCTTGGCAGTAAAACATAATACTTTCCTTTTTGAGCAAACTGGATTTTTGAAGGGAAAAGGCATATTCACAAAATGTAGTAAAGCGATATCTATAGAATATTACTTTGTGGGAGATATGAAGAAAATACAAAGATATAGAAAGCTGTGGGAAATGACTTAAAGATTTCTGCCCTGAAAGAGTTGTGAACACAGGTGTTTTAAGTCCCCAAATATATGACACATTTAAGGAAATTTCACTTCTTTTTTGTTAGCAGTGTCCCTTTAATGCTTTTTTACTCCCGTCTGACTGCAGTGAGTGCATTCTACAGTAGTGGGTGATAGTAAGGATTGGTTTCACATTTTGGGGGAGTTTCTGAGGCTGGTAACTTTTAAGCATGAGCTGCAGGAGGATTGTAATAACTTTGGTCTGGTCTAATTTATTTTACCCATGCTTTTTTCTTAATTGGATTGAAAGATCACTACTAGACCTTATAATACTAGAAACAAATAAATCAACTACTTATAAATGGGAATAAAGGTTATCTCCTATGAAATTTTAATTTATTAAATAGGAAATTACTGGACTTGTAACTGTCCACAGAGGATTTGAAACGTAGACAAGAAGACTCTGCATAAATGGTCATTATGGACTCTTCATATGACTAAACTATTAATTTTCTCAAAAGGGCTTGGGAACTGAATTTTCTAAAAATGTAGGATATTATACTGTGAAAGGTTGTTAATTGTAAAGTAGGACAATATTATTAAATAAATGTTGAATGTTGTTAATGGCTGTCTTGTGGATTTACCTGTGAATTTATGCTTGTTATTCAACTAAATTATTGTTTTCTTCAAAAAGTATAATTTACTTCATCCGTACCTCATACACTTTCTTCATTAATCCTTGTTTTAATTCTGTCTCACTAATGCAATGTTTTTTCTCTGTTTCATTTTCTTATGCACCAAATGTATTATTTTAAGTTTCCATAAATTCCTGCTTAATCATTTATTTTATATATTTTTTCCACAAATGCTTCTTTACAGTTCTAATTATCTTATAATTTCCTTCTGACACATTAAACTTTTGCATCTCTCAGACTTTTCATTGATTCTTCTTTTTAATTCTTTTCTTTCTTTTTTTTGTTACTTAATAAAGGATAAAAATTGTTCTTAACAGTATATTTTTGATAATTTAACTTGTATTTCAATCTGTCTGTATTTTGCTCCAATGCTTTTCTTTCTTAAGATATGCTAATCTGGTTTACAATGTACAGCCATGCATGTTATAAACCAGTCAGTAACCATTTAAAATGTCAGGTCTCAGAATACCGAGCCCCAGAATGTTCAAATTGCCATTTCTTAGGACATCCCCTGTTTTCTGATGTATGGTAATAACAGAGGGTGTGTGGAGCTTGCCCGCCACATTGTGGGTGCAAGGGACTTGCCAATAGCAAAAAACACATTTTAAATTAGAAGAGTGATATTTGATGTTCACTCTTCTCCTATTTTGGTCTTTTTTCATTATTTTGGGACTTGCCATTGTGGGTCCTTACATTTCAATAGGGAGACAAACTAATGTCCTATATTTTCTTTCCATCCTTTCTTTTTTGTCTTCCTACAAAATTTTATTTATTTATTTATTTATTTATTTATATTTGTTTTCTGGGGTAGAACACTGATGAAGCAATGACCAATTACAGGCTTTGCCTGGGTTATATCATACAATGTACAGTATAACAGTATCAGTGGTTTACATTTATGAGAAAGCATAGGTAATCTGACAAACAATATATACTTAGAAGATCTAACAAACCATATATATATATATATATATATATATATATATATATATATATATATATATATATATATATATATATATATATATATATATATATATATATATATATATATATATATATATATATATATATGAATGTATCTATATCTATCTATCTATCTGTCTATCTATTTGTCTATCTATCTATCTATCTATCTATCTATCTATCTATCTATCTATCTGTCTGTCTATCTCTCTATCTATCTACAGTATATAATTGGAATTGAAGATTTTGAATAGTAAGGAACCAAGAATAAGATTTGATCTGGCCTGTACTGGAAGCTACTTAACCTTTGAAAGAGTAAGGCAGTGGTGATTACTACTACTGATTTTCCCCAAGTCATCTGTTTGACTGACATAGTGACTCCACTACTTGCATTTAAAATTGCTGCATGCTCCAGGATGCAAGTGTGCTACTTCATGTAACGTCTAGGTAAATGCAGTACATCAGTGGCAAAGTGTGCTCAGTAGGCTGATTTGACATGGATGCAATACCCAGTTCTCCCTCTAGGCATCACCAAAGCAGTAAGCCAGAGACTCCTCCTCCCCAAGATGGGTGAGCCAATGCTGTCTGCTTACTCTCATCCTCCTGGCCCATCCCCTTCAGGTGGTATGCCTCTAGTTTAGCACAGGTTATCTGGGCCACAGTCAGAGCTTCATCCCTCTGTGCCATTTGTTTGGGCTTCTTATTGCTGTTTTATGTTAAAATTTATTTCATAGTGGTTCAATTTATTGTGTCTTACAGCCGCACCTTTTGTAGCTTCAGTAAAAACAGCTAATGTTAATACTCAGTAACTCATCACTGTCAGCCCATTCTCTCAGTGAAACAGTGGCACATAAAATATCTTGGAAAAAACAAATATTTATAGTTTTTAAAAAATGATGTGGTACATAAACATTAATGTAATTATTCATTGTTTACAATATTTAAGAAGTTAACACAAATTTGAAATCAGATACAGTTATAACAGACAAACTGATATTAAGCAAACAGAACAAAATAAAAATTGCACAATGATTCAAAATCTTGAATCTGACATACAGAGAGAGAGAGAGAGAGAGAGAGAGAGATAGTTCTATATCTAATGTTCCTACTTAGCCTTCTTTTTACCCTTTGGTTTGGACGTAGCCATCTGGAGGATATTTAGAACCACTTTGCATCCATAATGTCCCTCTGGCTCCTCCAGATATTGTTCTTTGCTTAGCTCCATTTATACAGTTTTAGATTAATCTGACACTTTCAAGTTTTGTGCTGAGCATATTTGAGCATCTTTTCACTGCTTAGCTTATCCAAACATGCATTTCCCCTTCCTAGGTATTTGTGTCTTATTTTGTCTCAGCAAAGCTGGTTTACACTGGGTCTTTTTTTAGTGTTTCTACAATACTACTAAATCTGAAGAATCTTTGTCAGGTTATGCAGATCATTAAAACCATATGGTAATTACACCCTTGTTCTGTTTTCTCTGGGAAATGGAACAGGTCAAAACATACATTAGATATCAGCTGTATGAAGCTTATGATATCTAGATTACAATACATTTCTACAAAACCTTCAGGACTCAGACTTTTTTGCTCAAATTCCCTAACACATACAGTTTTATCATACAAAAAGTGGTAGTCTCACAAAGCACACTATTCTTCAATAAAACTATTAAAGGAGATAGACATTTACTCTACCTACATACTAAAGCAAAACATAGAATATATGCCTGGCATTAATAAGCCAATTCTTCAGTCATAACAAGATAGACTTTCTCTCTTTTGGTTTATGTACAATGCAAAAGATTCAGTGTGTATCACTTTAGCAGTGATTCACAGGAATTCAGATAAATCATTCACTTTTTTTCTGAAATGTGTGCTTATGATGTATACAAATATTTTTTTCTTACCTGAACAATCGAGTACTTGGTTTGAAGCTCACATCAAAAGGTATAGTTAAAGACCCTGACCCAATGGTGAAGAGAGATAAGTTAGGGATCTGCGAATCTATGTTGACAATAAACTGTCCTTTGTTCACCACATATCCACTGTTGTATAGTAGTCCTTTTTCATTGCAAAGCTTATATCTAAAGGTATTGCATCCAAATTTTGGGATGTAATTCTTCTGCCGTACTCAGCACAGCTGAAGGGACCACATTGCTTTCTCACTAAAAAAAAAAAAAAAAAAAAATCCAGGGCCTAAATCACATAAGCTATGTAGACCATCTGAAAGCCGTTTCCGTCTTCTCAGTATTATACAGGCTACAAAGAGACAACCTCCCATATAGAGCCTCCACAGACCCTATCCTGTCAGACCTATTGCACATTGGCAAGTCCAGTGGTAGTATAAACACCCACTCAAGGGATCTCAATCTCTTTTGCAATATAAATGGAACATGTTGAGGGGATAGGTATGTATCACAGGGAATATCTAGTCTATGGAACCATCTTCCACTTCACATAAAGCAAAGTACTTCTGTTACTCTATTCAAATATAATTCCTCCTTTCACATCCACCTGTCTTTTTACTTAATCCGCCTCTCCATCCTGCTCACTTCCCCTCTTCTACTAACCCTCATTGTCCTACCATTGATCCCTCCTGTCTACTTCCTTCTCTTCCCTAACCCTTATAGACCTACCACTGAACTAGGTGAGACATTCAGGTACTCTTGCAGCCTAGCTTAATATCATACCACCACTTATATCTGCGACAATATCCACCAACTTTGCTGATTCCTGCAACAGGACTCATATAGCCTATCGCTCAGCTATTACACCTCCTAAGCATGTGAAAAGTTTAAGTACCTAGTCTTTGATTAATTCCTGTATCTGTTTTGCACCCACTATATGAAGTGTCCTATATAAATTTTGCTAGCTGAAAACTACTCATATGGAATGTTCTCATGTATATACTCTGTATTGCTTGTATAATATCTTTGATTTGAGAATGATTACTTATGTACTGTTTTTTTCACCAATTGTATAAGCTGCCAATAATATGTACTAAATGTCTTTATTAATGTAAATTCTGTATTGTATGTGAATTGTCTTATATGTGGAGCTTTTCTCCCCGGGACTCCACTGAAAATGGGCACTTCTGGCCCAACTGGACCATCCCGGTAAACAAATGCAAATAAATAATTTGGACGAATGGATGGGAAACCACAAATTCACCATGAGTTTAATACCCATATCCCTAATGGATTAGGGCAAAAAGTAAATGTCCCAACATATCGTTGTTCTGCCTGTGGATTATTTGTACACAAAATATAAGGGCTAAAATCTACCATGGGAATGGAAGGCTAGACTTCTTAAGAGCCTCTCAGATCAATAGCCTAGTAAGTACCTATAAACCTATAAGGCTCTCCTCAGAGGATGTTCCATAACCAGCATGGGCACTAGGGGGACTGGGTGGTGGAGGATGAGAATGAGTAAGTGATACCAGTTTGCCTGTCCTGGGGGGGAGGATAGTGTGGAGGTTTGGCTCACAGCATTGGCAACACCTGCAGGAATTAGTAGTATTGCCTACAGCAAGGAGCCTAGTACACACATGCTGTAAGTGATGCACCGCTCAGCCAGGAGACTTGGCGTGTGCAGTAGCATGCATGCATGCACCTCCTAGCAGCAGCTTATAATGTAACAAGCAACACAGCAGAGGAGGGATTGGAGTCATCCACAAGATGTACTGACTGGCCCATTTCCTAGAAACGGATTTGTTTCTCCACTGGAGAATGAATTGGCTGATAAGACTTATCACTGTATACTGATCACTGAATATTTTTTCTAGTATTTTCACACAGCATGCAAGAAAACAGAGGCAATTCTTTGACAAGGTGTTTAGCCAGGTTCTACTCTAAAATGTCAAAGTAAAATTCAGAACTGCATACTACTTGTCATGTCATTTCACAGGCAAACTGCCACTGAGTTTTTTTGGAGCAAAAATGTCAGCAAAACATTTACCGCACTAATCACGGAATGCATTTTTTTGTTTGTTTTATATAGTCAGTTTTAAAAAAATTCGGCAGCACAAGATACACACATTCAATTTTCATTATTTTGGTATTGCGTGGTCCATAGTAATTTTCCTCAAGACCTGTCTGCTCTGAACAAAACCACGCAGGAGACTAGTGTTTGTATCTGTAGAAGACTCCCCAGTATTCTCATTAGATTTGCAAGCTTCAAGCAGTTTACATTGTTTTTGTAATATCCTTAATTAGAGATGACATTTCAAAATAGGTCACTTCTAGTGCAGACTTCCTCAGATAAGTCTGGCAACATTATGTCACTCCCCTTTTTGTCAAGGACAAGTGCAAACATATTCCAGTTTAAAAGCTGCATAATTCTGCACTGCAAAATATGTGTCTGTGGCTTATAATAAAAATTGTCAACTCCACAAGAAACAAACATTATCATTTTTTTTAATTTATTTTTATTTATTTAAATTTGTCAAAAGAGTGATCAAACAATGACTGATTACAGGCTCAGCCCAAGTTATATCATAATGTAATAAAATGATGCATAGTATGCAAATAACATTGGTTTACATTTATGATTAAAAAACGAAAATCTAACAAATGATAAAAACATAGATGATCTCATAAGCCAAATATATGGGTTTTGAACCCAGGTCTGATTCCCATAAAAATACAATCCACTAAAAAATGTAATCTTAAATGCAAAGTATTTTGAATTCTAGTCTGCAGTATATATATATATATATATATATATATATATATATATATATATATATATATATATATATATATATATATATATATATATATATATGTGTGTGTATACCACTTTGATTCACACATTTCTAATTTAAACAAAATACTACAATTGTGTTGTAGTGTATATGTGCTAAGAGCCGTAATCCCACACACTAAATTTAAATCTCCTGCTCTTATATTCCATTTCTGTTAGTGTGTATACAACCTCCCAAGTTTTAGAAGTATTAATCTTGATGAATAAATACTTATTAATGTCACACCACTGTAGTTGCAGTATTTTCTTCATAAACAGTATGCAGGACAATATGTATAAAAAAACAGAACTAACATCTGCATGTTGTACATTTTCATATTTAAACATTAATACCAGATCTGTTTAGGATATAACTAACAGACTAGGACCAAAACTAAGCCTAAGGCTGTCTAACTGGGTTTACAGAGCATTACAGCTATAGTTAGAAAACTTTTTTAAATAAGCATTTCCAGTTTTTCCTGATCCTCTCCTCTACAAATACTGAAATGAACATTTGAAATGCATCATTTGAAATACATTTTACATTTTCAAAATGTAATTACGTTTATTCCTGTGCTGTACTGTCCCAGATTTCATAAGCTTCCATCTGAAATATAAGTCAAAACTTCAGGTCACCTCATAAATTGTATATTTGTAACAATAATGTTTAAATCTGAGATGCAATCTAAAACCTCAAGCGTCCACCTAGATGCTAAGTTATCTGCATCATTAACAAGCTTTCCATATCTCTCTCAGTGGAAAATTACAACCATTCTTTTACTCATCAGCAATTTATTTTAGTTGCAAAACCACAAACAGTTCTTTTGGAGCAATATTTTCAGAAAGTGTTTTAATATGTTTATGCCAATGTTTCACTTTATGTAATACCCACAGAACCATCTCAGAAAATCATGGCATACCCTCAGAGAAATGCACCCAAGTTATTCTGCGGTAATCAGCCCCAATTCACAGTTTATCTCCAGCCCCAAATTAGCTTGGGTACTTTTTTTAAAACACCTTTATTGAATTATCACTTGTGACACAGGCAAATTTACATTTATATGAAAGTAATCCAACTATATTAACAAATTAAGATTAACAAACATTATACTTTAAATATATTGATATATATCATATAATCTAAGCAACATTATATAAATCATTCAGTTCCTGCGCCTTTTTAAAAAAAAAAACAAGAAACATTTTTATTAAACCATCACTTATAATGTAAATGATCATACATTTATATAAATGAAAACAAACCACACAGACACAGTCCTAGTTGCAAGCATTTTATATCACAAACCATACTGATTCACTCCCAGTTGCAAACATTATACATTACTTATCTGCCATACCGATTATATCCTTGAATTTCTGAGTCCCTTATTTTCTTTGCCAGTGGTTCTAAATAGAATTCAAATAACAAAGGGGAAAGAGGACACCCCTGTCTGGTTCCTGTGCTGAAGCAGAAATTATCAGAGAGGATCCCACCCACTTTAATTTTCCCCTCCAATCCCTCATGTATCCTCCTAATCAACCTTATATTTTTTTCAGGAAATGCAAATGTTTCCATTGCCCTCCTCATAAAGTCCCAGCTTACTCTAACAAATGCTTTCTCTACATCAAGACCCACCAACAACAATGGTATTTTCTAACATTCTGCTTCCCTCTGGATCATTAATGTTCTGTTAATGTTGTCAGATGTTTGCCTCCCCTCCACAAAACCACACTGATCCATATCTATCAATTTTGGCATTAATGTTGCTGTTTGGTCAAAAGCTCTAAATAAAGAGATATTTCTGCACTGTGTGGTTGCCTTTGGATGTTTTTAGTTTGGATCTGTGCTTCATATATCCAAATCAAAAACATCCAAAGGCAACTACACAGTGTAGAAATATCTCTTTATTTAGAGCTTTTGACCAAAGTCTTCATCAGAATAAAATAATATCCTTTCCATCCACACTTAAATACCCATTACAATTAACAATAAACAATAAAAACCTTCATAAAAAATCAGGGAACATATTCAAATTCACATGTCACCCTGCACAGATAGCATGTATAAAAGTATTTATAAAAAAAACATTTAATAGATATGGTTTCTTTTAAACCAGGCTTTTTATCAGCATGTAGCCTTAAGGTATCAATTTTTAACACAGATTTCTTGTAATCACCCCCACACAAAATTTTAGGCAGTTTCTAATACAGAAAACAGATTTTTTTTGTAAACATCACATGTTAAAGTATGCTTATAAAGTGCGTTATTGCCATCTTTACTTCTTATAGCATATAAATGTTCTTTAATTCTAGTTCTTAGTTTTCTCTTGGTCATGCCTACATAAAATGGAGAATATCCTGAGCATATAGCAATGTAAATAGGTCCTGAAGAGTCACAGTTATAATGCACTTTCACTTCCAATACACATGTAGCACTGTGCAAAAATATACTAGGACCCACAAAAATGTAGGTACACACATTATAAAATCCACATGGAAGCATCCCATTGTTTTTGTTAATTTCCACATTGCATATCCGAGTGTTGTCTGTCTCCAAATATTTTTAATAGATTTGGCCTTTTTTACTATAAACTGTGGTTCTTCCCCAACGATATTTGCAAAATCTTTATTACCTTGAAAAACCTTCTAACTCTGATGAACAATACTTTTTATTTTCACATCATCTACCATAATTTTTAAACACAAACTGTTAACAAATCTATTTTAACCTTGCAATTCCTGCCTGTTTCTATGTTGAACAGGCATACCTGCCATTAAAATAGGGGAAACTTGTTTTCTGTTTTACTAAATATTTCCTTAGCTGTAGATATTAACAACTGGGGATCATATCCTCTCTCAATAAACATATGTACAATATCTTGAACAGCAGACAAAAAATCACTGTCCTTAGTAGTTAACCTTGAGGCCCTGATCATCTGCCCTCTAGGAACGATCGTTTTTCATGTATTCAGGAGGAACACTCTCATAATGTAGGTAATTGTTAGCAAAACACTCCTTTCTATATATCCAACTATGAAATTGTGGATTTTCACAGTCCCATGTGAGTCTAATGTCCAGAAACCTGACACTTAAACCTACATCCCCTTTGGTTAGGATAAAAATTCACTACTACAATTTCTGAAAGCATGTTTTCAAACTACTCAGTCCCACCATTTACTAAAAAGAACAAGTCATTCAGAAATCTTTTTTATAGAACTACTTATCCAAACCAAGAAAAGCTTTTAGTACTTGGGTCTCCCACCATCCCATGATTATGTCTGCAGAATAAGGGGCCACAGTGGTCCCCATTGCCACACCTTTTTTCTGCCAATAATTCTCTTCCTGAAATAAGGAAAAAATAATTCTCTAACATTACTTCCATTAGTTCACAAATGCTACTCATGGTGTGGCTATTATAGGAACTAAACTTGGGCAAAAATACCCTCAAGTGTTCCATCACCTCTTCCTGTGGAATACAAGTATATAACAATTTAACATCTAATGTGAACATGATAAAGGTGTTATTAACAGATAAAGTATGTATATGACTTAAAAAGTGCCATGAGTCCTTTACATAACTATCTACCTTTTGCACCAATGGGATGAGAGAATAATCTAAAAATGTAGAGATGGATCATTAGCAACCATTATCGGCCTAAATGGGATGGGATGTATCTCACTATGTAACTTAGATATTCCAAACAGTATAGGCAGTTTTGGCTCAGAGTTGTACAAGAACTGATAAACTTCGGGAGAAATGTCACCATTGGCTAATAAATCAAAAAGTACTGTGTGTAGAAAACCATATTTTTTAACCACAAATAAAGGAACTTTATCATATTCATCACAATGATCCAACATTTTCTGTATTTCATTTACATAGTCACTTTGGTGCATCACAATTAACCCACTCCCCTTATCAGCTATCATAAAACATCAATCAGTTCTTTCAGACATATAATCATAATCATAGGGTGGTGAGAGACCCAAGTACTAAAAATATTTTCTTGGTTTGGGTAAGTAGTTCTATAAAAAGATTTGTGAATGATTTGTTCTTTTTAGTAAATGGTGGGATTGAGCAGTTTGAAAGTTATCCTTCACCAAAGGGGATGTAGGTTTAAGTGTCAGATTTTTGGACATAAGACACACACTTTCCTAGGCTAGTATAGTCCAGTTTTCAGGTTAGTGCTGAATTCAGGGCTGTGTTACAGATCTCTGTGTTTGCCCATACCTTACTTGGATAGAAGGAAGTTTCTCTGTTCACCTGTCAGAGAGAGGAGCCTTGAGCAGCCTATCTGTCCCTGGAGGACTGGTTTCAGGTCAGAAAGTAGTAGTTTATTGGCCATTTTGGGCTAATTTCTATCTCTTTCATTTCCCTGCGATAAAAACTGCATTTGTCCTGTTTTGCGCACCGGGCAGTGCCAGTTAGCTAGGGTATAACTATTTCCGGCTCCACAAAGTCTTCTCTTCAATTTTTCCCTTGGAACTAGACAAACTTTTAACTTAAGCACTCAAGTCATTAATTTCTCAGCCCGGCACTTGCTCAAAACTCATAGCAAGCAATTATAAACCCTAGCACTACAGAAGGACAAGGCTCTCTATTTGACCTTACCAGCCATTCAGTAAAACAGTTTACTGTACCTATCCAGGCATGTCCAAAGGGCAGTTTCAGGTGTACTCTCCAGTCCAACTGGTGAATCTGGGCATTTTGAGGCAATGTAACAACTGCCTCATGTACAAAGACAACCCTCTCCTCCTACCACTAAACACTAATACATGCGAGAGATGCAATTATACAGCCAAACTGGAGGCTAAGCTCTCTCAACCCAAGACTGGATCAGACAGTCAAGAAGAGAAGGGAAATACTGGCATCACACCACCAGTCTCACATAGACCCATTAAACCAGCACTGGTAAAAAACACAAGTAAATACATGAAAACATACTCGGAGGCTCTAAATAAAAATCTGAAAAAGCAACAGAGCCCTCCAAAGCAGACATCCAAGCAACCTCCACCCAACACAAACCATGAAACACATACTTCACAAAACCAGTGTGCCATGCAATCACAGCCCTCAAGGCAAAATAACATACCCAACATACTAGTAATAGGTGATTCTATAGTCAGGCACACTGACGTCCCACTCACTAGGATGAATAAGGAGAAGGTTACTGTTAGCTACCTGTCGGGTACCAGGATCGCCACAGAACACAAGCACTCAGGTCATTCCAGAACAAGTACAAGTACAACTCTGTCATTGTCCATGTTGGTGTGAATGACCTGAGCCGTACTGCCCTGGACTACATGAAAAGAGACATGGAAGAGCTCTCTGATCACATAGCCCATGCTGGTATGACCCTGACCCTGAGCAGCATCCTGCCCTCACCAAGAATAATACCAAGATATTAAGAAAAAATTATCAATTTCAACAATTGGCTAAGTTTCTGGTGTCATTCAAAGGGGATCCAGTGTCTGCCTGACATGCTCGACAAGCCATGCTGCTTTGCTAGAGATGGCTTGCACCTGTCACACTTAGGCTTTCAAATACTGGCCAAGGCTCTTGCCACCCTCATATTGCCTTTTTTAGGACAGGCTCAAAAGACAAACCCAACGCCGTAAATAGCACAAGTAACAAAAATCTGAGGGTAATACTGCTCAATGCCAGAAGTGTAAACCTCAAAATACACGCACTCGAGGCACTCCTCAGTATTGAGAAAATCGATATATGTGCAGTAACGGAAACCTGGTTTAAGGCTACAGAGAGCACCCCAGCACTACCAGGCTACAACTCATACCATACATTTTGGCCACAGAACCCGGACTGAAATACAAAAGGCGGGGGAATATCCATATTCATCAAGGATACACACACCTCCAGGTTAGTGGCACAGCACGATGCTTCAGAGATTATCCACGTGCAACTAACAATGGGCAAAACTGCAATTCAAATTGTAGCTTGCTACAGATCACCCACAATATCCCAGGACCCCCATTCTGCATTTCTGGAAACACTGGGTAACATAAAGGTCCTACCAAACACCATAATATTGGATGATTTCAACTACCCAAACATTAACTGGGAGAACTACTCAAGTTCTAACTCCCTTGCCCAGCATTTCCTAGAATTTATAAACTCAAACACCCTGGAACAACTGGTCAACACTCCCACCAGAGGTGACAACATATTGGACCTGGTCATCGCCAACATGGGTGACCAGTGTTCCACACCAGAGGTCAACCCCTCGCTGGTTAGATCTGACCATAAACAAATCACTTTGGATATCCACATTCCGCCCCCACCCTTGGGCAAAGAAACCATTGTGAAAAACTTTTCAAAAGCAAGCTTCACATTACTTAAGACGGAGGTGGAAAGTTTCAAAGCCCCCATGCTAAAGGATAACGCTGTCCAAGCTGCAAAATCATTTACTAATGCATTCTACAGGCACCTACAAGAATACATGGATCATGCTATCTAAAGCAAAAACAAGACTCACTCCTCCAAGAAAAGGAAACCAGTCTGGTGGACCCCTGCCATAAACAAGCTATACAATAGAAGGAGGAAACTAGTACAGAAAAGAATAATATCCCAAGAAGGGAAGACATCCCTGATCAGTATCAGCAAGAAACTACAATCCCTCATAAAATCATCCAAGGCGAGCTATGAAAGAAAACTTGCCAAGGACTCCAAAGATAACCACAAGGCATTCTTTAGCTATGTCAAGAATCTAAGTGGCAATGCTCAGATCTGCTTGGAGTTAGTGCAGAATGGCACAAAATACACTGAACCAACTGATATTGCCAACATCCTGGCAGACAGGTTCAGTGCAAACTTCAGCCCCCCTCACCCCAAAAAGGGCCCATAACCATACCAGAACAATGTAGATCCCCTGAAATCACAGACACTCAGGTTAAAATGGCCCTCTCCAAAGCCAAAAACACAGCATCAATGGGACTGGACAGTATCCCAGGCTGCGTCCTACATGAGCTCAAAGAGGAATTAACCCCTCACCTAAACACACTGTTCAAACTCAGCCTCTCCACTGGCAACGTACTCATAGAGTGGTGCACAGCAACAGTTATTCTGCTCCACAAAGGTGGAGCCACAACAGACCCCAGGAACTATCGCCCTATAAGCCTGACTAGCTTGGTCTGCAAGGCTATGGAGCGCATCATCATGGAACTCATTAACAGAGACATTGGGAACCTCCAAACACTGGACCCTGCCCAGTTCAGCTTTGTTAAGGGCAGATCATGCCTCCTAAACTGGTGGACTTCTTTGAGACAGCTACCAAGGCTATAGATGAATGAAAGGTAGTACACACAGCCTACCTAGACCTTGCAAAGGTCTTTGATACCATTCCCTATTCTGGTACTGTAGACAAGCTCACCAGCCTGAACATAAACCCCTGTGTCACAAGATGGGTTGCCAATTGGCTCATGGACAGAACCCACATGATGAGAGTTGCGGGAGCTAGGTCTGACTCTAAACCGGTTACAAGTGGAATTCCCCAGGGCTCAGTCCTTGGACCCCTCCTGTTTGGCATATACTTCTCAGAGGTACAGACAAGCACAGAAGGACTATGGCTGACCAAGTTTGCAGACGACTGCAAACTAGGGGCTATAATTGACTCACCGGCTGACACAGACATCCTCCAAAAGGGTCTCACTGAGACAGATACCTGGTGTCAAAATCATGGCCTCAAGCTAAATGCCAAAAAGCACATAGTTATTCCCTTTGGAAATAAAAAAGTACCTACAGACTACCACATAGGTGGTAGTCCCCTAAATATGGAAAACATAATAAGAGATCTGGGGACCCAAGTAGATAGTAATCTCTCATTTGATAATCACATTGTCAAAGTGGTTAGAAAATCCTTCTATGTGGCCCACCTAATCACAAAAGGGTTTGCATCTAGATCAAAAGAGGTCATTGTGCCCCTCTACTCATCACTCATCAGACCCATCATAGAGTACAATGCCCCATTTGGGATGTACCTTACAAGATACCTGCAACAGCTGGAAAGACCACAGAAGTACCTCACCAAGAGGATCACTGGCCTCAAACAAATACCCTATGCAGCTCGAATGAAGAAACTCCAGCTGTACTCGGTTGCATACCACCTGTTCAGAGGTGATCTCTGCCTGACATATAAGGCCATGTCCAACCCAGAATTGATAGACATGCTCCACCTAAAGAAAACCTTATCCCCTCGAGCCACACACTCTAGGGATCTAAACCTCAGTACAACAATAAATAGGACGTGCTGGAGGATTAGATTCCTGTCCCAGAGACTTCCCATGCTTTGGAACAAGATTCCAATCTACATTAGGCAGAGCTCCTCACTAGCACTCTTCAAGAGAAACCTTGACAAGTGGATGGGAAACAGAAAGTTTACCCCGGGGATCACTTCAGTGGCTCTTCTGGACAGAGGCACAGGGAACTAATCTAAGGGGGCGGCGAAAGCCAACACATTCTCGCTAGGGTTATAAATGCCTTTGGGCAGATAGCCTAGTACCTACCTATGAACCTGGGACTGTGAAAATTCACAATTTCACAGTTGGATATATAGAAAGGAATGTTTTGCTAACAATTACCTACTTTATGAGAATGTTCATCCTGAATACATGAAATCGTTCCTAGAGGGCAGATGATCAGGGCCTCAAGGTTAACTACTAAGGACAGTGATTTTTTGTCTGCTGTTCAAGATATTGTACATATGTTTATTGAGAGAGGATATCATCCCCAGATGTTAATATCTACAGCTAAGGAAATAGTTAGTAAAACAGAAAACAAGTTTCCCCTATTTTAATGGCAGGTATGCTTCTTCAACAAAGAAACAGGCAGGAATCACAAGGTGAAAATAGATTTGTTAACAGTTTGTGTTTAAGAATAATAGTAGATGATGTGAAAATAAAAAGTATTTTTCATCAGAACTAGAAGGTTTTTCAAGGTAATAAAGATTTTGCAAATATCGTTGGGGAAGAACCACAGTTTATAGTAAAAAAGGCCAAATCTATTAAACAATATTTGGAGACAGATAACACTCAGATATGCAATGTGGAAACTAACAAAAATAATGGGATGTTTCCATGTGGATTTCCTGATGTGTATACCTGTATTGGTGTGGGTGTTCATATATTTTTGCACAGTCCTGCATGTGTATTGGAAGTGAAAGGGCATTAGAACTGCGACTCTTTAGGTCTTGTTTACATTGCCATATGCTCAGGATATTCTTTGTTTTATGTAGATATGACCATAAGGAAACTATGTCGCGGTGGTGCAGCGGTAGCATTGTCGCTTCACAGCAAGAGGTTCTCCTGTTCGATTCTCAGCTGGAGCGCCTTCTGTGTGGAGTCTGCATGTCCTCCCCGCGGTCGAGTGGCTGGCGTTCAAAAGACATGTGTGAATGGGCGTGCCTTCATTGAAGGTTGAGTGTCGAGCTGGCACCTCGGCACCATAAAAATCTACTGCCAATCATTAGCAGACCAGAGTTCCGCTGTGGCGACACCTAACCGGGAAAAGCCGAAAAAAGAAAACCAAGAATTAGAATTAAAGAACATCTGTATACTATAAGACGTAAAGATGGCAATAATGCACTTTATAATCATAATTTAACATGTGATGCTTACAGAAAATTTCTGTTTTCTGTATTAGAAACAGTGCCTAAACATTTATTTGGGGGGTGATTACAATAAATCTGTGTTAGAAAGGAAGACATTATGGCGATTAAGACTATAGGCTGATAAAAAGCCTGGTTTAAATGAAATCATATGTATTAAATTTTTTTTATAAATGCTTTTGTAAATGTTATGTGTGCAGGGTGACATGTGAATTTTGAGATGTTCCCTGGATTTTTATGTAGCTTTTCATTGGATATTGTTACTTGAAATAGGTATTTAAGTGTTGATGGAAAGGGTGTTTTTTATTCTGATGAAGACTTTGGTTGAAAGCACTAAGTAAACAGATATTTTTTCACTGCATGGTTGCCTTTGGATGCTTTTGGTTTGAAAAAAAATGGTATTTTCCTACATTCTCATTCCCTCTGCATCATCAATGTTCTGTTAATGTTGTCAAATGTTTGCTTCCCCTCCACAAAACCACATTGATCCATATCTATCAATTTTGGTATTACTTTTGTCATTCATTTAGCCATTATAGACATGAACACTTTATAATCGTGGTTTAGTATTGAAATGGGCCTGTATGACATTGGGTCTGATGGATCTTTACCCTATTTAGGTATTATAGCTCAGCTACCACTGCTTTCTTCCAGGATGTTGGTACTTCTCCTCCTCTTAAAATACTGTTAAACAAAACCTTCCAGATTTTTAGCAGTTTTGCCCTTCTAGCTTCCAAACTCCCACAGGAATACAATCTGTTCCTGGTGACTTTCCTGTAGATTGGCTATACTTCACAATTTTTATCTTATCTCCTCCTATTCTAATCATTAGTAACTGAGCCTTGTCTACCTCTGACCTTGGCATATTTAATTCTTCCATAAACATTTCCATTTGTATCTTTTCTTGATTTCCATATCTCTCTGCTTTATACATACTTTCATAGAATTTCCAAGATATGTTTAATACCTCTACAGGATCTCTTGTTACCTTTCTTGTTATATGCTCCCTAAGCTTGGGGACAGCCCCTTCTACTTTCTGTTGCCTGAGTTGTTGTGCTAAATGTTTTTATGCTCTACTGTTATTATATATATAAAAAAAAAAAACAGTTGCTTAACAGCAATCTTTCTAACTTGTGCATATTATCAAGGTAATTCCTTATTTGCTGCTTAGCATTCTGCAGTTGATCCTCTTCTTGTTCTGTGAGATTCTCCGTATTCAGCAATACTTTAACATTTATCAGTACCTCTAAATAATTCTTGTTACTTCTTAACCATAGCTCCCTTTCTTTTATTTCCACCTAATTTTTAAACTCCACCTTAATTTTATCCCAATTCCTAGCTATATTTTCTGAAGAAATTTCTAGCCTCTCTAATAGCGCCTGAATAATCACCACTACCCATTCCTTAAATTCCTCTCTTTTCAACAGAGAGGTGGGAAAGTGCCAGTGTCTCATTTTTTTTATTTTATTACCATGCGTTTTTATTTTAGTTATTATTGGCGCATGATCTGAAATAGTTATTGGGTACGTATCAAGACCTTCATTTAAATGCACATGTACCGGTGAAATGTGAATTTTGTCTAGCCCAGCCCAGTTTTTATATCTTGGGGAATAATATGTAAATTCACTCCAAACTCCTATTACGGAATTCACATCTACCATGCCAAATATTTTCGTAAATTTCTTCAAAAATCTACTCTCCTTTGTTATACTTTCCCTTCTGGAGCCCCAGACACATCTTCTCTGTTGTAAATCACATTCCAGTGCCCACCAATAAGTAATGGTTCCTTATTATATCATTGAAGATGCATTCTTTCGAATGTGTCTTGATTGAACTTGAAAGCACGAAACGGCAAAATACCGAAATGCCATATAAGCTAATTCTTTCCCTGGGAAAGAAATTGCTTGGGCACCTTCATTATTTTGCTGTTTTCGTCACTGTAGTGCGATCTCAGTGTTGGTATATTTAAGTAGGGGGGTATGGGGGCACAGCCCCACACATCAGGGGGTGTGGGGGGGGGGGCAAAGCTCCTCACTTTATGTAATGTTTTAAAGTTTTTTTTTTCTTTTTTGGAACAGTGTTTTTTTTCCCCTGGGAAAAAAATCACTGTTCTAAGTGTTCGGGATTGTACGTTTTCACTTACATGGGGTTGATAAATCAGCATTCGCTTTTCTAAACGTTCACTGATTTAATATAGACCCTAAGTAATATTCCTTGCTGAAAGCTGATTATTTTTCTCAGAATTTTCTTAAGCTCCATTATAGCAGTTTTAGGTGAAATATAAATACATGACAGTAGACCCTTAGCTCTATAAATCTGCCATTATTATCTTTTTTATCTTCTTCTATCACTATTGGTGCTCCTCTTGCAATTAATATAAGTATTCCTCTTTTCCATTGTCCTAGGTATTCCACTGAATAACCATCCTGAAAATCTTTCTTTATCAAATCCACATATTCAGCTCTTTCTAATTGTGTCTCCTGTAACATAACTATTTGCACTCTACATTTTTAATATAGTTCACTACTCTTTCTTTTTTCTATCTGTGGGAATATTGTAATTTAAAGACATTACAGAAAGCATATTATTCTCAACTTTTATGTATAACACCTTTTTTTTTAATGCCTAGTTCCAGCTTTTGTGTTACATGCATACACTGTTTGAGAGGTTGAACTATTATACAGTTGTTTCTTGTCATCTCCATTTGAGCCTATGTCACATCTTACAAAACTTTTTATTTTAATGAAAGCCCTCAAACAAAAAAGGCAAGCACACCCCCAATAACCCCTAAAACCTATTAACTTAATACTAGCACACACACAACTATGTACATATTCAAATACTGAAGTTTTACCCTCTTAATAGGAACAACATTTTCAAGCTGACAGCCACACTCACAGACTTGAGTTAACATAAAAGAAAGGTTAAACATGCTAAGCTGCATGTTGCAGCCTGTTCTTCTACTAAGTGCTAATTGGTTTGCCTTTTCTTTATAGCTCTTGCAGATGGGAAAACCCTGAGTGCTTTCAGAGAACATTATCTCCTAGCCAATTTCTCTTCTCAGTTTTTTTCAGCCAGTCACTCTCCACCAGACTGCAGCCAGTTCTCTTTATCAGATTGTCTTCCATGCAGACACAAGAACCATGTAGCTAGTTTATTTTTATCAGATTGTTTCCATGGAAACATTAAGACCAGCTGCAGAATTGCTATTGAGCATGCATGTATTTGCTAGAACAAAAGCCTCATAATATTCAATATTCTTTTTCATTCAAGAATGTGAAAAAGCACATTAATTTTTCATTTGTCTTGCTTTTTGAACCAGGCTTTTTTCATTGCATTGTATAGATTTCTTAAAACTGAACAAGAAAAAAGAGAAAAGGGATAAAGGAAAAAATGAACAGCAGCACTTGTTTACAATCCTGATTACACTTAAAAATAACTGAAAACTTTACTTTATTGCATGCAAAGAAAAACATACATCACAAAAATAGTGCTAGTAAGAAAAAAATCTTCCCTTACAGTTAACCTTCTGCCTCCTCTTCCTCTCCCCAAAGCATTTTTTGAACATTAATGACATGCAGTAGGGCATATGCTTTAGAGTCCCCACAAGTCCAACAAATTCTAAAAAAGTCCAATATTTCCAGATTTTCTTGTTTTGTCATATTTCACACGTGTAATTATTGCATTATAATCCCACATTAAATTACTGGTTTTATTACTGTTCATCTCCATCTTCCAAATTCTATCTCTGCTTCATTTCCAAAGTACTCTTGATTCTTCTAGTCAACTCTCATGATCTCTTCCTTCACTCCAACATTTTCCATTGAAACATTGGAAAAAGTATCATGGGAACTGTCTCATTGTGGTCTTTATTACCAGAAGAACAAGAATCAGAATCTGTTTCTGTTTCGCAGCTCACTTTTTGTTGGACAAGCCTTTGTATTTCCTCATTAGCATGTACTTCATCAAAAAATTATTTTGCCCCTCCAGGGAAGAATACTTTGAAGACAGCTGGGTACATTAGTTTGAATCTCACACCTGTGTCTCGACATTCCCTGAACAGTGGAATAAATTTGCTTCTCTTCTACCTGGTGTACAATGAGTAATCATTCTCCCCAAACACTCTGCTCTCTCCCACATTTAGTACTTTGTCCTTTTGCCACAGGTTTGTCAAAATTAACTCCTTCTGCTGGTAGGATTGCATCTTTACTATTAAAGGTCTAGGTTGCTTTCTCATAGCCAGGTTTGGAGAATACACATGATGTGCCCTTTCAACTAACAACTCTTACTGTGAAAGTTCAGTTGCTTATTTGTGCATTCATAAAATTAATGCAGTCTGTTCCTTCCAACTTCTGTGGAACAGCTGAAAATCTCAGTTTTTCCCTATGTGCTCTGTCCTCTAATTCTATTATTTTTTGAAACATCTCTTCCTGAGCAGTCTCATATTCAGACAGCCTTTTCTTCATTTTGACCACTGATTTTTACAACTGTATCACCTTGTCTGAATATTTGTGTAAAGCTTTCTCCATTTTTCAGCCTTTTGTTGTTTGTGTTGATATACTCCATCCATGTTTCATCTGTGTGCAGTTGTCTTATAACTTCCTGTAAGTTACTGGAATTCATGTCTGGAGGTTACATTGCTCTTTGTTGAACAGCTACAGAACTTTCCCCGGGTAATGTTTCTTCCTCACTTTTTGTAGCTGATTTTTTCTAGGTCCCCTGTATTTCTTTTTTTCAAGTAATCTATGTGGTATCCCTGAAGTCTCAAAACAACCCACTAAAGTGTAGTGGGTCCAAAAACAAAACAGTATAAGAAACTTCTCTGTGTGGAAGATTTTCAGTCCATATATTTCTAGTTAATCAATGTATATTATTCAAGTCAGACAAAAGTAGTAGAAGTAGCGAATGTAAACTCGTCTTAAGTCAAAACAAAACAAAACAAAAAGTAATAAAAAAATATATAATTCTACAGCAGCACTAAGTATTCTAAAGTAATCCAAGCAAGGCAGGCAGTCATTTTCCAGTCAAAAATCCTTTATTAAGTACAAAGACAAGCGATCCAAGTAAAACAAAACTAGAGTAATAATTTCCTCACAAGCTTTATATATATATATCTATATATATATATATATATATATATATATATACTTTTTATCAGGCATGGGAGTGGTTTATTGTGCTGTAAAACAAAGTGTTATTGGTACACATGTTAAATTCACATCCCTTCCCCCATCAGTGTGACATTTGAGCTGGTCCTACCCCACTTAGTAGCTGTCATAATAATATATAACCCTTATGTAATTTAAATAAAATTATATAATGGTGTTGTACCTCTTATTTAACCAAATTATTAAGTAGATTATTAAGTCAGTGATTTTATCCAAGACAATATACTACATGGCTGGAAATATATCAACCTTAGTTCATTTGGCAATCAAAAAAATATATATAAATATATATATATACATTTTGCATGTAAAAATCTATTTCTATTTTCATAACCTATTGTTAACAAAGATCGCTTTCGTCCTTCTAGACTTCTTCAGGTCTGTGTACAAGAACCCTAAAAACCTGTATAATTGTATAATTAGTTAGTATTGTTATTATACATCATTTTGAATAAAGTGGAAAAAAGAACCAGAAAAAAAATTTAAATAAGAAAAAATGTATGTATGATGATGGAAACAAAATATACACTTAAATTTCAACTGATTTAAAATGTTTTTTAAAACCAATTTGTAGAATAAAATAAAATAAAATAAAATACTATTAGTTATGTAAACAATGTGGCAATTTGTTTAAGTTCTAGTACACTTTTAATTGAACAGTAGTAGTTTAGTCCAGGCTTCCTAAAAGAGTTCAGCTTTAACTGCCACATGATTTCATGTTTCTCCAGAATATTTGGGATGTCTCCTTCAAGATCACCCATGTCTATGTGATCCAGGATCTGGAACTTAAAACCTGTGTGTCTTTTATGAAGAGAAAGGTGGTTGGCTAGTGCATTATTTTTACATTCAGAGAGGATTTCTGACAGATGACATGGAATCCTATGCTTGAGTTTATTTACAGTCTTGCCCACATAGAATGTATCACATTCATTGCACTGTGCCCTGTAAATTACTTTTTTAGTGTTACAGTCACCCTCTGCACTGGTTTTAATGATTTTCTTTAAATAAGGGCAATAAAAAATATCACCTTGCTGTATAAATATACAAAATGTACAATTAGTTTCACATCTTTTAGTGCTTTTCTCACATGGTCTAGGTTTAAATTTCTTTTATCTGATCCTCCCACACTAGCAATGTTGCCATGGTAGCTAGCTGACAGGATTTTACCTATAAATCCCCCTTAACAGGTGTATGGTAACTCAGAGATATAGCAAATCCCCAATTTATCTACAACTAAAATAATCAGCCAAGCACATTGTGTCTAAAATAAAATATTTCCCCAGTCCTGCAGTATAATACCATAATGCTTTATGTTACAAAGTATTTCAGGGTGGCATATTTATGTGTTTTATGACTGTGATTTGTATAATTTCAGTAAAAACTGCTGAAGTTGACCGATCTAAACGTAAAGGTGGTGGAGTAGCAATTCTTTTTAAGAATCAACTAATTATCTCTACCCTTCCAACTTATCCTATCCAGGATTGCAAATTAGAGGCCATCATAACAAAACTCCAAATAAACACCAAGAAATCCCCTTACATTATCTGCATCTACTTACCACCAGGAAACAATATACCTATACTAGAACCCTTTCTTAGCTGGGTATCTACTACTTACCCCCAAGAAACTATAATTCTAGGTGACTTTAATATAGACTGGAATACTATTAATGCTGATAATCCTTCTTCTCATATAAACCTACATGGTTTCACCCAGACAATCACTTCAACCACAAGAATCAACAAGCCTAATAATAAAGAGAGTATTTTAGACTGGATACTCATAAACAAAGTCAAACGGGCCTACAAAGTAGGAAATCTGCCAGATGATATAAGTGATCACTCTTTAACCTATATTACTAGCGAAAAGACTGATTTCCTAAACCTCCCTAACATTCAAAAAATACGTTCTACCAAACTTTTTAACATAGACTTATTTCAAACTGAACTCAGCAAATGCAACTGGAGCCCCTTAAAATCTCTTCCTCTTGAAAATGCAGTATTATACTTTAATACTACTTTCTTATCCATTCTTGACAAACATGCTCCCGAGCGCACCATCAGAATGAAGCCCAATATTGCCCCATGGCTCTCTAATGAAAGCAAAAAGCTAATTCTCTCCAGAAATAAAGTCTGGGCCAAATGGAGAAGCCATAGAAATTCCCTTGATCTTCTTCACTTCCGCCAACTTAGAAACTCGACTAAAAAAGCAATAATTACTGACAAAAAAAAATTCTACTGTAAACTTCAACAAACTCATCATAATAATCCCAAACAGTTTTGGTCTTCTATAAATAGACTCTTTTCCCCAGGAACATCCAAAACTCCCACCCCTCTTAATGCTGACCCAGACACTCCCCACCTCACTGCTAATGCTTTCAACTCTTTTTTTACTGACACTATTCTATCTCTAGCAAGACAACTTAGCACCAATAACTCCTGCCCACCAATAAACCAAATAGACTCTTCCAATAACTTTAAACTACAACCTATTCCTACCTCTTTTATCTCTGGACTTATTCATAAACTGAAGCCTTGTACCCCTTCTGCTGACAAGCTCCCTTCACTTTTTCTCCAAAAAGCTGCCAAAGTAATTACTTACCCAATATCCATACTTATAAACAGGACAATATAAGAGGGAACCGTCCCAGACATCTGGAAAGTATCCCATATTATCCCATTACATAAAGGTGGGAATTCCATTGAGTACTCCAACTATAGACCAATTGCCCTCCTTTCTCCGTTAGCAAAAATTATGGAAAAATGTATTCACCAACAACTCTTACAGTATCTCTCTCTAAACAACATTATAGCAAACTGTCAGCATGGTTTTAGACCACATCACAGTACTACCACAGCTCTCCTATCCTTTGTAGATATCATCAATAGGAACCGCAACAACAACCTTCTCTCCTCTGCTCTCTTCATCGACCTCTCTAAAGCTTTTGATATGGTCAACCACTCCATTTTAATTAACACTCTTATATCCCTCTCCTTTGATAATCTAGCCATTAAATGGTTTAGATCCTACCTCAGCAATAGACAACAAGCAGTTCTTTGGGAAAACCAAATTTCCTCATTCGTACCCGTTTCCATCGGTGTACCTCAGGGCTCTATTCTAGGACCTCTTCTCTTCTCCTGTTCATCAATGATCTCCATTCAGCAATCCCTCAAGCAACCTGCATTCAATAAGCAGATGACTCCACCCTTATCTGCTCTGCTTCATCTCCTAATGAACTTTCATCTATTACTCAAAATGTCTTCAACACAGTAGAAACATGGTTCACCAGACGTAACCTCCTTCTCAATGCCAAAAAAACTAAACTTCTCCTTTTCTCTCCTACCACACGGTCCACTCCCTTAGACTTCACCATCTCCTCAAATAATGCCACATTCATCACACCTGATCCAACAACAAAACTTTTAGGAATAACTATTGACAATAACCTCTCCTTTGATCAGCATATTAACAACACCATTAAAATAGTCAACAGAAAAATAGGATCCTTATATAGAATTAAACCTTTCCTAACCTCATCGTCCACAGCCAAGATTGCCCCCTCCCACCTTTTGTCAACTCTTCTTTATGCCTCACCAATTTTTACCAACCTTAGGAAAGCCAGCCTTAACAAACTGGCTACTTGCTACAACAACATTGCCCGTTTTGCCACTGGTAACCCTTTTAGAACTCACCACTGCCTCAACCTGAAACAACTAGGCTGGCTAGAACTCCAAAACCTTCTGTTAATCCCTCAACTCACTATTGCCCATAAAATACTATACCAACCCAATAACACCCCTATACTCTCTAAACTCTTAATCCCTTATAATAACCTAAACTCCCTTTGCTCTTCCAGTAAACTTTTGGCTACTTTAACAAAGACCAATAATTCTGCTGGTGACTCTCTATTCAATAATACTGTAGGAAGGAACTGGAATCTGCTTCCTAGCGATATAACACTTATGACATCATTGCCTCTCTTTAAACATAAAATCAAAGATTACTTCCAAAGTCACTGGCTCTGTTCCTGTACAAAACCTGACTAATCTTTTACCCTTTCTGCGCTTTTCTACTACTCTACTTTCTTTCTCTCTTTTTTAGTGAGTCTTGTTTCAATCTATCTCCTTTCCAATTTTTTTTGCTTTCCCCCTGCTTTAATCTCTCATATCTGTTTCATTTAACTTTACCTTCACTTTTCTTAAACTGCTTCCTTTCCTCCTCTCCCACTAAAGTGTTTCTTTTCTCCTTTTTTATAAAGTTTAAGTTCTATGTAACATTATAAGTCGATTTGTTCTCTGTTTTGGCCCCTGTATTTGATGTTATTATAGCTAATATTGTTATCCTAGAAATGTGTTTCTTTTCATGTGTAAACAATTTTTGTTAGGTACTATTTTATTTATCTTCTCTTCTGTGATGTTGGTTCTTTTGTTTTGTTTTGTTTTTTGATTACTTGTTAAAATTTGTGTGGAGCTTTTCTCCCCGGGCCTCTACTGAAAATGGAAATATATCCAGCTAGACTAGCCCGGTCAACAAATGTAAAATAAAATAAAAAATAAAAAGTTAATACTAATTAATCAGAGAAAGAGTGTGTGAAGGCTGCCAGCCTAGCCAGATAGAATTGTACAGATAATTCTATCATTTGTAAATATGAATGTGGAACTACAGATTTGTTTTCTTAAATGAAAGAATATGCTGGGAAATGTGAACTTAAAACAATGTAACAACATTGGCCTCTGCTGTAAAGAAAGCTAAGACAAGCATTTGTTGTTTGCCCTTCGAAGTTCAAATTATTTCATGACTGTCTTTGATGTTTACAATTTGGCTCTGGATGGGCTAGATGAAGGCATCCTGTCTATTGTTTTAACTTAAGGAATAATTACTAGAGTTTACATGTGGAATGTCTTTTATTGATGTAGTTTCCTGCAGCTGCAGGATAAGAAAAGAATGTAGTATCTGTCAGTCTGGGAACCCCAGGAAAGTGTAAAAATGATATAATGGGAATCAGGACTGAAAATTGCAATTTAAACAGAGAGAATAAGAAGGCATTAAGCATTTTTGTCTTGATCATCCAACTCACAGCACTGCATGTTGTCTTATGTAAGTTATCTTAGACTTCTGTTTTCTTTTAGAGATAGCTAGAAACTACAAAGATTAGACTAAGTGTTTTCTGTGATGTCAGAACTGTACTACTGAATTATTTTAAGTATTTCTGTGTGATCTATGGACTGTTTGACTAGCACTGTGTAGTAGAAAGTATTGTCTTGTGGTTTTGTTTATTATTAAATATTTTAAAACCTTTTAACTGTGGCTGGTTTGTGTACAGATAAGTTAAGCTCTAGAGTACATTGCATATTTATAGAGTTTACTGTCCAAGTCACTCCAAATAAGTCTTGACTGATTAGTCACACTTACCAATTGGATAATAATATTGCACAGTAATAATTGGACACCCTTTTAAGGGTCTTTGAGTAGCTGATAATTATTAGTGGGTGGTGGCAGCTGGTACTACAATATAGTCTGGGAAAAAGGGGCACAGCTGGAGAACCTGTGCCAGTCTTCCCCAGGAGTGTCTGTGTCATTGTATAAACTATTCTCAAAGTGTGTGTGTGTGTCAGCTACTTGGGCTGGAACATGTATCCCTGGTTGGACAGAGAGGGTGCTAGAGGTTTTAGCTTGCCCACTAGGCTGAGATCTGGACCCTATAGCTGTGCCAGTGGGGAGTCTTATTGGGGACCTAGAGAGCAAGGGAGCGACCAGGCCTGGATTGACTGTGATCTCTGTGTGCTCTTAAGGGAAATTGTACTTTACTGTGTGCATTTGTTATCTTTTCCTCATATATGAGGCACCCTCGCTGGTGTTAGTGGTGATGATTGAGGCTCTTTGTTTGCTGGGCCAGGGCATGGGTGTCACAGAGTGATGATAAAGCCTTTTGATAAAAATGTTTCTAAAGATCCATCTTCACTTATGTGATTAACCTCATTTACAGTGTAGTCATTCATCATAAGATATTTTACCATTGTTATGTGTACTGCCCCAGTGATGCATTTCTCATATCTGCTAATTTCATCTACAGTGCCATTATTTCCTTATTTTCTTGCCCCATCCATCCTCAACTACAAATAAACTCTTGCACACAATAATCTCTTTATATCCGACCTCAAAACTTTCCTCCTAAATGCCAGCACCTGCCATTACCAAGATTCCACTTAGTCCCCCCCTCCACTTATACCTCTTTGCCATCTCTCATTTTGCTGTGTAAGTTGTCTTCATTGACTCCACTCTGCAACTTATGACTCTCAATCCACTTCTTACAATAATATTTTTTGTGCTCTGAATCTCAGCTACAAGACTAACTACATCTGTCTCTCACTCTTCTAGATCTTCCTTCATAATTACCAAGCTAATTCTATGTGTATCTGCAATTGTGTATACTCATCTATAGTTTCCTGCTGTAATTATTACAGAGCATTCTACTAAGCTTGTAATTTACTTCTATATTATTGTATGTTTCAAAATTTGTATTTCCTGTAATCATACCTCTCAACATCTTAGAGCAAAATATCTGGACAAAGCCTAAAATGATGGGGGGGGGGCAAATAGGGACAGATTTTAAATATTGCTCTTACAAACATAAAAAGTTGATAGAATAATAGGTTTTACATTAGCATTAATTTTCTGAAGGCTGTGGAGTCTTAAACTCAATTGTTTTGTCATTATTTAATGACTTCAATCCTCAGCTATTTGACAGAAAGGTACAGATTTTAGGAGGAACACACCAAAAATATGAGGCAAACATCTGGGCATTCTACGAAAATCTGTATAGTTGAGAGGTATGCCTGTAATGTACATCAGTTCTTTTGTAATGTTTTTCAAATATCATAATGTTTTACAAATTGTATTGTACTATTTTGTAAGATGAAACATTTCTCCCTGGGTCCCCACTGAAAATGGGCCACTGGCTCAGCTGGACTAACCCAGTTAACAAATGACAAATAAATAAATAAATATTAAAAATCTAAGAGAAATCCGGACAAACTAAATAAGTATAATCTGCAATTTAACAGAGAAAAAGTTATGTTCTTCAAAGACATTCATTCTTATTGACTTGACATGTGACAAAGTCCAAAGACAAAATGAAGGCTAGGTAAGGGCAGCCAAGCCTCAGAATGTGTCATGTCTGAAAAGATGGAGCTAGGACTACTCAAATAATATCACAAGTTCCTGTCAAACTCTGTACTGGTACTCTAAGCACCGAATACATTGTACTTGGTCTACCTGGAAATGGAAGGAAGCTAGGTCTCCTTGGAAAGCAAAAAAAGATTAGAACACTGGATAAAATGTTTGCTACAGTTTAATTCTTCCATGGCATGTTATGCTTCACCTTATGGTATAGGTGCCAGTTTGGGCACAGACTTCAAGATGGCATAGAGAGACCCACTGCATTTACTGAACAGTCACTAATAAGGACTGAAAGTAATTGTGCCTAAATTGACTGGGACCCCTTAGCCTGGTCTGATGTAGGGTGAGAGAGTAAAAAAAGTTTAACCAACACCTTTATGGAAATGTTTGCATTGATAACAACCTACCAACCTTTAGACTTTGTGTTTAAAATGGTGGTATCAGCAAAGATTAGTATACAAATACAGCATTTGCCACTTTTCCAATGAGCACATTGATACAATACTGAATTCAAAGGCATAAAGCCAAATGGAAATGCTGATAGACTGTCCAAGTCATTGAATGAAGCATCAGAACAGTTTAGCATAACTGATTTATTAGATGTGTATTGTACTGTATTATACTGCCAGAGCTGAACAGTTGTTTAAATTAACAAATCTAAAGGGAATCAGGCATGATCCTTTATTATCCAGAGTATATGTGCTTGTTATAAAGGGGTGGAAGAAAGATGCCATTGTATTTTTCTTCAGTTTTCATTTGGAAGGACCAGCTGCCATATTTCAAAGGACCCTAATGTGTGACACAAGAGAGAGCATTCCTTTAAAGTTGTGCACCACAGGGTTGGATGGCTTGCATAAATGTTCCTAGATAACTATGAAAATGAAGACCCTTGTGCCAAAGTTCATAAAATGGCCAGGTATTGACATATAGATGATTCAACCAGGAGTTGTATTGGATGCCAGATGGTTCAAAATGTACTTCAACCATCACCCTTAAAAACTTGGGAATGGCCCTGAGCATGATGCTAGCATATCCACATTATTTTGCAGGATCATTCATGGGCTTGGTGTTTCTATTTTTCAAAAATACACATTTCAAAAAGCTGAAGGTCATTTGCATAATCTACAAAGAGAGTTTTTCCATGTTAAATTCAAGGTTCTTTAGAAATGTCCTGTCAGTATAGACTTATAATGAAGATCTCATAATCTTTCAAAACAAAGTAATCCCATGCATTTCACATCTCTTCCATATCATCCCACCAAAAATGCATTACTAATAAGAGTTATCTGTTCACGACAGCTATAAGAGCCATACATGTGAATAGTAAATTATTGCTGGACAGCACAAACTATTTCCTTTTAGCATGTTGAAATGCAGCTCATGCAGTCATTAATGAAATGCCAGTAATAATGTTCTTAAAAAAAGACTTGAAATGACACTTAGACCTACTCAAAACATATGCTCACAGAGAATTGCAGAACAATCATTCAGACTCCTTAATGAAAAAAAAAAAACTTGAAGACTCATTACTAGATAGTGTGTACTATTCCATGACTGTAGAGCTAATGAATAAAAACCAGGCTTCACTTTCTTAAGAATAGAGCCACTGGTATATACAGTTGGTGTATGAGATGTTACAGGGAAACACTATGCAGACCAAATTCAAAGTACCTAGTTATTAGAAGGTATTTAGACAGAATTTTGCAATAAGTGATCAGCACAATATAACAAGAAGCTTGGATAACCAACGGAGTACCCCAAGAAGGACGAATGACCAGTGGCAAACCCCAAAAGGAATTACTGACCAAATTCATACCCCAAGAGTTACAGATAGCCAGTGTTGTACCCTATCAGTGACAGAAGACCGGTGCCTTACCCTGGGAAGGATGGATGACTAATACTGTACCTCATGAAGAATGGATAACAAGTACTAGACCCCTAAGAGGGATGATAGCCAGTGCTGTGCACTGTGTGTGTTAGAAATCAATGCAGGATACTGGACACTCATGAGCTCAGGCTAATGATGGACATTTTTTGGCTTCCAACCTCTGTTCCTGTTTCATCTAAAGTGTCATTTCAATTTAAATATATGTATTTTTGTCTTAAATAAAGACCCCTAACACTTTTTAGTATCAGCATATATGGTTATTGAAAATTAAGTAATTTCTCTTAGTGGATTAGCATTGTATAGCTTTGTGGATTTACTTTACCCTTGAATTTCTTGGGTGTGGAAATGTGTCAAGATGGACTTAGCAGGAAACTGCAGTGATGAAGATGTCAAAATGATTAAGGAATTCCTCGACTCTGACATTGTACAAATCAAAAGCACCACCTCTAATCATGAAGCTCACCTGGATCATGTGCAGGCATTGCTAATCTCAGCAACATGACATCATTGCCAGCACAGATTGCATTCATTTCCAAGGCCACGCCATTCAGATGTATTCCTCCTTCCGTTATCTTGTCAGAAAAATTGATGATCTAGAAAATAGAACCTGTTGGGTCAACTCAAAAAATGTGTAAGGGATTAATCCTAGAGGTTGCATAATGGAAACATTAAAGAAGATGGTAGGGGATGGACATGAGTTAATAACTGAACCTGCCCACAGAGTCACCCTGAGGATCGTTAACCCTAAGTACCCATGGCAGTTCAAGTGCCCGAATTATGCAAACAGAAAAGTGATCTTAAATAAGGCAGAAGCTCTGGGTGGTGAACATTATTGCATCACTTGCATCAGTAAGTATCAGTGTGTATGGTACCAGACTACAGCATCGCACATTTTAAAAAAAAGGAAACCTCTAGCCTCCTAAGTATGCTCCTTTAGGCAAAAAGGATTTACTGTGAAACTCCATTTACCAATAACCCTAAATATTGCAAGAGGTGGTCACATAATCAACCTCTCATTTGTTAAAGAAGTGGAAAAGTATATTTCAAAAAGATTTGAGCACAAAAAGACAGGTATTTTCAGAGGTGGTTCAGAATAATAGATTATCTCTTATTGCAGTTAAAAAAAAGGAGAGACCTATTACTTCTATCAATAAGCCAACACTGGAGCCTAAGAAGCCATTAAAAAAGTAGTCAGATCCAAGGGGGCAAAAGTTTAAGACAGCTATCACAGATCCTCCCTGAACTTAAGTACTAGAGTCACCCCTCTGGCTTCACACTCCCATGCAAATGGGAACACTTTCAAAGACCTGGATTGCTTTTGGCCAGAGAATGAAATTGTGTAAGCTGAGTCAATGGAAGCCATGTGGAGTGACTTTGCCATCCCAGAGATGACGAGTTCCTTACAGAAGCGGAAGCAACTGTTACTACCCAAGCACTGATTAGTGCCACATTGTTTTCTTTTTCCTCCTTAGGACTACAAATACCCTTAGTGGTCATATAATATGAGCACTGAATGATTTTCAATTGCTTGCTTTGTGTAACTAGCCTGCAGTTGAGAGCTATGAAATGTATATATGTTTCATTTTGCTCTGTTTCTTGATTGTTCTCATACTGTG
This sequence comes from Protopterus annectens, assembly GCF_019279795.1. Classification (NCBI taxonomy): domain Eukaryota; kingdom Metazoa; phylum Chordata; order Ceratodontiformes; family Protopteridae; genus Protopterus; species Protopterus annectens. Next base: position 508,430,203 of record NC_056731.1, read on the forward strand.
GCTAGTTTCTATCATGTTCATAGGTTCATAGGTTCATAGGTTCATAGGTTCATACTAGGCTATCTGCCCGAGGGCATTTACAAGCCTAGCCCATCGTTTTGTGGCTTACGCCACCCCTTTAGTATGGGGAACTATACCCATTATTTTGCTGTGCCTCTGTCGAGCAGTGACACTGAGGTAATCCCTGGGGTATATCTGCGATCTCCCATCCATTGGTCAAGATTTCTCTTGAACAAGGCCAGCGAGGTGCTCTGCCTCACATGTACCGGGATTTTATTCCACAGCATAGGGAGTCTTTGGGTGATGAATCTATCCCTCCAGCACGCCTATTAATAGCCGTGTCGAGGTTTAAGTCTCCCGCCTTGTGGCTCTGATGGATCTAGATTTTTGAAGTGAAGCATATTCATCAAATCTGGGTTTGACATGGCCTTGTATGTTAGGCAAAGGTCACCTCTGAGCATGTGGCGAGCGGTGGCGACTGAATAGAGCTGGAGTTCTTTCAGTCGGGCAGCATAGGATAGATTTTTGAGACCCTTTATCCTTTTGGTGAGGAACTTTGTGGCCTCTCCAGCTGCTGCAAGTGTCGGGTCAGATACATTCCGAATGGGGCATTGTACTCAATCATTGGTCTGATGAGTGATGAGTAAAGGGAGACTATAACCTCCCTTGATCTAGATGAGAATCCCTTCATGATAAGGTGGGCAATGTAGAAGGTCTTCCTAACTACTTTAGCTACATGGGTGTCGAATGACAGACTACTATCAACCTGGGTCCCCAGGTCCCTGATAACTTCTTCTGTGCTCAGTGGATTGCCACCTATTTGGTAGCTAGGGTAATCTTGTTTTTCCCGAAGGGTATGACTATGCATTTTTGGCATTTAACTTTAGGCCGTGGCTCTGGCACCAGTTATCCGTTTCTGTGAGACCCTTCTGAAGGATATCTGTGTCAGATGTGTTTTCTACTATGGCCAGTTTGCAGTCATCTGCAAACTTTGTCAGCCATAACCCTCCTGTGTTTGCTTGTACCGGAAAAGTAGATGCCAAACAAGAGTGGGCCCAGGACTGAGCCCTGTGGGACACCACTTGTGACAGGCTTTGAGTCTGACATGGCGCCAGCAACTCTGACCCTGTGGGTTCTGTCACTCAGCCAGTTTGCAACCCATCTTGTGATGTATGGGTTAACATTTAAGCTGATGAGTTTTTCAATGATACCCGAGTGGAGTATTGTATCGAAGGCCTTAGCCAGATCGAGGTAGGCTGTATGGACTGCCTTTCCTCATCAATGGCTTTGGTGACTGTTTCAAAAAGTCAACCAAGTTTAAAAGGCATGATCTGCCTTTGACAAAGCCAAACTGGGTTGGATCCAAAGTCTGCAAATTCCTATGTCTTTATTTATGAGGTCCATTATGATCCTCTCCATGGCTTTGCAGATAAGGCTTGTCAAGCTAATGGGCGGTAATTTCCAGGGTCGGTGGAGGCACCGCCTTTGTGAAGTGGGACCACAGTTGCAGTGCGCCACTCCCTCGGTACGTATCCAGAGGTAAGACTTTGATTAAACAGCTGTCCTAGCTGTGGGTTTAATTCCTCATTGAGTTCGTGGAGCACACAGCCGGGACACCATCAGGTCCCATGGATGCTGTGTTTTTGCTTTGGAGAGAGCAGTTCTCACTTGGGCTGGAGATGTTTGGGGGCTGCAATCGTTTGGTATAGATATCTCTCCTTTGGGGGAGGGGGAAGAAGTTTGCACTGAACCTGTCAGCCAGTATGTTGGCAATGTCTGTAGGATCAGTAATCTTCACATCATTTTGAACTAGTTCTGAGCATATCTGGGAGTTTCCTCCTAGGTTTCTAACATAGCTAAAGAAGGCCTTATGATTGTCTTTTGAGTCTTTAGCTATTTTTCTCTCGAAATTTGCTTTGGATGATTTTATGAGAGCTCTTAGTTTTTACTTATAGTGATCAAGGGTGTCTTACCTTTTAAGGATTTTGCTCTATCTTGTAGTAGCTTCCTCCTTTTGTTGTAGAGTTTGTTTATGGCTGGGGTCCACCAGACTGGACGCTTGCCTTTGGTACAAAGAGTCTTTGTTTTGCTTGGGATTGCCTTATCCATGCAGTCCTGCAGGTGCTGGTAGAAGGCATTTGTAAGTGATTCAGCGGCTTGAGTACTGTTTTCCGCCGGCTTCGGGGCCTTAAAGGAGACCACACTAGTCTTTAAAAGTGTAAAGTCGGCTTTTGAGAAGTTCTTTACTGTGGTCTTTTTTATTTCAGGTGGGGGTGGGATGAGGACCTCCAGCGAGATTAGTTTGTGATCTGATCTCACCAGTGAGGGGTATACTTCGGTGTTGAACATTGTGCTCCCATGTTCGTGATGATGAGATCAAGTATGTTATCTCCTCTTGTGGGAATGGTGACTAGTTGTTCCATGGCATTTGAGTTTATGAATTCCAGGAACTTTTGGGCTAGGGTGTTTGGGCTTGAGTAGTGTTCCCAGTCTATATTTGGGTAATTGAAGTCACCTAGTATGATGGTGTTTGGTGATACATTTATCCCCTCTAGTGTTTTCAGGAAGGCCATGTGAGGTTCCTGAGTTTGTGAGGGTGGCCTGTAACATGCTACAATTTGCAGAGCAGTCTTGCCTACGGTTAATTGCACCTGGATGGTCTCCGATGCATCATGCGTTGCCACCAGTCTTGAGGTGTGGGTGTCCTTGATGAATATGGATACCCCTCCTCCTTTCTTGGTATTTTCCTGATTTTGGGGCCGGAACGCATGATATGAGGTAAAACCTGATAGCGCTGGGGTGCTCTCAGGAGCCTTGAACCAGGTTTCTGTCACAGCACAGACATCGATGTTCTCCATACTGAGAAGGGCCTCGAGTGCGTGCATTTTGAGATTTAGACTTCTGGCATTGAGCAGCATTACCCTTAGTTTTTTTCCTTTTTTGTGTTCTAGGGTGGTAGGTTTAGAATTTGAGCCTTGCCTAAAAAAGGCACTATGGGGGTGGAAATGTGCCATTAAGGAACATATGTCTTTGAATGTTAATGCAATACATTAAGTTTTTCCTCTTCTTCCTTGCATATAAAATGGGAGAGAGTAATGTTTAAAAATTGGAAACATATGGCCTGTGGCCGGGTTCAAAAAAGTGAATAATTGATCATAATTTGTGCAGTGATTTATACACCTCCTCTTACTTAAGGAGTAATATGTGCTATTCCACAAATGGTGCCAACAGTAGGACAACACTGTAGTCTTCAACAGATACTGGTAAACATATAGAGTTAAGGGGGTGGCATCAAGCTATTCTTGTTCACTGTAAGGGGAATGTCCACCCCTCACAAGTGCAACCATTTTGGACTACATCGACAGGAATCACTACCAGGTAAAATTCCTGCAAGAAGCAAAAAAACAAAAGAAAAGACAGATATATATCTATATAAGAAATGGAAGGGATAGGGTTTGAGTAGTTTGTGTACTTCAGCAAAAAGAGGAATCATTTCCCTTGTAGGCAGGACTTTTGGTTGGGGTAAAATTTCAGAAACTGCAGATGCCAATGGTAGATGAGGAACTGTGCTGATCAAGACCCAAAAGTACAAAATTCTATTGGGAAACTTTTTTAGATGCAATGTGAATCATCATCATTGTGTTTATATTACCCTATCATACGATTTAAATAGCAAACGCTATTTCATCGTACCTAAAATATCTAAACCACAAAATATCGAACATACAGAACAGCAATTTTTTTCCCAGGGAAAAAATTTGATGTTCTGAAACACACACACAGCACAAGCACACCAAAATAAATAAACCACACACATACACTTAAAAAAACCATAATTCTAACCCTACACTACTACCTATCCACTTACCTTAACCCAACCCTAACCCTAAAGTCCCTAACTACCACACACTCACCTTACCCGCTCCCTAACCCTAAGGTCCCTAACTACTGCACACTCACCTTACCCGCTCCCTAATCCTAAAGTCCCTAACTACCTCACACTCACCTTACCCACTCCCTAACCCTAAAGTCCCAAACTACTGCAGACTCACCTTACCCGCTGCCTAACCCTAATGTCCCTATCGCACACTCACCTTACCCCGATCTGTTCCCACACTTACCTTAACCCAGTCAGTAACCTCCATTCACATACTTACCTTACCCTTGTCTGTAACCTATCCACCACAGTAGAGTAAATAGCGAAGTCATGGAACGGAAAACAAAAATCTTACCCTAGGTAAGATTTTGAAGTTCCGTGGCTTTGCTATTTTGAGTTTTCGACAAACACGGGTCAATATTATAGCATTCGAAGTTTAAAACCTTCAATACTACTATATAGACCCTCATCATCAACCCGCTTTTCCCATTTTCTACATGGAGTTGGGGTGTCATGTAAACTGTTGCCATCTCTCTCAATTCAATGCCACACTCCTGCCTTCTTCGAAACACATGCCTGACTGTTGCAGATCTTCTCACACACAATCCATTCACCTCCTTGCTGGATGCCCTTGTTTCCTCTTACCTTCTTCCTGTCTGTCCCAAGTCTTCTTCACCAGATGTCTTCTGCTTTTCTACTCTTTTGCTTTTATTTCTGTTTTCTAACTTTGGATTCTGGTTATTTCCTCATTGCTTCTTTCAGTTCACCTCTCATCTCTCTTCTCAATTTCTTGATCTTCGCCATTCTCAGATTTCTCATCCTTTCTGCTCTGCTTCTCTTTCTGCTATGCTTCTGTGTATTACCACAGTCACCCACTTGTCTGTACACAGTAACCCTCTTTTCTTTGGCACTTTCTTGCATTTTTGTCATACACACTTCTGACCAGTCTGCTGCCAGTTGGACCTGACCCTTGATTGTAGCTTTGTGCACTTCCTCTTTCCTTCCTTTCTCCCCTCCACCCTCCACTTCCCTCTGTTCTACCTTGCCTGTTCTTTTTCTTTCCTCTCCTTTCTTTCCTTCTCCTCTCTCTTTTCTTTTTTTTTGCCTGCCATTGCTTCTTTTATCTCTGTACTTAGTTATCCACGCATTCTTCAGTTTTTGCTTTCATTCCGTTTCTCTGGGAGTTCGTTTGCTCAGAGAGTATGCTGTAATCATTGCCTGCATGCAATAAGCAATTTGTTGACCTGTCAGCAACCGACCTGTTTGCTAATGTAATATCCAGTATGTACTGCAGTGGGCTCAGGCTCAGCTGGTGGGCTCAGAGCACCCACTCCCACTGGGAACCCCTATGTGAGATTGAACACTGTTTGTACTTGAGTTATTGGGTCCTTGTACATAGTCTGCACTAATTCTAACAATGTTTCTGGCCTTTGAACCACCACAGGACTGCCCACATCAGCTTTCTGAGGACCTTGTCATATGCTTTCTTTAAGCCTAGGAATGCTGAATTGGACTCTTTCCTCATCTCTAGATTCTTCTCAACTATCTGTCTCACTGCAAGCATTGGGTCAGTTGCGCTGCATCCTGATCTGAATCCAAGCTGCTTATCTCCCATCTTACTTTCTACTACTCTGTGTACCTCTTTATGTCATCCTCTTCAGAACTTTCATGCAGTGTGACAGTAGTTTAATACCTCTGTACTGCCCGCAGTTGTGGATGTCCCTTTTGTTTTTGTACACTGGCAGTCTTCTGGGATACACCTTTCTCTCCACACTGTTATGAGTACCCTCAGGAGCCATTTTTCCCATACCTCACCCAACATCTTTATCACATTTGCTGTGACCTCATCTGAGCCTGCTGTTTTCCCTGACTTCATTTTCCTTAGTGCTGTTCTTACTTTTTCTCAGGTGAGCTCCTCTTCTTCTCTCATTGAAGGCTGTGTCTGAGACAGTGCAGCTTCTAAGGTGATTTCTGCATTCAGAAGCTACTGCATCTGCCTTTGATGTCTTGTGGACTGGTGAGCAGGTAGTCACTGGCATCCCTTATGAAGGGTGTCTGACTATCTTCTTTATCTTTCTGTCTTTGCCTTACAAACTGATACAATTTCTTTGTGCCACCTACTAAGTCACTTTCCAGAAGCTGTTAGAGTCCCTCTGATGTCGTGTTTTTGTTATTGCAACTCCTTTTTTAGCCTCTTTGCTAGCCAGACAGTATTCTTTCATAGACTAGTCCATCGTTTCTATCTCCCACTTTTTCCTGCACTCCTCCTTTCTTTTGATGACTTCCTAGACTTCTACATTCCACCACCAGCTTTCCTTATGTACCTTATTTCCATATCTGGCTCATCCACATATCTTTTCTGTAGTCCTAACATAAGCTGTTTTGAGGCACTGCCATTCTTCTTCAACTTCACCTATTTCCTCCTCTTGTTGTTGTGCTAGAGCCCTGAGTAATTCCTTGAACTGTTGTGCTTTCTCTTCAGTCAACTTTCAGGCTTTCAGCCTGGTCTCTGTTGATGTTAGAGCCTTCTCTGACCACAGCTTGTAGCTGATTGTGGCAACCAGTGGCTTATGCTGTGGACCAGCAGTCTAACTGGGGATGACTTTGCAATTACTGATTCTACTCCAGTGCCCTTTGCTTGTTAGGAGGAAGTCTACCTGATTTGCATTTTGGCCACTCTTGTATGTGATCTTGTGACTATCTCTCTTTCTGAACCATGTTTTGGCTACTATCAAGCTGTTTGCCAGACAGAAGTCAAAAATGGCCTCTCCTTATTTATTCCTGTTGCCCACCCATGTGGACCCAGGCAGTCCTCATATCCTGTTCTGTCTGTCCCAATATGTGCATTCAAGTCACCCATTATCAACACCAATTTATGTTGCTCTGCTTTATCTAGTAGGTCCTGCAACTGCTGTCTGAATGTACTCTTCTCTTCACTATCACAACCTTGCTGTGGGACATAGGCTGAGATTATGGATACAGTCTTATCATTAGGCTGAAGTCTGATTGCCATGAGTCTGTCATTAATTCTGATGACATCCCTCAGTGCCTTCTTAAACCTCTCTCTCAGTACAGTTCCCACACCATTTCGAACCTGTCCACCTCCTGTGTAGTAGACTCTGCAAACCAAGCCAAATGGCTTTGCTACACTGCCCTTCCATCTTGTCTCTTGGATACATAGGATGTCCACCCTCTTCTGTACCATCATGTCATCCACTTCCAAGCTGCATCCTGTCAGTGAACCTACACTGAGTGTAGCAATTCTTAGTTCATGTTTGGCAGGTTGATTGGTTTTATGTCTTGCTTTTGCTAAATACAGCTATCCCATGTTACCGAGGGTGAACAACTGGACACCTACTGACCAGTAGCTTATTGGCCCAGGGATGCTGGACATTATGGTGAGCACACAATGGCCAATATGGGTACATACACCCCTACCACCTTTAGCATGGGTCGCTGGTGTAGGTCAGAGTAGGCCAGGCCATCAATCCACTATCCACCAGCAAATACTTATGCCCATTTGGCAAAATTAGTCAACATGACTGAATCAGCTACAGCCATGTTTTACACACTCAAGTGAGTAACCCTGCCACGTTGTGCAGTCTGTGATCCATGTTCTCCTATCTTGAGGATACTGTGCACCACAGTAGGTGCTCAAAGTAGTTGTTCTATACAACTCTTCCCCTATAGAGCACAATGTAGAGTCTGTGCTTCTGCCCACAGCTTCATTCATTGGTGAGTTATTATGCAAACTGGTCTCTTAACCCATTATGGACCCAACGTGGATAAAATTTCATATTTGCTACATAATTTTGAGACAAGCCTCACCTTCCAACCAAACATCAATTTCTATTTGATTGGGGATCTTTCACCTTGAGTTAGACCCAAGTATTGATAAGAGACCCAGGGGGATATAAAAACATCCCAAATCTGCTGCACAACTGGAGGAGCTAGACTTGTTAAGACTCTTGGATGGAATTACATCATAAGAGTAGGATTTTACATATGTATTACAGAAAGCGGAGAAAGTGAGTTGGTTAGATTTGGGGTTAATTTCTAGGAAGCTTCTGAAAGATCAAAATCATCCTTTCTGCATGGTCTGAGCATGTGGGTCTGGTGATGTCTGTTAACTGATCTTGTCATAACACCAGTCCCTATTAATGGAAATTAAATTCCCTGATATTACATTCCAAATCTTATAAGGAGATGTAATATTTATGTAAAGGAGAAAGCAAAACTAACAAACACAAAAAGAGCATTACCAAAGATATTTAAAGAGAAATACAGGCAAAGGAATCCAGACATGGAAAACTTTACAGTACAAAAAAAAGAACACAAAGAGGAAAAGTAGAAAATGAGATTAGTAATGGAGAAGTTAAAGAAATAGAAACTGAGGTTATGGAGTACCTGCAAAGTGAAGGAGTTAATGTAGAAAATCTAATTCAGAAAGCACCACAACAGGATAGAGTAATGGATATCCAAATTAAGGGAAAAACCGTGTAACAGGAGCAATTGGTCAGGTGCCATATGAAGATAATTTGGAGCCTACCACAGGAAACCAGTATAGACGTTCACTTGAAGCTAGACAGGAAGGGAAGGAACAGGAAACTGTGGAAACTCTGATGCAGTCAATGTTGAGGAGTGATAGGCTAGTGAGTTCCCATATGATAGAGCAACGGATGGCACAGGATGAAATTGAAGAGAATGTGCAACAGGAAGATGCTATAGAATCTTCTATAGAATGCCCGCAGGAATTGGAAAACAAGAAATGTGCCCTGAGTTTGGAAGAAAATGAGCTAAGAGAAGAGTTGCTTGATTTAATACACATAGATATATTAAGATCAATGAAAGAAATAGACTGCAGCAGGTTAATAAAACCCAAATCAGAAGTCTGATAAAACAAATGAACTCTAATTAAGACTGTCCATAGAGATCCATGCGATATAACAGAAGTAAACAGGATATGCTACTGTGCAGCTAAATTAGTAACTGATAAAGTTCTAAAATAAGAACACAGGGTACAGAGAGAAAGGAAGGGGAGAAATTGAATACCATCATGGAAGTATTGAATAAAGAAAACTATAAAACAACTAAGACACGAAGTGTCACTATTAGAAGAGTATAGAAGAGAGAACAGATCAGCAAAAATACTCAAGAAAGAGAGACGTGATAAAAGCAATGTGCAGTGTTAAAAAAGACCAGGATCTATCATGCACTATCGGAAATAATGAACTAAAACTTTCAGCGCAGGCGGAAAAACTTAGAAGATATGAAGATAAATATAAAGGAAAAGTACAAAATAAGCAATTTATTGATGACTCAAAAAAGTTTTATAGAGAATTGGGAAATAAGGTAAAAGGAATTGAAAGACCGCCAAAAAAAGAAGAAATAGCTACATTTTGGAGAATTATCTATGAAGATCCTGTGGAACACAACAAAGATGCTAAATGGATAGAAGAAGTTAAAGAAAGAATAAGAGGTTTAAAGATACAAGATATGAAATAGGATGAAGTAACAGCCAGAGAGACTGAAACAAAGTTAATAAAAGCCTCTAATTGGAAATCCCCAGGCCCAGATGCAGTACCTAACTTTTGGCTGAAAGTATTAACTTCTTTACACGAAGATTTAGCCATGAGTAAGAACTATTTATATACACACCCCGAACAGACACCAACCTGGTTAACAACAGGAAAACTATGCTCCTACTTAAGAGTGAACCTGCAAGCTACCCTAAAAATTATAGACCAATAACCTGCCTTCCAACGACGTATAAACTATACATGGAACTGATGCCGACAGAGTTTATAGTCATTTAGAAGAAAAAGTAATTATGGCAGTAGAATAAAAGGGCAATAAATGAAAGCCATATGGAACAAAGGGTCATCTGTTGCTAAACAAAATCATAATGGAGAACTGTGAAAAGGGGAAAAATCTAAGTATGGCATGTATTGACTACAAAAAAAGCATTTGATAGTATCCAACATTCATGGATAAAGGAGTGCTTAAAAATGTATAAGATACATCCTACACTAACTGACTACATTACAGTGACCATGAAACAATGGCAGACCACTCTGCAATTAAGCCACGATAAAGGACAATTTATTATCCCAGGGATAAAAATTCAAATAAGAATATTCCATGGTGACTCTTTGTTACCACTGTTGTTCTGTCTATTTAACAGCTTAGGCCTTGGCTATAATCTGGCTCCTAGAAAACAACAAAGTGTAAAGACTTCTCATCTTCTCTTTGTCAATGATTTAAAACTCTATAGCTCATCAGATGAGGAACTGAAAGCACAACTGCAAGTTGTCAAAACTTTTTCAGATGATATAAGAATGTCATTTGGTCTTGATAAATGTGCAAAAGCAACCTTTAAAGCAGGAAAATCTCAACACCAGGAAAACATCAGTTTGGGACAAGAATGTGAAATAAAAGGACTTGACCAAGGAGTGTATAAATATTTGGGAACCGATGAAGGATCAACAATAAAACATGAACAAATGCAAATAAAACTTAGTAATGAATACTTCAGAAGACTTAAATTAATCCTGAAAACAGCACTAACATCTAGGAGCAAAATCCAAGCTATAAACAAATTTGCTCTTCCTGTCCTAACTTACAGCTTTGGAGTAATTGACTGGCCCCAAAACATGTTGGATAGATTATATAGGAAAACAAGAAGGATGCTTCATGCTCACCAAATAATTTATAAAAATCAGTGCATACCAAGATTATATATACCCCGTTCTGAAGGAGGGATGGGCCTCCTTGAAATTGATTATATGTATTGGTCTGCAATCATGGGACTCCACACATATCTACTGACCTCACAAGACTCAAATGTAGTGAAAGTTTTGAAGCATGAGGAAAATAAATCCATGATGACTTCTCTGCTTAATCTAGCAGGAGCATATTGACATCAAGCAGGAATGGAAATCAAACCAGAAGTAGAAAGAAATCAGGCAGCAACTGAATGTGCCAAAAAACAAAAGAAATAATATAAGGTGAAGGATCAGATGAGAAGGCAAGAAATGTGGAAAATGCATAAATATAGCTTCTGGAAGAACCTTGTGTTGATCAGGAAGGAATGCAGGAATGGTTAAGGAGAGGCGAATTCAAACCAAGAGATGAAAGGTTAATATTGGCAGCACAAGATAGTGGGCTATGTACATGTTGGTTTACAAAGTACATTGAACATGAGGGAGAAACAGACAAATGCAGGTTTTGTAAAACCGAATTGGAAACAGTCGCACACCTCATTGCTGGTTGCGACATACTAATGGCAGAAGGACCGTATACTGAAAGGCATAATAATGTGGCAAGAATGTTGCACTGGGGATTGTGCAAACATTATAGTATTGAAGTGGCTGAAAAACACTGGAAACATGAACCACAAAGCATCATAGAAAATGAAGAAGTCTACATCACATAGGATCACCCATTACCAACAGTTCAAAAGATAGATGCTAGAAAACCAGATATAGTGGTCCAGGAAAAGAAGACAAAAGTAGCACTGATCACTGACATCGTCACACCCAGTAACTACAGTGTCCTGTGTACAGAGAGACACAAAGTCATAAAATATCAGGATTTGCAGGCAGAAATGAGAGCAATGTGGAAGAAAGATACCCAGACAGTTCTAACAGTAGTGGGAGCAACAGGTCTTATAAAGAAGAGTCAATAATCGTATTTAGATATGCTACCAATACATGTAACTCCATACGAATTGCAGAAAGAGTCATCACTAGGCACATTGTGGGTGCTGTGAAGAGCACTACTGGCTGACATCAAAGAGTGAAACAATACTAATTTCATGAACTTTAATCGTACTTTGACTTATGAATTGGGTCCATTTGCGTTGTGGTATTAGAAACCCAAAAGACTTGGAGAAATTAAAAAAATAAGAAATTTAGGCAATTTATTATGCAATATTAGTCTGAGGCTAGCTTACAGGAAGTTGCTATTTGGATGAAGTGGGGCTTATTTAAGTTACAGATTAAAGAACTATGTAAATGAATAGCTGAGGAAAGAGACGGAAATAGATGTCAAGAAACAGCCCAAGCAGAAGCATTAGTAAAACAACTAGAATTTGACTCCATGAATTCAGGGAATTGGGATAAAGTATTACATCTGCATCTCAATGAGGAAAATAAGATGGTTTAAGAATCTTCAATATCTGCAGGTTCAAGACAAATGAGACACATTTAAGACTTTTTATAGGACCATAGGAATAACCTTGTCCACACTGATTGGATGAAAATTTGCTGAAAGGAATGAGGAAATGGCCATTATAAACTTAGAGGCCCACAACACATTCATACAGAACCCTGATAAAATAAATAATATTTTGGCTTAGGAATACATTGCACCTAAATCTATACCCACATCCAGTCAAGCTACTAACCTTGGCCTCCGTGCATTGATGACAAACTCAGAAGGCTAGGTACAAACCCGTATGTCACCCGATGGATACCCAAATGGCTTACAGACAGGACCCAGGAAATTGGGAAGCTCACCTCTACAAAGAGGCCAGTCACAAGTGGAGTCCCTCAGGAATCAGTCCTTGGACCACTCCTTTTTGGCATTTACTTCTCAGAAGTCAAGGCCAATGTCAGTGGTCTCTGATTGACTAAATTTGCAGATGATTGCAAATTAGGAGCTGTCATTGAATCTCACACTGACACAAATGTTCTCCAGGAGGGGCTGATACAGACAAACAACTGGTGTTAGAGCCATGGACTAAAACTAAATGCCAAGAAATGCATAATAGTTTCCTTTGGGAAGTCATCCATCCCTAGTAACTATCATATTGACAACACACCCCTTAGAGTTGACCCAGTAGTCAGGGACTTAGGGACACACATACATAGTAATCTAGCCTTTGACCATCATGTGTCTACAGTGGTGAGGAGATCATTCTATGTTGAACAATTTATAAACAAAGGTATGGCATTTAAGTCCAAGGAAGTCATTGTTCCACTGTATGTGGCATTTGTCAGACCAATCACTGAGTACGGTGCCCCCTTTGGTATGTACCAGACCAGGCATATCCAACAATTGGAATGTCCACAGAGGTTCCTCACTAAAAGAATACAGAGCATAATTAAAATGTCCTATGCAGACCACCTCAAGGCCCTACCCCTGTATGCTGTCTCCAACAGGCATTTGACAGGAGATCTCTGCCTTGCATACAGCCTTTGTCAGACCCCACTCGGATGGACCTCCTGCATATCCACAAAACAAACAGCACCAGACTTACCCATTCTAAAGACTTAAACCTTGCCTGTGATATAAATAGGAACTGCTGGAGAGATAAGTATGTATCCCAGAGACTACCGCATTTATGGAACAGGCTCCCCATCCATGTGAAGCAGAGGTCCTCCCTAACCCAATTCAAGTGCAACTTGGACAATTGGATGGGAAACCAGAAATTCATCCAGGGTTTGGCACCTATGTCTCTAATGGGCACAGGTAACCTATAAATGGTTCATCTCCCAGGCCCATGCTTACACTTATCAAGGGTATTAGAACTTATCAGAGATTTTGGATGCATGGCTAGGCTTAAAAAGCCCTCTGTGATCATTAGCCTAGTAAACACCTATGAACCTATGAAGATCAAACTTCAGAAGCTATCTGAAATGGAAAAAGCAGGGCTAACCAATATGATTTTGGAAACTGATATAAATATGGCTATAAAGAATCTTTGTTTGAGGAAAGCCCCAGGTTCGGACATACTCCCTCCAGATTTCTTAAAGGAATTTAAAAAACGATTAAAAGACTGACTCAAAAGTTATTTTTTTAAGAAGGAGAAAGTAAGGAGAAATTTCCAAAAGAATCATTAGCTGCAAAAATTCTTATGTTTCCCAAGCCAAAAATCTATACCAAATACTAGCTAACTCATTATCCACAGTACTTCCCAACCTTATATCTCCTTTGCTTCAAGGCTTCATGACACATAGAATTGGGAGCCTTTTCCTTACTTGACTATGGTTTGCATGCCTCTCAACTGTCCAGATTTTCGCAGAATGTCCAGATTTTTGCCTTCTATGTTTGGTTCATTCCTCATAAAATTTGTTGTTTTCTCACAAATAACTCCTGATTGAAGTTAATAAATAACAGACATTTGAGTCTCAGGCTTTATATCCTTCAGAAAATTCATGTTAATGCAAATCCAGTTAGTCTAGCAACTTGTTTAAGTTCATAACAGCATTATTTAAAATCTGTCCCTACCTTTGGGTCTTTGTCCCCCACCATTTTTTTGTCTCTGTCCAGATTTCTTTTGCGAAGAAGTTGAGAGGTATGATGGTCAGATGTTCAAAGACAATGTTGGCAGCATAATTTATGTGTCTCAGTGATTATGGTACACTTCAAAAAGACTTTTGACTTTGTGGATTGGGATCTGTTATGGGCACTTATTGTTCTTGTAAATTTCCTAGAGGCTTTTATTAATAAATGCAAATTGTTTTATACTGAGCCAACAGCTTTCATTACTGCAGATGGGTTATCCTCTCCAGCCTACTGTTTGCACAGAGATATGAGGTAATGACAGAAGTGTACATCTGATACCTAGACTGCCAATGAAACTTCTCAGATATAGCTATCGCAATGCATGGAATGATTGTTTCTTCCTGGTTTGCTGATGACTGTGTGGTATGGAACATCCATCAGCAGCAGTGTTGTGGCAGAGTCATGGATGCTTTAAATATTTAAAGCAGTTTATAGAGTTAAAGGTCGATGAGACCAAAACGGCTCTCTTCCTCTCTCTAGTGCTACAAAGGAGACTATTCTGTGACCCAGCCCTGTCATACGTATTAGAACCTTTCATTGGAATGTGGATACCTTGGAAACCTGATGACAACTAACCTTTTTAAGTTGATACAAACTAATTATCAACATTTGTATACTCAAGTTTTGTAATAAAGTTAACTGCTGGAAGAAATCATTTCTGCCTTTTCTCACAAAAATTCAAATGATCAAAATGTATATTCTACCTAAAACCCTGTTTCTGATGAGGCATCCACCCCGTACATATAAATTCTCATATATGGACAAATTTTAGAAACTGATCTCAGGATTTATTTGGGATCAATCCAATTCAAGAATTAGTAGATAGAAGTTGTTCCTTCCTTTCACCTAGGAGGGGTGAAATTGCCAAACTTAAAACTGTACAACAAAGCTGTAGCTGAGTATGCATGCATCTAGATTAAAGTCCAGACCTATATTAATATCAATTGAACTAGACATCATTAGATCAGCTTGGAATAAGAACATATATCCAACTTCACACAAAGTTTGAGATCCTGGGGGATGGGAATCCTAGGGTGAGAATAGGATATTAAAATAACAACACTCTAGGTTGGAAAGCATTTACAAGACATTTATTTTAGACAGTAATTCTGTTCACTAGAATGGATGGATGAAGGCTGGCATTTGATAGCCTTTGGATATCTGGTATCCACTCGACAGTAAAATATATGACTTCATTGTCATAAAGGAGAGCACATATGATGGACTACTATTGTGGCAATATTTACAAGAACAGAATATGGCAGGTAGAAGGACTGAAGAATGTGAGACTATCTTGTTATTATAAAAATTAGAAAGTTAACATAGATTAACACAAAGACAATTTAAAAATAGGTTTGTTTTACAAAGAGGAGATTGGAATACTTTTAAATTCATCCACAGAGATACCAGATAAATGGAGCCTTATCTTAGAAGTGGGTGTGGATATATGTATGTTTTCAAAGATTATACAGATTAACCTCCTCCAACTTGCCCTGCATTCGTAATTTTACCTTTTTAAAATTTATACATCAAATGCAACACTCCCCCAACTAACTTTTCAGTACAGGATGGTCCACCCCTCTAATATTTGGCATTGCAATATTACATCACCAGACTGTTTTTATATTATCTGGCAGTGCTCAGGGATCAAGGAAGTAGAATATGCTTTTGAAAGCCATGATATGGGCCACAGGACTCCAGCTGCCTGATGAAACATATCCTAAAGTTTGTTTACTAGGGATTATAGGCCAGGAGAGTACACTAAAGGGTTTCCACCTAAGGTGGATTAGGCTAGTTTGTATATGATGTAGGTTTCATATTTAAATGTTGCAACCCCATCCCATTATACTAGAATCACTCATTTACTGGCTTTCTACACCTGGTACCCAAACTATCAAACCAGAGGAACGGTGGCCATTGTGGGCTGGCTTCCTACAGGCACTGCTAATAGAAAATGAATTAGCCTATAACATCTCACTTTAGGAATCCTTTTTTAACAGTGAGTAGGTGCTTAGTAATAATAGAGTCCATTATTGTATTAGTTATCTGTTGTTAAACTGTTTTTCATCCTCTAAAACTGGGTGCTCTTTTTTAGAATAAGGTGTGGCATAGTTTACTAATTCACGTTTGAATTAATATGTTAAAATGGGTTCCCTACGTTAGACTGACAGCTCGGAAGATCAACACGCAAAACACCGACGCCAGAAGAACGACGAAGCAGATGACTGACAAGTCGTAATCCCGACAGAGAAAACACAGACAAGGGTAACTTGTGAGCGTGACCCGGTAAGTGTGAGATAGTGAGGGACTTAGAGTTAGGGTGTGGGTAAGGTTAGTGTACGATAGTGAGGGACTTACGATTAGGGTGTGGGTAAGGTTAGTATGCAAATGTGAGAGACTTAGGGTTAGGGTGCGGGTAAGGTAAGTGTGCGATAGTGAGGGACTTAGGGTTAGGGTGCGGGTAAGGTGAGTGTGCGATAGTTAGGGTTAGGGAGTGGGTAAGGTGAGTGTGTGATAGTTACGGACCTTAGGGTTAGGGTTTGGGTTAAGGTTAGTACATAGTTTTGTATAAGGTGTAGTGTAGGTTTTTAGGTTGTTGGTGTGCTTGTGTTGTGTGTGCGTTGTGTGTAACAGTGAACTTTTTGTTTTGTTAAGTGTCGGGATTTTGGTGTGTCGGGCATGTGAACTTTCGTGTTTTTCAGGTTTCGTTCTTCTGGAATTGGTGTTTTGAGTGCCGATCTTCCCAGCTGTCAGTCTAACGTAGGGAACCCATTAAAACATATGCTTTAACAGTTTATTTCTAACACAGCTAGTATGTCTGTCTGATTTAATGTATGTTATGATCAGTAACTGGCTGTTATTTTTTATTTATCCCCTAAGTTTTCCAAACGGTGGATGACGGAGACAAAAAAACACCAGTAACTCAAAATGTCTCCAAAAACAGGAACCCAATGAAGGCAGTCCCACAGGCAATCCGTTGTCAGTTCCAAAACCACAGAATAATAATCACTCTGCAACGGTATATGATAACGGTTTATTAAACACAATAAAAACAGTACATTTAGCACTTTTGTTTCCTTTCAGGAAACTTCATCAGATTCTGATGAAGGGGGGCAAAAGACCAAAAACCAGGGAAACATTTTAAACATTGCGTGCATAATTTTGGAAAGTTGCTTGCATAAAATGTTGTTACCACCATGCATTTCATTGCCAAGTCTTGAACCCAGAGCACTACAGTCAGAGCAACATACCACTAAGCTATACCAGCAGTTTCTTGAAAGACAGGAAGACAAACTTAAATGGCTATCATATCATTTAGTGAATTCAGTTCTCACTTCTCACCATAGCTCTCAACCTCTTAGCACAAAAATACCGAACAAAGCCAATAATGGGGGAATACAGCCCCAAAATAGGGACACATTTCAAATACTGATTTTATAACCTTAGAAAATTGCTAGAATAAAAGGTTTAGGGACACATTTCAAATACTGATTTTATAACCTTAGACAATTGCTAGAATAAAAGGTTTTGTTTTACCAGTCCTGCAAAACCAGAGGAATAGAACAACAATGTTCATAGGTTGGTACTAGGCTATCGGTCCTAAGGCCTATGCAAGCCTAGCCATAACAATTCCCTGGAAATTTCTTCCCACAATATTTACTTTTCTGGGCCTCTGTCTAGCAGGGCGACTGACATGATCCCCGGGGTGAATTTCCTATCTCCCATCCAATCATCAAGGTTCCTTTTGAAGAGGGCCAATGAGGTGCTCTGCTTGACATGTATGGGCAGTCTATTCCAGAGTATGGGGAGTCTCTGGGTCAGGAACCTATCCCTCCAGCATATTTTGTTCATTGTGATGGTAAGGTTTAGATCCCTGGAGGGTGTGGCTCTAAGGGATTGGGATTTCTTTAAGTGGAGCATGTCCAACAGCTCAGGGTTTGACATGGCCTTGTATGTTAAGCAGAGATCACCTCTGAGTAGATGATATGCCACAGAGTATAGCTGGAGTTTTTTTAGATGATCAGCATATGGCATCTGCTTTAGGTCTGTGATTCTTTTAATGAGGTATTTCTGTGGCCTTTCCAGCTGTTGCAGATGTCTTGTGAGGTACATACCAAATGGGGCATTATACTCTATAATGGGTCTAATGAGGGATGAGTACAGTGGGACAATGACCTGCTTTTTTCTGGATGAAAAGCCCTTAGTGATGTGGTGTGCCACATAGAAGGATTTCCTGACTGTTGTGGTGATGTGGTTATCAAAAGTGAGACCACTGTCCACTTGTGTCCCTAAGTCTCTCATCACACTTTCGATGTTTAGTGTCCTGCCACCTATGTGGTAGTTCATGGGTACATGTTTTTTTCTAAAGGGGATAGCTATACATTTCTTGGCATTAAGCTTGAGCCCATGGCTCTGGCACCAGGCATCTGTTTCTGTAAGGCCCTTTTGTAGAATATCCACATCATTTGGGGATTCAATAATGGCTCCCAGTTTGCAGTCATCTGCAAACTTTGTTAGCCAGAGTCCCTTAGTGTTGGCCTATACTTCAGAGAAGTAGATGCCAAACAAGAGTGGTCCCAGGACTGGACCCTGAGGTACTCCATTTGTCACTTGTCTGGAGCTGGATTTGGAGTTGGCTACTTTTATAGTCTGGGTTCTGTCAGTAAGCCAGTTGGCAACCCATTGAGTGACGTAGGGATTTATGCCCGGCTTAGTAAGTTTATCTATGATTCCAGACTGGGGGATGGTGTTGAAGGCCTTGGCGAGGTCCAGATAGGCTGTGTGGACTGCCTTACCCTCGTCCACAGCTCTGGGTATTCAAAGAAGTCAGTCAGATTCAGGAGACAAGATTGGCCCTTCACAAACCTAAACTGGGTGGGGTCCAGTGTTTGAAGGTTGCCATTGTCTTTGTTTATAAGTTCCATGATAATGAGGCATAAATTCACAAGTGATGGTGGCTAGGGACTTTAGGCTCTTTTTACCTGTACCCAAGTGACAGGGTTTGAGACTGAGTACCTCTAGCCACCAGATGTATCCTGCTGGGGGTATTTTTGCACACAGACACCTCTGTAACAATATGCAGTGTACTCATTCTGATAGACAACAAATCTAGCTATGTGATTATAGCTGCTTGAGAATTTGTTAAGATCAGTTTAGTTTAAGTTGGTAAGTAGAGGGAGGCATAGAAAAGGGTAGAGAGTAGATGAGTGTGGGCAATGGCAGTTCTGGCATGTGGGGTTAGGAATGGTTTAATCCTATATAGTGAGCCAAGTTTTTATTAATGTTTTTGATATTTTTATTGACATGTATATCAAATTTAAGACTGTTATCTACGATAACGCCTAGGAGTTTTGTATAGACATCTGGGGAGATTATGGTGCCATTATTAGACTTAATGGAGAAGGATAATACTGGGACCTTCGAATGCGGGAGAAAAGTAGTAGCTTTGTTTTGTTGGGGTTTAAAATCAGATGATGATCAGAAAGCCAATTTTCAACTATGTTAAAAATATCCTGAGTTAGTGTCTGCAAATTTGGCTGGGAGGTGGCAGAGCAAATCAAGGTGGATTCATCTGCATTTTGAATACAGTTTGCTTTTGGGATGATAGTATGAAGGTCATTAATGAAAATGGAAAACAAAAGAGGCCCCAGAATAGACTCCTGGGGGACACCTAGGGAGTTGGGTAGGAGGCTGGATAATTTATTCTGCCATAGGACGGCTTGTTGTCTATCACACACATATAAGATTGGAACCAGTGGAGAGCGTGCATGCCTAAAGAACTTGTTTTCAGGGTGTAGATGGGTAGTTGGTGATTAACCATACTGAACACCTTTGTCAGGTCCAAAAAAGGGCTGTGGTTAATTTGTTGTTGTTCCTGTTATAGTTTATAGCATTGGAGAAAGTGAGGAGGCCTAAAGCCATGCTGAGAGTTAGCCAGTAGGTTGTTCTGGATTAGATAGTGAAGTAGCTGTTTATGGATGCACTTTTCCATAATTTTAGCTAGTGGTGACAAGATAGCTATGAGTCTAAAGTTAGATAGTTCAGTAGAGCTACCACCTTTATGAAGGAGTATGATATGAGATATTTCCCAGATGGATGGGACTTTAGCTTCTGATATGGTACAAATGATTAGAATGCAGATGGGATATACTATGGCATCTGCAGCTTTTTGCAGATACATACAATAGTAAATGAACACACAAAGAATTGTAATGATATGACAGTCAGTGAAAGCATGACAGTTAAATGAAGAATACAGAAAAATATTAGCTAATATCAAGTTTATAAGAATCTTGTTACTTTCATATGGAATCCATTGAAAGCAGATATTGAGTAGGAGACAGTGAAATAATTATAGGATGGAAATGGTTACAAATTTATGAAGGAGTATTAAGGAGGTCCAGGTAAAAGGGAGATAAAGATAGTAGTGGAGAAGGGTATGCATCCCATATCTCTGACAAGTTCTGGTACCCTTGATAACTGTAAGCAGGAGCTTGGGAGATGAAACATTTGCAAGCAGGGGCCTGGGGGATGAACCATTTACAAGTTGGTCTGTGTCCATTAGAGACATAGGTTCCAAACGTGGGATGAATTTCTTGGTTCCCATCCAATTGTCCAAGTTACACTTGAATTGGATAAGGAAGAACTCTGCTTCACATGGTCTGTTCCAGAGAAGGGGTAGTCTCTAGGATACATACCTGTCTCTCTGGCAGGTCCTATTTATGTGACAGGCAAGATTTAAGTCTTTAGAATGGGTAATTCTGATGCTGTTTGTTTTTCAGATATCCAGAAGGTCTATCAGGGTGGGAGTTTGACAATGCCTTGTAAGCAAGGCATAGCGCTCTCCTCAACATCCTGTATGAGACAGAATATAGAGATAGGGCTTTGAGGTGGTCTGCATACGACATGTAACTTACGCCCTGTATTCTTTAGTGAGGAACCTCTGTGGACTTTCCAAATCTTAGATATGCCTGGTTAGGTACATACCAAAGGAGGCACTGTTCTCAATGATAGGTCTGATGAATGCTGAATATAGTGGAACAATAACTTCCTTGGACCTAGCTGATATACCTTTGCTTATAAGTTGCACAACATAGAATGATTTCCTCACTACTGTAGACACATGATGGTCAAAGGATAGATTACTGTCTATGTGAGTCCCCAAGTTCCTGACTACTGGGTCAAATATTAGGTGTGCTTTGTCAATATGATAGTTACCAAGGTTGGATGACTTCCCAAAGGACACTATTATGCATTTCTTGGCATTTAATTTTAATCCATGGCTCTGATACAAGTTAGTTGTGTTGGTAGGAGATTCTATGACCACTCCTAATTTGTGATCATCTGCAAATTTAGTCAACCAATGACATTGACACTGAGCTTGACTTCAGGGAAGTAAATGCTAAAAAGAAGTGGTCCCAGGACCAGTCCCTGGTTAACTCCACCTGTGACTGGCCACTTTGTAGAGGTAGACTCCCCAGTCCCAATTTTAAGTTTCTGGGTCCTGTCTGTGAGCCAGCTGGCTACCCACTGGGTGTCATAAGGGTTTGTACCTAACCTGCTGAATTTGTCAACAACACCCAATGTGTTATTGTGTCAAATGCCTTGGCCAGGTCAAGGTAGACAGTGTGAATTATTTTGGCCTAATCCATTGCTTTGTTGACCTTCTCAAAGAAGTTGACCATGTTCAGTAGGCAGGATCTGCCCTTAACAAACCCAGATTGGGTTGGGTCCAGCGTCTGGAGGTTTCCTATGTTATTATTGATCATTTCCATAATTCTTTCCATGACTTTGCATATGAGACTAGTGAGACTTATGGGTCTGTAGTTTTCAGGGTCTGTAGATAGCCCACCTTTGTGCAGAGGGATGACTGTTGCTGTTCTCCATTTGTGAGACATGAAGCCTGTTTGGTGGCTACAGTTAAATTAGCAATTCCAGAGGTCCTTATAGATCATGTTTCATGTTATTTGGAAGGCATCCTGAGATACTGTGTGGGCCCATTGATGCAGCGTTCTTGGCTTTAGAGAGAGCATGTAGGACCTGTTCCCTAGTGATAGTAGGGGGAGTTATATTTGATATTTCCTGAGGTAAGGTTGAGGGGGAGACAGGAGTAAAGTTGGAGCTGAATTTGACAGCCAGTAGTTTTGCTATATCTTCTACCTCAGTATAGGTAACTCCATTAACAATGAGCTCTGCACACAATTGTGTATTGCCTTTGAGGTGCTCCCATAGCTGAAGAATGCTTTGTAGTTGGCCTTGGCCTGGGAAGCCAAACTTACCTCAAATTTAGCTTTGGTAGACTTTATTTGTCCTCTAACATTTTTGTTTAGTTTGGTGAGAGTGCTTTTATCCTGCTGGGTGCTGCAACTCCTAATTTTTGCCATGATTTTCTTCCTTCTGTTATACAGTCTGTTGATGTTATGATTCCACCAGGGTGGCTTGTTTTTTGAGTTAGATCTGTACTTCTTCCTGGTGGGTACAGCTGCCTCTATACAGCTATTAACATGTTTGTATAGGGTTTCTTTGAACAGTTCCACATAGGCAGTAGTCTTCTCAGGGTTTATGGGGCTTGAAATTTTGCCAGATTGCACTTAATAGTAGGAAATTAGCCGTAGAGTAGTTCCTGAATATTCCAGGGTTAGCTGGAGTTCCAGGTTTTATTTTTACTTCAGAGGAGGCCATTTTGTGATCTGACCTTACTAGAGATGAAATTACACTAGAGGGGTTTCAGTACTCTCCTATATTAGTGAGGAACAGATTCAGTATGGTTGCACCCCGGGTTGGTATACTGACAATCTGTTCCAGAGAGTCTGTGTTTACTAAATCCAGTAATTTCTGTGCCTGTACATTTGGTGTCATATATGACTTCCAGTTAATAGTGAGGTAATTAAAGTTGCCCATGAGTATGGTATTGGATTGGATAGTGAGTATTTCCAATACGTTTAAATACATGTTATAGTTTTCCTGGGTCATTGAGGGGGGATCTATAGCATGCAAGGAAGTTATGTTGGATTTTGCTTACGGTGATTTAAACTTGGAGAAGCTCACGTGCATTGTCCTTTTTGACCAGCCATGAGGTATATTTACTTTTGATGTAAATTGAGACACCTCCACCCTTAGTCCCTGTTTGTGTAGTAGCTGGTCAAAATGTGTGGAAGTCATAATAGCCTTGCACTGCTGGTGTGCTCTCCGTGGCTTTAAACCATGTCTCAGAGACTGTACAGACATCAGCATTCTCCAGGGTGATGACGGCTTGCAGGGAGTAGAGTTTTTTGTTTAGATTGCTAGCACTGAACATTAAAACCTTTAGATTTTCTTGGTTTTGATTTGCTATATCAGTGGTACTTTCAGTTTGGCATTGCTAAACACAGGCACTATGGAGGGGGACATTGTTTTAGCTAATATTCGAAAGCCTAGATGGGAGAGGTGCACACCAACCCTGGCAAAGCAGCATGGTCTGTTGACCATCTCCTTCCATGCTGACAGATATTGCATCCCATTAGAATGTCATCAGAAACTAAGCCAATTATTAAAGTCAGTTGTCTTCTGTTCATACTGTGGCATCATCCTTGGAGAAGGTAAAATGCTGTTCAGTGCTAGGCTCATACCAGCTCATACCAGCTGGGGCAGATATTCAGAGAGCTCCATGATATCTCTATTCATATAATGTAGGGAGGCGTGTCTCAGGTCACTTACACCCCCATAGACTATGACTGAGTGATACTGGTACTTGTGGTCCAATGACCTGAGTGAGTGTGTAATGTGGTGGATCCTGGCCCCTAATAAGCAACTGACCATGTCTTTCTGTTTAATCATCCTGAGGAGAGGGACATCAATGTGTCTCACAATGGAGTCTTCAATGACCAGAATGTTGGATTCTGTTGTGGATTGCCTTATGGGCTTAGCAGTAGAGATTCCATGAGATATGGCTGTATGTGTTAATGTGGGTGTTGTTCTGAAATAGTGCATTTGGGACTGCTGAGGGTATTTGTTACATGTACTTCATCTAGGAGGTCTTTAGGGTTTAGAAGGGTTACATTTAAGTGCCTCAGCATATGTGGGCTGTGTCTGCTTTGAGTTGTCTGTGATGGGTGCAGTGTGTGTGTACTACTGACAACCTGACTGACATAAGAGTGCTTTTATGTGACAGCTTTGCCTCCAGTGACATTGTATAAATACATCTTTCACATACCATATCAATTTTATGAAAATTAACTGGTTGTCAGTAAACATGAGACAATTTCTACATTATTTTAGGATGTCCATATCCACCAAGCTGGTAATACAGATAGTGGGACAGTTCATATCCATGGCAACAGACCCCTTTTATTGATTAGACAGGGGGAATGAGAATATAAAGTAATGTCAGGAGTATCTGGTTTGCAACTCTTGGGGCAGTGCTTGCCACTGCAAACTAGTTCTTCTATATGTAACTAGGTATTGGTGAAATTTCAAGGGTGCTTTTACAAGAAAAAATGTCATCTCAATGTGTCTGTGTCTATACAAGCACTGCTAAACACTTGAGGGGAAACAAATAAGTAGACCCTGATGATTTATGGGTGGAGTATTTAAGCAGCTATTCTGAAGTTAGGTTAGGCAGCAGCAAACCAAGCAGTACTTACCATACCTCTCAACCTGGAAACATCAAAAATCCGGACAAGGGCCATGAAAAATATGTACAAATCTGTACGCTGATTAACACGTAATTTGCATATATAATTACATAACCCCACCCACTCCGATGGAATTGTGGGATACCAACTTTCAAACAAACTGAAGAACAGACAACCAAAATATGGCACCAGAGTCCCTCTACAGCCATTCCAATGTCCCATTACCTGGCTATTTTGCCCCATTTGCCATAAACACAAATGTGTGCATACTGCTTTACTTCTATGATGATTATTTGGATTTTATTTTTACATTTTGCAGCATAAGATCAATGCACAAACACTAATAGACATATGATAAACAAAGTAATACTGTCTCACAATGAAAATAGACTTGGCATTAAAACTTCTCTGCCCTTGAAACTCATATTCATTGAAACAGCATTGAAACCTGCACCACGTTCAAAGAAAATGCATCTGGCCAGTGGTGGATAAAGATTACCTTTGGGCTGTTTTCAAATCATTGGCCCCTTGCACACAAAACAAGAAACATACATGTGTTCTTTACTTTGATACACCTTCCTGACTTTATTAAGTTATTCTCTCTCTTTCGGCTTTTCCAGGTTAGGGGTCACCACAGCGTATCACCTTGTCTGCTCATGATTGGCAGTGGAGTTTTACGGTGTTGGGTTACCAGCCCAGCGCCCAACCTTCCACAGAAGGCACACACATGCACGCACTCACGCCTAGGGCCAATTTTAGCATGTCCAATACACTTGCAGCATGTCTTTGGAGGAAACCGGAGCAACCGGAGGAAACCCACACAACCACAGGGAGGACATGCAGACTCCGCACAGAAGACACCCCAGCCGATATTCCTTGTATAATACAGCACACTTGTTAGACAGAGCACATTTTAAAATTTATTGTTTGAATGAACATTTTTCCAGTAGGCTATACTGTAAGCAAAGAAAATGTATGAACCAATAATTACAAAACTGCCCAATTCAGAACATTTCCATCATAAAAGTCTACTTCCACACCTAAACTAGAAACAGAATGACAGTAGTGTGCAAGCCATTGGCATCTTGCAGAGCTTCTCGCACTTATTTTCAATTTCAGGGTTTTTTTGGGGGGGGGGGCAAAAGGTCAAAAACCAGGGACACATTTTAAACATTGCTTGTATAATTTTGGAAAGTTGCTAGAATAAAATGTTGTGTTATTATCATGCATGTTACTGGCAAGTCTTGAACCCAGAACACAATACACTACAGTCAGTGCAACATACCACTATGCTAAATCACCAGTTTGAAAAATAGGAAGACTGAAACTTAATGGCTATCATTTAGTGAATTCAATTCTCACTTCTCACCATAGCTCTCAACCTCTTAGCACAAAAAGCCTGGGCAAACAAAGCCAATAATGGGGGAATACACATTCATTCTCACTTCTCACCATAGTTTTCAACTCTTAGAAGAAAAAACCTGGACAAACAACAAAGCCAATAATGGGAGAATAGTAAGTACAACTGACTTCTCACTCACCATAGCTGTGAACGGTTAGCACAAAAAACCTGGACAAACAACAAAGCCAATAATTGGGGAATACAAATTTTGTTGTCCATAGCTCTCAACTCTTAGCACCAAAATCTGGGCAAAGCTGAGAAATGATGGTGGCCAGGGACTTTAGATTCTTTTTACCCTGTACCAAAGGTACAGGGTTTGAGGTTACCTCTAACACACACACACACACACACACACACACACACACACACACACACACACACACACACACACACACACACACACACACACACACACACACACACACAGACACACACACACACACACACACACACACATCTGCCTACAGCATATCTTTTGCATGTGGAAGAAAACTGGAGTACCCAGAAAAATAGATCTCAATTTTGAGAAATGGATTTGGTCTTCTTTTTTTACCATTTAGCAGGGTATTACCAATAGATAACCATATACTCTGATTCTTCTCTGCAAGCCACTTATCAGATCAATAACAAAGTATTTTTTTTTATTAAACAACTCTTCTATCTACAGGGTTTGTAAGGGTATTATGCCAACAAAATAAATGAGGCAAAGGAATTAGGTCACAAAAATCATTTAAATATCACAGTTACTGTTTTTGTCATTTACTTGTTATTTAGGAAAGGTTGTTATTTAGCCTGTAAAGTTTTGTCTGTTTCAATGATATTTTGATTTATTCTGTGATGCACTTATGGCAAACATCAAGGCTGGCAATTTTCTGTTATTGTTAATTACTTGCACCAAAAGGAAAAGTTCCTTACCTAGGCAGCAAAGCCAGCAGTTCTTCTGTCCAGCAGCATTCTTCTCTTGGCAGTTCAGCAAAAGCCCCTCTCTCGGCAGCAAAGCCAGCAGTTCTTCTATCCGAAAGTGGCAGCAAAAGCAAAGTCCCTCTCTCATAAAAATGGCAGAATTCTCAAAAGCCAGCACCTCTCAAAGTCCCTCTCTCGTTCTTCTTTCCAAAAATGGCAGCATTCTCAAAAGCCAGCACATATCTCAGCAGCATATGAAAAGCCAGCCAGCATTTTTCTTTCTCGGCAGCAAAGCATAGAAACTACCATTAGTGCTGTTGCTGTTTAATTCCCATCTGCTCGCAGCCAGCCGGAAATGATGACGTGAGCTCCTTGAGCTCAATTCCGACTGGCTGGTAGTGCTGACAGAGCTGACGTCATTGCGCACATGATGACATCAGCTCTGACAGCGCGAAAATTCAAAAAATAAAAAAACAAAAGCAAAGAAATTGGAAATGAAGGGGTGCCACTCGGGAATTGTGGCACCCCTTCATTTGGACCCCAAAACTCGGTAAAAACCGAGTAATTCGGGACAGTTGGGAGGTATGGTACTTACTGAAAAGAAAGAATTAGTTTGTCAAGAATGATGAAAAGAGGGGATTCACCTGAATGGCTACAGCCTGGCTACTACTAGTGCTGGTCTCACTACAGTTTCACACTGCTAGGATACAATTCTCCTTTGCTTCATCTCTCACCAGAAGTAAAACAGTAGCATCAATCCCAAGATGAGAAGCAAGCTACTGCCTATTTGGTGATCACCAGTCTTGTCCCAGATGATGCAGGGGTCTGTAAGTTTGCTGTAGCTTTTCCTGGTAGATGCCTTGCTATAGCAACTAGACCAACCAGGAAAGTTAAACACAGACTCTCACTCCCCAATCAGAAACAGACAGGAATCAATACACTCTGCTCCTTCTCATACCAGGAGCAAAATATAAGCACAAATTCCAAGCTGGCACTTATGAAGCAGTTATAAGGCAGTCTCCAGGAAATAATGTTCCTATGCTTCTTCTCTCACCAGGAGCAAAACAGAAGCACTAATCCCAAGATGACTACTGAGAGGCAGAATGTAGGTTCTCCAGTAACTGGTGATCTTGGAGTAGATGTTGCAGATTTTAAAGGCAAGATGGCAAAAATGGGTTAATAGCCTAAGAACTGCAATGTGTACTAAGCAGTTAGATATGAATGAGGGGGTAACTTAAGTTATAGCTGTCTAAGTTTTAGATAAGCCTGTTACAGTATGAAGAATGTTTGCCACCTACTGCGTTCCGTGCAACATGATCATGCACTGGTCTGGTGCACAATTGCCGTAGCCAGTATCACATAGAGGCAGTGTAGCTCACTCTATCCTTTGCCCAACCAGTGATGATATGGATGGTGGCCAGCTGATGGCAGTAGCCCAGCAACCCCTCCAGTAGGCTTATGCACAACACATAGCTGTGCAGGCAAAGAGGCAGCATCTTGTCCATAACTATGGGCAGTGACACTCATCTTCATAACAGTGAGAAGTTACAAAGATAATACCCGATGCATGAGATGTTCTTTATGGGCATTGGGCTATGCTGAGTGGTTCATGGTCAGCATGCCCTGCACATTAGACATTTCCCTTATATGATAAACAAAACCTTGTTTTAAGAATGTATTAAACCATTATTTGTACAGTGGTAAGTGATCAGTGTCACAAGTCTTAACTATTTTGGCAGACTTTGACTGAAATGCAGAAGAGCAGGTGTTATGAAAGATGTCTAGGGCTATACTGTGAGTGTTTCACTGTAGTGTTACTTAACATAAATTGTATTTACTTGCTGAAAGAAAGTTAGATGCTTTTCAGTGAATACCTCTTTGTCAAACACCTATTAATTGAAGCTCTTAATCAGTGAATGGACTTTTCAGCAAAATTTTTCCTCGGTCAAACCAACAGCAGGCCACCCTAGCGATAGTGAGCAAAATCATAAAACTTAAAACCTACCCAAATGGGGGGGGGGGCTATGCCCCCACACCCCCCAACTAAATATACCAACTCTGAGATCACACTAGAGTGAGGAAAAGGGCAAATTCCAAATGGTGGCCAACTGTTGTTTTGCCCTAGCAAAATTTCACTGAAAAGTTCATTCGCTGATTAGGAGCTTCGAAAAATAGGTATTCGACGAAGAGGTATTCCTAATGTGGGATTTGACAAATTAATATCTATATCTATCTATATCTATATATATATATATATATATATATATATATATATATATATATATGTGTGTGTATTTATACATATATATATATATATATATATATATATATATATATATATATATATATATGGGTGGGCGTTCGAAAGACATGCGTAAATGGGCGTGCCTTAGTTGAAGGTTGAACGTCGAGCTGGCACCTCGGCATTTGTCAAAATCTATTGCCAATCGTTAGCGGACTGGAGTTCTGCTGTGGTGACCCCTAACCCGGAAAAGCCAAAAGACAACAACAACAACATATGTATATATGGGTCTACTTCAGAAGACTGACAAATCAAAAGACTGAAAATTCAAAATACTGAACACATTTTTAATGCAGGGGGCAAGTCCCCCTGCACTCTTCATGCGGGGGGGGTTGCCCCCCGCCCACTCCCCCTCTAACTATATATAAAAACTGCAAGATCGCACAGCAGTGGAGAAGGGGCAAATTCCATCATTCAGTATTTTTAATTTTCAGTCTTTTGGGATTCATTCTTTTGGTTTGTCAGTCTTCTGAAGTAGACCCATACACACACACACACACACACACACATATATATATATATATATATATATATATATATATATATATATATATATATATATTATATATATTGAAAAAATATTTTGATCTTATTGCTTGCTTCTTGCTTCTTGCCTGGATGGATTCTTGCTAAAATTCAAAGTCTAGTTATATTTGCATTCACAGTCTGTTGCATACAGAAACTTGCAGAATATACACTGATGAGAGAATATACTTTGCAGCACTTGTCTTTAAGAGCAGTAACCAATAACTTTTATAATAAATAAAACTGGACAAACGTTGCAGCTTAAAAGTACTGTTCCAACTTTACTTCTCATATAGTACAGATGATGTGAGAGATATAACATTTACCTCAGAACACCAAATGTGTTCCTACCATATCCCCAAACAACTGGATTTATACAGCTCTTTATATACTCTTTTTAAACATATTTTGGAGAATTGCTTATCCTGTAGAAACAATACTAAACTTCCTTGTTTAACAATGTCTTGTAAGAGACCAGCTTTTCTGACAGTGTGAATATCCTGTAACAGT
This sequence comes from Protopterus annectens, assembly GCF_019279795.1. NCBI lineage: Eukaryota > Metazoa > Chordata > Ceratodontiformes > Protopteridae > Protopterus > Protopterus annectens. The sequence continues at coordinate 508,460,625 of NC_056731.1, forward strand.
GTCCTGATGTTCATGTAGAAAAACATATTTTTGAGGAAACACATTGTCCTGTATTCTATTTGAATCTGTGTATAGAAACATGTGTTCTTATGTCAATGCTGATAAGCATATCCTGTTTTTTATGAAGAAAAACATATTTTTGAGAAAACACATTGTCAGAGATCAACTTTTCTGACAGTGTGAACATCCTGTATTTTATTTGGATCTTTGTATAAAAACATCTGTCATCCTGTTTTTCCATGCAGAATAACATGTCATTGTTCTTAAAAGCAGATTTTGCATTTTGTTCTTGCATACATCCTATTTTGAGTCTGTAAGGGAAAAATGTCCATTCAGCAGATTCCTTTTCCAAGCCATGGTCATTTAGTATGACTGCTGATCACATATTACTTAAACCTTGTTTCTGCATTTAAGCAAGCCTTTTCTTTCAGCATATTTACAACATAATTAATTTCAGATTTATATTCATAAAATCTAACAATTCCCTCTGTTTTTAAACATACTCAAAACATTTTATATAGAAAACACATTAAGAAACAAACCCTTTAGTCTTCTTTGATACAAGTCAAAATGCAATTTTACATAGTTAATACAATGATATTAAGTATTACTACCAAACTGAATGTATTTAGCAACTTTTTCTTTTGCAGACCATTCTGTGAAAATATTTTATCAGTTATGAGCTGTGTCTGCTTTAATGTTATTATTTTTTTTTAACATGATCAATTTATTATTTTGCAATCACAGAATTTAAATTATGACTTAGAACTGTTTCATTAACTCTTTGCAGCTGTTAAATTAACTATGAGACAATAACTATGTGCTACCGCAAGCATTTATACACTACTGAAAACACACAATTTCAATGTCATTTTAACCATAACATTGTGGTCATGTCTTTGAACTGCCCATTAACATCTTGATAAAGTACTGAACTGGGCTTAGATACACAGACTGTTTGCTATTTATGCATTTCAATTTACTAGGTACTCTGGACCCATTGTTTTCTTTAAATATATTTTTTTTCACACATATTTATTACTAGACATTCATTTAATTTGTACTGAATTCTTCTGAATTTGTACATACAAAGACTATCATTTGTACTGAATTCTTCTGCATTTGTACATACAAAGACTATAAAATACATTTAGTCTAATCTTACAAATTTAATAACATTAATATTAAGCAAAATCTTGGAAAATGTTTGTCTCTTTAGAAATATCTAGTGGAACTGATACTAAATCCATATGTCCTGTTATTTTAAACTACATACTCAACAATTATTAAAAATATTCATGCTTTTTATACCAACATTGTTTTGCCAAAAACTTATTAAAAATAGTGACCATTCTTGCTATTAGAAACATTTATGCATTTTGCATATCTTTATTCTCTCTTGTATAGCTTTAATAAAACAATTTTAAATAATCTCTTGTTTAACCATTATGATAGCTATTAACAACTTGTAAAATATCTTATCCTGTCAGGTTTAATCCAGTTTACCAGTATTTCTAATACACTAATACCTGTTTTTCCCTCTACCTAAAAGAGTATTGTCAAGAATGAATGAAATATATATATTTTTTCCTGTAGCTTTATTTTAGACCCTTATTATTTATTTTTATGTAGCTTTATTTCAGACCCTTGTCACAGACTGTTTATACAGTCAGTGTAAAACTGAGAAAGTGCTCCTCTCCTCTATACAGTCAGTGTAAAACTGAGAAAGTACCTCCCCTGTAGTACTTCAGCACTGTTTACCTGCCCTATGCTGTGAAAATAGAATGTATGTTAGCCTAACACTATGGTTATACATTTATTTTATTAAATTATGAACTTTTGTCTGACTTGATAACTTTTATAAAGCTTTTATTTTGCTGTTTACTACCACTAGTAGGCATTTACATTCTGCACAATTGATTTGAACTGTATATATACTATAGCCCATTTGCTGGCTGTACTTGATACAACTGAGTTTTTTTGTCCTTTTAACATTTACTTGCAAACAGATTATCAGTGACATCTATGCACAATTGTGGCATTTTATGACAATTACTAAATAGTGTTGCCTGTAAACATTTTAACAATTATGTTTTAATAACAATGATGCTTTAGAAAAACTCAAGCTACTTGCCTGGCAATCAGTCTTGTTGTTTATCTTATCTTTCCAGCATTTCCTGTAACTATTCATTCAGTCTAGGAAGGTCTTAGCTCACATTTCATACTCTGTAAACTATAGTTAATTCTTTTAGCATTTTTTAATTAATGTGATTGTGATTTGCATAACTATGCATTTATACAACATAAATAGACATCATTTTACAATTACCTTACATGTATTTCAGTATTTTTTATTATTTATTTATTTAACTATTGAACTGTCCTGCCATTAATTTTACAAAAACTGTTTGAATAATACCATCTGTGATTTTTCTTCTTAAAATTCAGAACTTTAACTGCTTGGTGTTACTATATAATTATAAACAAATTGTAAAAAACAAAATAGATATTAGTTTAGCCAACACATTTATATTTATATTATTTATATTTGCTGTTGTCTGACTGTTATTCTTGTGTATTGTAACAGATGTACTCTAGATGAAAAGAACATACATGCATGTCTGTCTTGTATATGTATATCTTTATACAAGCATGTCATGTCTTGTGACTTTAAATTTTTACTCATCTATTTTATTTAATTTATATATCATAATACACTAGAACAGTTTTTTTTTTACCTTTTGACTATGATAATGAATGGCATTCATATGCTTTACTTTACTGTAGTACTGATAGATGTCTTGCTTTAACTGAATGAAAGTAAAACATTTAAGAATGATTTGTCCAGACATCAGATCCTACCATCCTACCATGTATGTTTAACCATTTTCAAAACATAAACATATTATAAAATATATTTCTTTTGCACAGATTAACTGTGTAATGCAGGAAATCAGTCTTTGTCAATTGAGCTAATTTATTTCCTTTATCCTGCAACTTCTGTTGAATTTCCTTATAGTCTGCTTGATATGTCTCAGGAGCCTGTTCTGCTGAATCTGTAACTCCTATGCACTTTTGAAAAGATGTATGTATAACTTGTCTAAGCTTCCTGAACTCATTGTGTCTGTCTTTTAGAAGTTTACTACATTCCTTTGTAACAAAATGTACTAAGGGATCTATCAGTAACTGATTTGACTCACATGTGGTGACAGGACATAACTGTTTTCACACATCAATGTAATGGAACACTTTTACCCTTAGTTAATTCTTCAGATCTGTTTTACAGTACAGTCTATTTTTTCTTAATATGCAATATTATTTTATGACATAATACACAAAATGCAGTTTTTGTTGAAGCACACAATAAACATTTGTCATATTTCACATGGTTTTCTTTGAGATACCAGTCAAACATTGTAATACATTTGCATAATGCCTTACTATCAACCTGCCCTAATAAGGTTTTACATTTAATGTGCTGTGTATACCAACATAGCAATTTACTAAAGTGAATTATAAATAATATCCATACTATCTAATAATATACAACCTATCTAGGAATACAGAAACTATATATGAATATACAACCTGTCTTAAGAATATACAACTCTGTTTAACATCATCCACACTAAATATGTGACACAGAAAGTCTTACCAGTTAGCAAGAAAACAGGTGATCAGGCTGCTATTGCAGATGGCTGGAAATTTTCAAAGTCACTTGAGAAGCTGGGAAAGCACAACAGGCAGTGGACTGATGGGCTAGTGGATATCCCCTTTTCTTGAAGAATTTATGGCACTCTGAATTTCTTGAACTAGTCTCACTACTGCAAGCTGCATAAACTGGAATACTTCTGTTCAGAATTGACACATAAATGTTAGTTACTGCAATTTAACTGAAGTGACCTCTGCAGGGCTTACCATCACCTCCTGTGTTTGAATGCAGATTGTAGGTTCAAATGCAGACTAGCTTGCCATTGAAAAATTATATGGTGCTAGTCACTCAGCTGCCCTCGCTAGTCACAGCTGCCTATGCATTGAAAAAATATATTATATGGCTCTTACTTGCTTCTTGCTTGGATGGATTCTTGCTAAAATTCAAAGTCTAGTTATATTTGCATTCACAGTCTGTTGCATACAGAAACTTGCAGAATATACACTGATGAGAGAATATACTTTGCAGCACTTGTCTTTAAGAGTAGTAACCAATAACTTTTATAATAAATAAAACTGGACAAGTACGTGCAGCTTAAAAAGTACTGTTCCAACTTTACTTCTCATATAGTACAGATGATGTGAGAGATATAACATTTACCTCAGAACACCAAATGTGTTCCTACCATATCCCCAAACAACTGGATTTATACAGCTCTTTATATACTCTTTTTAAACATATTTTGGAGAATTGCTTATCCTGTAGAAACAATACTAAACTTCCTTGTTTAACAATGTCTTGTAAGAGACCAGCTTTTCTGACAGTGTGAATATCCTGTAACAGTGTCCTGATGTCCATGTAGAAAAACATATTTTTGAGGAAACACATTGTCCTGTATTCTATTTGAATCTGTGTATAGAAACATGTGTTCTTATGTCAATGCTGATAAGCATATCCTGTTTTTATGAAGAAGAAAAACATATTTTTGAGAAAACACATTGTCAGAGATCAACTTTTCTGACAGTGTGAACATCCTGTATTTTATTTGGATCTTTGTATAAAACATCTGTCATCCTGTTTTTCCATGCAGAATAACATGTCATTGTTCTTAAAAAGCAGATTTTGCATTTTTGTTCTTGCATACATCCTATTTTGAGTCTGTAAGGGAAAAATGTCCATTCAGCAGATTCCTTTTCCAAGCCATGGTCATTTAGTATGGCTGCTGATCACATATTACTTAAACTTTGTTTCTGCATTTAAGCAAGCCTTTTCTTTCAGCATATTTACAACATAATTAATTTCAGATTTATATTCATAAAATCTAACATATATGTGTGTGTGTGTGTGTGTGTGATTCACTTTCTGTACATAGTGTTACAATAATATCCATATATAATGCAGTCCTTGAAAAGAAATTAAATGTAGTAGCAAACTTATAAATCATAATGTGATGGCTAATTAAAGAAAGCATTATCCCAATGTTGTTTTTTCCCATTCACTGACAAATTTCAAACCCTTGGAATAATTTGCTTTAACCACCTGATATCTGATTACATTAAAATATTAATTTGTTCTTTTACTTTCTTAACAAGTATTTATTATTTTTCATTTATTTGAATTATAACTTGCTAGTGGCTCTCCCAATGTGTGTCAGGCATTGGAAAAAGACACAGAGAAGTAAAATTTCAACATGAAGTCACAGGGAAAACCCTTCCCACAAAAGTTATCATCTCTCCTATACTGGCCTGATGGGAGGAAAGGGCAAGAAGATAAATTAAAAGAGGGAGGAGAGTTCTTGACCCAGGACCCTGTATGTTGTTATTCATAGTATTCAGTATTTAGTACCCAATAGAGGTCTTTCTGTGGTAAATAAAAAGGTCTGCTAAGGTTAAATAAAGGGCTTCTTGTATCCCTGTTGTCTGGCTTTTATTGCAGTCTTAAGATAACACAGCGCTGAGTTCTAAATATTCAGAAAGTCATGTTTTAAATGTGAGAAATATTATGGATTGTTATTTCTTATTGCACCAGTCTTTTGTTATACTGTGTTAGCAAGGTAATACAATTATTACTTTTATTTGCCTCACTTTTTTAGAACTACATTTTTGAAAAATATACCAGTCATTGCATGGGATCTGTACCTTCATATTACCAGATTAAAATCACAATCAACTAATATTTTAGTGTGAGGTAAGAGATGAGTTAGACAGCAAGATACACAGAGAAAAAAACAGACATAAAGAGAACAGTTTAACAAAATATTTCCCACCGGACTCAACTTTAGTATGACAACAAGGCTTAGGAGAGCAAATAAAAACAAAATGACAATAAGGATGAACGAAAGGCACAGATAATTCAGATTATTCTGGTAAATGCAGCACTGCATTTATATTTCTCGCCATCTCCTGTTTTTTTCAGGGATGTCCCTGATAATGACTCAACTTTTAGATCTGTCCCTCTTAATCCCTCAAAAAACTGGTAACTATTGGAGAAAAGGCAGTGAATTACACTTAATAAATAATGACAATAATTCGATTTACAAACTTCTTTTCTTTCACAAAATGTTTATTAATTCACATTCCCTTATTTTGTCAATATCTCAGGTTAATAGAAAATGAAGGAGATGTTTCCTGCTGGGGCATTATGGAGAAAATACAAAAAGAGGACACAGAGATGATCATGAAGAATAGTGGTGAGATGAAAAAGAAAACATATTCAGAGAAAGTAAAAGAAGGCAAAAGTGGAGTAGCAGAAAAAAAAGGCAGAAGAAAATGAAAAACGGAAATATGTGATAAGGATTCAAAGTAAAGAAGACAAAAAAATAGAAAGGTATGAGGTGTGGGACAATTTAATATCTCCTGTGGGTGTAAAAGCACATGAGGTAAGAGCATTTATTCTTATTAACAAAGAGACATTTTGTGACATTATCATTTATTCTTATTAACAGAGAGACATTTTGTGACATTGTATCTGAGTCTGTTTGTAGCACTGGACAGAATTGACTATGAAACCAAAATGAAGGTTATGTTATCTGATAAAAATATTATAGAAAAATCACTATGAGTGAGGTGAAACAAGGGTACCTGATAGATTCCTGTTTGGAAGAATGGTTGGTTACAGGAAGAAAAGATGAAAGAACTAGAAATAATCTTGCTAACGTGAATCCTAAAATTACTAAAGTATTTGGAATACTCAAGAGCCGTAAGGACTTGGATGAACCACCACTAAGTCCGATTGTGTCCAGTGCTAATAGTAAAACTGAAGGCATGTCTGTTTTTGTGGATAAACATCTACAAAAAGTTATTCCGTGCAACTCAACTTATGTGAAAAATAGTTTTGACTTCCTTAAAAAGATTGATGGACTGGCTGCAAATGAAGAGGACTTGCTTGTGATGCTTGATATAAAGTCCTTGTACACGATGATTCCTAATGATGAAGGAATGGACATTGTTAGAATGGAATGATTATATAACAGAATGTATTCTCCCAATACAGTAGGGTTATTGATGGAAATGACTGACATTGTGCTGAATTATAATTATATAGCATTTTCTGATGAAATTTATGTTCAAGTCAATGGAGTTGCAATGGGGGCAGCATTAGCCCCAGGTTATGCCAATGTCTTTATGCATGGATGGGATGGGAAGTGATGCAAATATTAGAAAGCAAATATAAAATCAACATTATAATAATGTTGAGATTTACTGATGATGTTTTTATTGTGTGGAGAGAGAAGAATGAAATATTTGAAGAGTTTCTCACTTACATAAATAATATATGCACATATTTGAAATTTACCTGCCATGTTAATAAAAAGGAGATTTTTTTAGATTTAACTGTGTACAAAAAATTAACAAGTTAGCAACTAGGATATATAAAAAGGAAGTACAAAACAATATGTACTTGAATTTTTCTAGTATGCACCCCAAAAAGACAAAAATGAATGTAGTCAAAGGACAGTTGTCTAGAATAAGTAGGTTAACAAAAAAGAAGCAGATTTTGTGGAAGAAGCAAATTTGTTTTGTGATATAATAGTAAAAAGGGGTACCCAGAATAGAGGTGAATAAAATATTAGAAGAAGAAACTGAAGGAAGAACAAAACGACCTATTTTAGATGAGAGATGTCCTTTTATATATGGAACATCTTTGGCTATACAAAATAGTGTAGATGCTCAAGCTATAAAAAAGTAATAAATAGGACTTGGGTATATTTAGAACTAATAGTGAACTGCTTCAGAAGCTAAGGGACCAGCCAAAGTTCACCCAGAAAAGAGCAAAAAATTACAACAATTATTTTCACGGCAAATTGAATAAACCCAAAGACAAGAAACAAAAATGTGGAATGTATAAGTGTCTGAATTGCAATATGTGTAAATATATTTACACAGACACTGATGAAGTAGAGATAGGAGGAAAAATAATTAAGATTCCAGGGTTATTCAGTTGTAAGTCTAAAAATATAGTGTACTTGAGTTTTTGTGTAGAATGTAAATCCTTTTATGTGGGAAGAGCTACTCGTGAATTATATAGAAGGATATATGAACATAAGTATGCTGTCCAAACTGCGGTTGAAAAGAATGCATGGAGCAAACACTACAAGATGAATAAATGTAAGGATGAGTTTAACTTTATAGTTTTGGAAGTGCTATCTAACAGTCTTAATATAGTAAATATTGTGGAAGAGCTAGGCTGGCTAGAATATTGTTGGCAAGCCAGGCTTAATGCCTGCTTTCCACCAGGTTTCAATAACAAAGAGGAATGTGTAATGTATTTAAAAAGGAAGAGGCTCAACCACTAATTTATTGATACAAATGTTTATGTATGAAAAGTGTATATGCTAAAAAAAAAACTTTGTAAAAAAAGTTTTTATAATAGTCATGTGACATTTTGGATCATGTGATTTTTTTAGTATGTAAAGTGTTGGGTGTGCCCAGAAACAATCAGTCTGAAGAAGTCTCAGAGTTAATAGAAGTGAGACAAAAGCACTAATTGGGATTATCTGTTTGTTTTACTGTAAATAAATTTGCTGTTGTTCATCTGGAGCCTGACAACTTCTTTTGGAAGTTAAAATTTTGTGACAAAAATTCATAGACTTACAAAAGGGATATGTATAGAACTGAAATAGATTATTTTATACTATCAGAAGGTTTGGTTATAGGAGAAGGGGAGGTAATTGAAACAGGGTTTTCGGATCATCTTGCAATATGGTTAGAGATAAAGAAAAACAAGGAATATATAAAAATATGTGAAGGAATAAAAAAGGATAAATTAAACAGCATGTAAACTGGTCTGAATTGTGTATGATATTTAAGGGACAATATAAAAAATGTTTTTACTATGGCAATATGTTGTGAGAAAAGTACAGAAAGAAAAATATAAAAGAACACATAATGAGGCACTGGACAATATATAACATAATGATAGAAACTACTTTGACAAATAAAAAGAATTATATGAAAGAAATCAAGAAAAAATACAGAATTGTTATATAAGCAAATATATTTTTACAAGGAAAAAGAGCAGAAGTATCGAGTTACTTAAGCAGATTAGTAAAGGAATATTGTAGTGTAATGAGAGAAATAAAAAATGTAAAAGGAGAAACAGAAAGAACTCAGGAAAAGATTATGAATAGTGTAGTACAATATGTACAAGAAATGTTTACAGAAAAAATAAGATAATGAATAAAACATGGAAAGTAATAAAGTTAACAGAAAAAGAGAATAAAGAGTTGGAAAAGGAGATTTATTTAAATGAGCTAGAAAAATTTTTTAGGACAAGTAAATATAGATTCAGCTGCAGGACCAGATGGAATAAGGTATGAAATGTATAAAATTTTAAGGGATTGTCACAAAATATATTTTTAAAGATTCTGAATGAATGGTTAAATAAAGGTTATATGTATAATGAATTATGTAGTAGAATACTTAAATTCAAGTGGAAGAAAGAAGATAGAAGATGATGAAAAAATTGAAGACCAGTCATATTGAATAATGATGATTATGAGATTTTTATGAAAATAATACAAAAGAGATTCAAAAGTAAAATGGAAAATATTATGGAAGACAGTATATATAGTGGAAAGAGGAAGGGTTGTTAAGAATTATTAATGACAGAGAAGTTGCAGATGATATGTATAGAAAAGAAGAAGCAAAAATCATGATAGGTCTTCATAAGGCATTTGACACAATTTGACATGAAATTGTATCGGTAGTAATGAAAGAATTTAATATAAGTGAGAGAAGTAGAAAATTATGTATGTCAGTGTATAGCAATAATAAACTAAAAATACTTGTGAATGGCTGGTTAAACTAAGGGCTATGTAGAAAAAGTGGTGTAAAACAAGGATGTCCAATGAGCTGTATACTCTTTGTATTAGTTATGAATGTGATGCAATGTGAAATAAATCACAAAATGAAGGAAGCAGGGTAAATAACACCTGCTGGGTTAAGAATTTTTTTTCTGTTAACATATGCAGATGACATTATAATAATTGCAAAAAAAAACAAAAATTGGATAAAAGAAGTAATAATTTGCACAACTGAGTGTCTACAGGTGATAGAGATGGCTTTAAATAAAGAGATAAGTAAAGGTTTAGGTGATGTAGTAAAGATAGGGGGTATATATTTTACAAGAAATGAAAATTATGTGTTAGATATAAAATTTGGTGATAAAAATGTAAGTAGAATTCAATGTGAATAAGCTAAAGAAATAAAACAAACATACATTTTCTGGAGAACATATAAATTATCATTCATTAAAATGCTTATTTTATAAATTCAGTAATGATGGGAAAATATCATACTTAGCAAGTGTATTTAATTTGCCAACAGTATTTGAAAAGGAATTATTGCAGATAATGTTTTATTTATATGGGGTTCTAGATTAAATACAGTAAAAAGATGAGTTTTGTATGTAGATAAAGAAGAAGTAGGTTTGGGGTTAATTAACTCATTAGTATATGCGGCTTCATTAAATTTGTACAAAGTGTTAAAGTGGATAATTGAAAAAGATGAGAGATTAGTAGTAAAAATTGTATAAATATAAGTATGATAAATTCTGGGCTATGGTAAAAAAATAGTAAAAGAGAAAAAAGTGTATAAATGGAGAAATAAAATGTTACTAAGAAAAAATATTTTTGTGGAAAATAAAAATGGGTGATATAGGAAAATATAGAAAAGTATGGTATAAGAATGTAATGATAAAGCATTACTCTGTATAACCATGGGAAAATCTGACACATGAAAAAATTAAAGCTATAAAAATAAGAAGCAAATGGTGTAATCAGAAAGTTGCATGTCAGTTTTTTTTATGGAGACTGGTAATAGATTAATTGCCAGTAAAAGGAAAAATGCCATATAAAAAGTGATAGAATATATTAATTTTTGTCAAGAAAAAGAAACTATGGAACATGTGTTTATCAAATGTAAAGAAGTAAAAAATATATATGGGAAAAACTATGTAAAGAATATTTATTCGAAGATATAAAAGAAGTGGATAAAATAAACGTGAATATGGTTAAATATGGATATTATAAGAATAGAGGTAAATAATTTAAACCTAACCCTAACTCTACTAATACTAATCCACCAAACTCCTCTTAACCTGCTCTAACTCCAAACTCTGCATATACTTTTTCCCTTAAACCTGTATCTACCATCTACAGCAAAACTCTACCCTCTAAGTTAAAACTGTACTCACTATCAGCTGATAACATCCCCTCATACTTTCTCCAGATAGCATCTCACTCTCTTGCTCTACCTATATCTATCCTAATCAATTGCTCCATCTCAGAGTCTAAAGTTCCTTCTATCTGGAAACAATTCTACACACTACCTATTCACAAAGGCTGTAACTCCTCAGATAGCTCCAGTGTTAGACCTATCGCTATCTTCTCACCTCTCTCTAAAGTCTTGGAGAAATGTATACGCAAAGAAGTTATGCAATAGCTAATACAGGAAAATCTGCTCACACCCACTCAGTATGGTTTCCAGCCACTTAGCACTTCCACAACTCTATTATCCATCCTCAACACAATTTCTCAAGTCAGAGAACACCACAAACATATCTCGTCTATTCTTAGACCTTTCAAAGACTTTCAACACTGTCTCTTACTCTGTTCTGCTGGACAAACTGTCTAACCTTAACTTCTCTGATACTGTTGCATGGTTCTCCAGCTATCTCACTGACAGACTGCAATCAGTGAGATGGCACTCTGCACTATTGTTTCCCCTTGCAGTAAGAATGGATGTCCCCCAAGGATCTATTCTTGGGCTGCTACTTTTCAATATCTTTACTGATCTACTCTATACTTCTTGCCCGCAGTCTTCCCTAATCCAATATTTATTCGAAGATATAAAAGAAGTGGATAAAATAAACGTGAATATGGTTAAATATGGATATTAAATAAAATAAAACTGCTGAATACACCACGAAGAGTCAAAACTTCAATAAAGTACAACCATTTTATTCGATAAAAACAGAAGATAAGCGCTTTCGCATGCTCTATGCACGCTTCATCAGATCTAACTATTGCAAATTCAGGCTCTGTTTTATACTAAAATGCTGACTTAATTGATCCCAATGAATCAATTATGTAATTAAAACTATAGACAAGTTTAAAGTGAAAGTATACTCTCAAAACTGCCTTCAAAATATATTACTTTCAAAAAATACATAAGCGTAATCATATATATGAAGCGCTTCAAATACAATTGACATAAAGCATCAATTAATTCATAAAAACCATTAGAGCCATTAAAAAACACTGAAAAACACTAAAAATTACTTGTTGTTAAAAATGTATATATAATGATTATCTATCAAAGAAGAAACACAACTTCAAATGCATCTACGTTACTTCTAAACTAGATGCATTATAAATATAATACACCCATTGTATCAAGACAATATATAAAATGTAAGGGTGCAAGTATGTATTATATAAAATGAATCTGCACTTCTAAGTATAATGCAATATATATTGAACTATAATATCATATAGTATCATATATAACTTAATATAAAATATAACATAGAACATCTCAAAACAAATATTCTTCGCATCGAAATCCATTGCACAAGCCTTATATAAATAAGTGAATATATGTATTAAAATATTATAACTATATATTATTTTTGATAAAAATTCAATATTGTAAAATACTTATGAGCATATAAGCGCTTCTAAATGAATTCATAGTTGTCATTAAAATACCACTGTTGTAATATGGAAGCAGCTGGTAACTTGATGTTACTTCCCAGTACTAATCTCTGAAAACCAACTGTAGAAAATTGAAATAAATAAATATACATGTGTAACATAATTAAAAATGCCATGCATAGAAAATAATTTTAAACTATTTTTCTAGAATGGGTTTTAGTGATATATAATTGTTGAGCCCAGGGTCTATATGTGCCCCCGTTCTGAATATCCATTCAAGCTCCAAATGGGCTAGATGGTTCAGATTATCTCCCATTCTTGGGCTTTGCTTAACAATTTGTAAAGCCCTAAATTTAAATCATGAGTAGGATACACATTAATATGCCTCGCTAAGGCATTCTCTTCATTATTCTTCCTAATATCATATGTATGGTTGTATATACGTTCTTTAAACTTCCTTTTGTGAGTCCTACATAAAAAGCATCACATTTTGTGCACGTCGCCATGTATATTAAGTTCATTGTATCACAATTGGCAAAGAAGCGAGGTTCAAATCTAAAATAACCAGATGGATGCTGATAAGTTTGTGTGACAGTAATATACTGGCACATGTTGCATTTTTTACAGGGAAAGCTACCCATCAATGAACCTCCACTGCTAAAATTATATTTCATTCTATTGGAGTCAAACCTGAATAAAGCCTTCAAATTGTCACAATTACGAAACACAAACAAGGGTTGGTTTCCAGTTATACTTTTAAGAGTACTCTCTACAGTCAGTACATTCCAATGTCTGTTTATAATTTTTCTAATTATGGCATTATCATTCGTATATTTCAACATGAATCTCACCTTATTTTCCTTAAAAGCTGCTTGTCTGTGAAATGGAATCCATGTCTGTGATTTTATACAACTCACGTTTGTTGTTCCTAACTCAGAGGATTGTGATTTGTTAGTTACAGAACACATGACATTATTCTTTATATCTCTCACTAGACTGGGGTTATAACCTCTTTCAATAAACAGGTCCTCCATAACCTCAGCTTCTTTCAACAACATCCCAGGGTCTTCACATAATTTGATTAGTCTAATAAACTGACTCTTAACTACACCCGCAAATACATGCCTTGGGTGCATACTGTCAAAATGCAACAATGCATTTTTCCAACAGGGTTTCCTATATAACTTAGATGTTAAACCATAAGCAGTATTAAAATTCAAACTCACATCCAAAAAATTGACATTGTTGGTTGAGTATTCTGCTGTGAATCTTAAGAAATCCGTGGTGGATTCCAAATAACTAAGAAAGCCTTGGAATTCCACCTCCGAGCCAGACCACACAATAACTACGTCATCCACAAATCTCCTATATAAGTGGATCTTACTTACCCAGGTACTACCGAATAAGTGTTGCTGTTCCCAAAAATATAAAACCAGATTTGCGTAAGTGTTCGCACATGGGGTGCCCATTGCGACACCCCATGTCTGCAAGTAGTGTTTACCATTAAACATAAACACATTGTTGTATAAGACCAAATCCAACAATTGACAAATTAAAGTCTGTTTATCCAAGCTAAATGTACTTTCTTTTAACATTAGTTCCTTAATGGCTTGTAGGCCATATTCATTAGGTATGCATGTGAACAAATTGCATACATCAATGGTCACTAAAAGTACATTGTCTAGCTTCATTAAACTACTCTGCACTAATTCTATATCCTTTAGTAACTGATGGGTGTCACACAAAAGTGTTGGTATTTTGTCCACCAATGGTCTTAACATTTTTTCTATAAACACTGAAATATTATAAGTGGCCCAGCCCCTCCCAGAAACAATAGGACGCATGGGTATAGGAAATACCTTTTTGTGTATTTTCGGAAGACCCTTAAGGCATGGTAGTAACGGATTCTTGATGTATAAAAACTCATATGTATCATAATTCATCTGTCTACACATCAACATTTATAGATTGTCATGTATACTATTAATTATACATTTCACATCATCAGCCTGTAAATTTCTATAAGTGTTGATATCACTTAATGACATTTCCATATTTTTTATATAGTCGTCTCTATCTAACAGTACCACTCCCCCACCTTTGTCGGCCGAGTTGATGATGATATTCTCATTAGAGCGTAAATTTCTCAAAGAATTAAATTCAGCGTCATTCAAATTATAAAATCTGGTGTCATTATGTTTGTTGGAATAGTACACATATAGATCTCTCTCACACAATCTAACAAAACAGTCCACCACTAAAGGTAATGGAGGTGAAAAAGTACTTTTCGGTTTCAGAAAGTCAACTTTGATGTTATCAGTACAATTGTCACTCCTTTCATTCTTTTCTTTAAAGAAAACTTTCAACGCTATTTTTCTAGCAAATAGTCTGAGATCATTAAATGTTTCATGTAGGCGACTTGGTTGAGAAGGGATAAAATTCATCCCTTTATTAAGTAAAGATATATCAGATTTAGACAAAACATGGTTGGACTTTATTGAAGTTTTGACTCTTCGTGGTGTATTCAGCAGTTTTATTTTATTTAACTTTGAGCTTTGGCTGTGTTGCTGTTGGATACTTTGGAAGGTTTGCGACATTATTTCCTTGTGTTAAATATGGATATTATAAGAATAGAGGTAAATAATTTAAACCTAACCCTAACTCTACCAATACTAATCCACCAAACTCCTCTTAACCTGCTCTAACTCCCAACTCTGCATATACTTTTTCCCTTAAACCTGTATCTACCATCTACAGCAAAACTCTACCCTCTAAGTTAAAACTGTACTCACTATCAGCTGATAACATCCCCTCATACTTTCTCCAGATAACATCTCACTCTCTTGCTCTACCTATATCTATCCTAATCAATTGCTCCATCTCAGAGTCTAAAGTTCCTTCTATCTGGAAACAATTCTACACACTACCTATTCACAAAGGCTGTAACTCCTCAGATAGCTCTAGTGTTAGACCTATTGTTATCTTCTCACCTCTCTCTAAAGTCTTGGAGAAATGTATACTCAAACAAGTTATGCAATATCTAGTACAGGAAAATCTGCTCACACCCACTCAGTATGGTTTCCAGCCACTTAGCACTTCCACAACTCTATTATCCTTCCTCAACATAATTTCTCAAGTCAGAGAACACCACAAACATATAACTCGTCTATTCTTAGACCTTTCAAAGACTTTCAACACTGTCTCTTACTCTGTTCTGCTGGACAAACTGTCTAACATTAACTTCTCTGATACTGTTGCATGGTTCTCCAGCTATCTCACTGACAGACTGCAATCAGTGAGATGGCACTCTGCACTATTGTTTCCCCTTGCAGTAAGAATGGATGTCCCCCAAGGATCTATTCTTGGGCTGCTACTTTTCAATATCTTTACTGATCTACTCTATACTTCTTGCCCACAGTCTTCCCTAATCCAATATGTTGATGACTCTACAGTCATCACCATTGCCAACTCTCCCTCTGAACTCTTATCAGCTACCCAGAACATCCTTTGACTCAGTTGAAACTTTGTTCTCCAATAACCAGCTCATCCTCAACCCTAAAAAAAAAACTAAAGAACCAAACGTGGTATGCCTCCCATGTAGATAAAAAACAAATAACCAAATGACTCCATGGTATTCAGCCAAGAGGTAATATACAATCCATTTATTAAAATCCAGGTTAAGCGCTTTCGTCCTCCTGGACTTCTTCAGAACTAACAAAACTGTAAAATCTCCACTTTCTTATAATCCTTCAATAAACCCATTATCCAATTAACTGGTAAAACAATTAATGAGTCACTTTTTAACCCTTTCATCAACATAATAGTTAATGCATTTTGTCCTGAAAACATACATAAAAACATTGTTACTTGTTCAAAAACACATAACGCAAGTAGTGCATATAGTACATAAAAACTCACATATAAATGTAAGTATATACAATAAAATAAAACTGCAAATGTGTGAAAATAAAAATCCAAATGTATGAATAATCCATCGGACCAACAAAAACATTCACAACTTAGCTGTCCTCATGTGTAACGCAGGGTTAATAGAAATGTGATTGTTGAGACCTAGGTTCTGCATAGCATTCAACCTAAGCTGCCAGAGGAGTTCCTTATATTTTATCGTATTTTCCCAGGCTTCACTCCTAGCATTCACTGGAACTATTTCTAAGATGCCAAAAACAAATTTTTGAAACCCTTCATATATACAAGAATGTCTGTATAGTGGATATCATACAGGTGTTCATAAATTCTTTTGGACAATTTTCTCTCTCTTTTCCGTACATAAAATGAGTGGCAAACATTACACAGGACCAAGTAAATAAGACCAACAGTGTTGCAGTCCCCTTTCCGAAATGTAATTTTCGTCCGAAAACAGCTGTTCAAAATAACATCTCTCATATCAACAATAAATTGACAGTAATTAAACCTACCACATTTGGTGGTCCCTTTTTTATAAATTTCTGTGCCCTTTTCCAATATTTCCTTCACATTCTTGTTCACCTTGTGAATAAAGACAAAGGTACTCCCTACATGCTGAAAACTCATCCATTTGCAAACTCGACCAGTTCTGTGAAATAACTTTTTTGATTTTGCGGTTAATTTCATTATACTTTATAACCACAGCATTTTTAAATGAATCTGTATCAATTGTGTTATTCTGACCTATTTTACCTAGAAGTTCTGGTTTGCCCAATATACAAGGGAATTAGTTTCCCCTATTGTCCTCTACTTCCTTCCTAAGGATAGTTAGCATGTCCAACGGGTACCCCCTGTCCAAAAACATAGATGTCATTTTTTCCAACTCTTCCTTAAACAGTTTCTCATTCAAGTGCATCCTAGCAGCTCAAATGAATTGCCCTTTCACTAGGTTCTGCTTACAGTATCCTGGCTGCCAACTGTCAAAATGGAGGAAACAATTAGAATATGTTTCTTTTCTATAAATACTAGATGTCTGTGTCCTGTTTTGTATTCTAAGGTGAATATCCAGGAAATGTGTGTCATCCTTGTTGTAATTATGTGTAAACTTGAGGAATTTTGTAGTACCTTCTAGGTAACCCATAAATGGTACTATTCCAGTAGGGTCACCCTTCCTTACAAAGAACATATCATCCAAAAAACTTGAGTAGTTCAACCATTGTGTGGCATATACAGAGTTCAGGAAAAACTTTTTCTCCCAGCTTAACATCACAATAGTAGCAAAACTGGGGGCACACGCTGCCCCATTGCAACACCAGTGATCTGTTTAAAACATTCCCCTTCAAAGTACATAAAACTGTTGGCTAGCACTATCTCCATAAGGTCAACCAAAAATTGTACCCCTTGCCATCTGAACATTTTCCTGTGTACGAGTATTTCCTCAAATAGTTCCAACCCCGCCCTGGTGGGGGGATACATGAAAACAGATCAATTACATCCACTGTCAAAAAGTAAGTCTGATCATATGAACAGTTGGTATCAAGTGGAGTCGTTTGGCTAAAAAAAACAAAATTGTTACTCTTTCTCCCCAAAATCCACCTTCTGCATATTGTCCCTAAATAATACTCCCACTGAAGTGGAACCCAGCACCAAACTCTTTGGCGTTACTATTGACGATCAACTAAAATTTGACCTGCATGTAGATAACTGTATCATAAAAACCCACCAGAAACTAGGGCTCCTGTATAGAAACAAAAATTTCTCACCACTGAAGCCAAGATTACTCTCAGTCATGCTTACCTCCTACCCAGCCTAATGTATGGCTCCCAAATTCTCACAAATCTCAACTCCACCCTACTTACAAAACTAGAGTCTACTTACAACAAGGTAGCTAGATCTGTGGCCCAACAAACTTAAAAATCCCATTACTGTCTCTCTCTAAAATACCTAAATTGGCATGAACTACCCCACCTGCTTCTCCTAACTCAGCTCCAAGTCATCCACTCTATCCTATTCCAACCTTCATCTCCCACTATTCTCCTGCTAGACCTCTCCGGAGCTCTACCCAAGATCTACTACATATCTATAAATGCAAGACCATATCTGGGCACAACATATATAGTTACCACCCTTCTATTGCATGGAATAAACTCCCACTTGAAATCAGGACCCTCACACATCCTAAACAATTTAAGTCAGCTAGCAAGAGTACTTCAAAGGTCACTGGACATGCCACTGTTCTCAACCCCCCCCCCCCCCGAACATACCCTTCCATACAAATGACGGTCTTCATCCTGCTCACTACTTTTCCCACTCACAAACACTCTCTGTCTTTTCCCTAAACTATCCCTAAACTGTCTTCCATCCAAATCTGCTAACACCTTTGAGAAACTGTAAATAGTACTTGTACTACCTAACAGCTAATCTCAATTAGATCTCTTCTTGCATTATGTAACTTCCTAAGCATATATATCTTATTCTCATAGTACATATTGCTAAAATCTACATTGTGTTTTGTATGTATTTTAGTATTATCTCATGTCTTTTAAATTGCTTTGTTATTTGATAATTGTACAAAATATGGAGCTTTTCTCCTTGGGCCTCCACTGAAAAAGGGTTCTTTCAGCTCAGTCGGACACACCCGGTCAACATATGTTAAATAAAATAAATAAATATGTTTAAAGAATAGATAAAAAGTTACTTTATGTAATATGGGTTATATTTAAAGAATAAATGAAATTATGTTTAATGGTAAATGGATTTTAGCAACAATATAATTAAAATCAGATGGTATTTATGGAAAAAGGAGTGGGGGTCTAATAGGGATGAAAATTTTGTATGATTATAAAGGAAATATGATTATGTGTAAACAGATTTGTATAACTATATATTTGTAAATATGTTGTATATACATAAAGGACCCTTATTCTATTTGATAGGTGTGGTGGCATCTTTTACATGCATCAGAGGTACCACTAACTCAAGCAGATAGGCCTCAATTTAACATTTCATCTGAAGGATGACACACTCAGGAGTGTAGCACCCCCTTTATACTGCACTGCATCGTCATCAATTAATCTACATGGTGTGGGAATAGAACCCACAGCCTTCTGTACCAAGGATGAGTGCACTGCCTGTAACACCACTGACACTGACAATAATATAAGCAATTCTGAACACATTGTACTATTGGAATAAAGAAAAATTTCCAGCTGGAGCAACCTTATAGTAGACAGTAAAGTGTAGTCCGCTGGTAGAAAAATACTAACTGCAAAAGCAATTTTTTTGCCAGTTCACTTTATCACAGTGATTCATTTGTGAATCAGCACTTTAAATGTTTGTTCTTTACAAACAAATATAATATTTTATTAACTTGTTTAGTATTTCAGATTATAAAACAAACATACTCAAATGCATTATTTGGTTATTTAAGAGGCATACAGAGGGGGTGGGGCATGAATAAGGAAAGTGAATGTGGTTAGAAAGCACATAATGAAATTATGTTACTTCTGCAAATCATGTCCATTTGTCTCAAATAAAGGATGTTTTAAGTACAAATATGACTGCAAAACTTGTAAACAGAACATAATCCAAAATGATAAAAGCCAGTGTAGTGATACTTATTAAAGGCACTTGTCTAATTAGAAAAATGTAAGATATTTAATTTCTCTTGTGCCTCTTTCATAACATTGAAGCATTTCACAATATAGCTTCTTATTTTAGGTTTCCTTCTTTCTTAGTTCATTCACAGCTCACAGGTCTCCTGCTGTAATGTGGGATGTATGGCAAAATACATTTGAGAAGCAAGATACTTATTGCAGGCTAATGAGAAGACAGCCAAGTGCTAGGTTGTCAAGGGCTTTAAGTATCTTCTCATGAGATGTCAGGGTTAATCAGCACTAGTCATGCCTTTCTTTATCTTCATTCTATAAATAAACTACATGCAGAGAGACGCAGGCATTAGTTATATTGCCGTGTGTATTGCACTGTTCCTGTGAGTGACACAAATATTGAAAAATGTGCCAGATATTGTGTTAGAAAAGTGACACAATAACTGAAAAACGTACCCCATTTTGTTTTAGAATCTGTCGGATTCAGGTCACATGTTCAGAAACAGTCATCAAATTATGCCAAGAATGTGATTTGCAGTGGCAACAGAAAAAGTACACTTAAGCGTTTCAAGTGGAACGTGCACAAACCTGGTGTCTATACATTGCTGCTGACTTTTACTACTGTCCGGTATTCACAATTTCTGCAAGAAAGTAAATATAATGAAATTAACAGAATTACAAGCTGATTAACTATGGTATAAATAAAAGTAATACACTGCAAGCTGGTTGATAATCAGATTAAATTAAAAGCATGGAAAAATGCATTTTCCTAGCCTACGTGTAATAGCTGTATAGTGCATGAAGTGCTGTGATTCTGCTCCAAAATCAGAAAAATAGCTAAACCTCTTACACGCTACTGTAACCCAAGGCCTGGCAGTAACAGCTCTTTCAAAGGTGTGTAAAAATGTTACACACTTTAGTCATGTGTAAGAGAAGGGACATTCCTTCACTCTCAACGGTCCCATGATATCTTTCCTCCTATGTCCATGTAAGTTTACAGACGTCAGTCTATAAATAACCTATTTAAATTAGGACAGTATTTAAACATTTTCCCTGATTTGTCTATCTTACTTGCTATCTATGTGACAGAAATAGTTGTTTTATTAGCTTTCAAAGTCTGTAGAACATATTGTGTTTTTTCCTCTTTCTAACTGATAATGTGAGGAGTAGATAAAACACCATGTACTACAGAGGGTTATGATTGGGTCTCACTGACTATAACTGGTTATTATGTGTTCTTGAAATGGATGCCAAGATTCACATCTCAAACATATAATAATGTGGTTACAATCAGAAACTTGATCATAGCCATCTATATTGTAGACTGGGTGAGAAACAGACAAAAAGAAAGAACAAAGCACTACTTAAAAAAGTTAAAATATTTACTTTCACTGTATAGTTGTTTCTTTTAAAGAATTATTCCGCTTGTAACATTCTCAATGTAAAGAGAGAAGTTGCAGAATACATAAAAGAAAAGGACAGTGAAATGTCAACATTTTTTATCTGGATTCAAGGTTAAATATGAGGGTTCATCCTGCTAAATAAAATAATTAATTTGTATTTTGGAACCTGTAAATGTAAATATCTAAATAGTAAATGTTCGGCAGTGAACGATAACTGTTTAAATGGTGTGTGTTGTTTTAAGCACCATATCAGAGATAAATAAGTGTTGTAAATTGCATTTAGAAATGTTGGAATATGCAGTCTTGTTTTCAGATATGTTTGAAGAATCTTCTGTTGGTATAGTGTCATCATATTTTTACACATGGAGGGCATTCATCACTGTCCTCTCCCCAAATCGTATCACTACAAGAATGTGACAGAGCAGTCAGGGATCAGCTTTCTCATCCCATAAGGAGGGAAAATACTAATACCCTTGCAGGGATGACATAATGTACTTGTTTGTTGCTCCTAACAAAACTCTTGTATTCTGCACCTAACAATGGAGAAAATTCCAGACAAACGTACAGTCCCATTAACATTATGCCATCCATATTCCTAAAATCCAGATTCCTTCATTACTAATTTAAACTAAACTCAGAGAACATATTTTATTCAGCCAGATAAGGAAATCATTCAGTGCCATTGTTTCATTTTCAAGTAATAAAGGTACTCTTCTGTGAAATGCCTGTGAAAGTGAACTTGGAATTACTTGCTCAGACTTTTCCTAAAACTATTCCAGCTGTGGTGACTTGAAGTTTACATCAGATACCCTTTCTCCTCACCATGAAATGAAGGCATACAGTTCACCTTTGTGCCTTCAGTGATATCTTCAGTAATAATAATCATTTTATCCAGTATGACTTGTAATCCCCTTAAGTTCCTTAAATATCTGTTACCCACTAACCAAATTTATACCAGTATGGACAATGATAAGTAGAGATAAGCCATGTTTATAGTTCTTAAAAGGGCCCTCACATGTGTTAACCATGAAATACTTACAGCAAAACTTAAACTTCTGATGAAGTCTGCCTCTGATTCATCAACCTCCTCCACAACAGACAATTTCTCTTAGTACTAGCCAAAAACCTAGAAGCCATCAGAAACCACCACTTCAAGCATCCCTTAATAAGACTCGGTACCTTCCTCTTTTCCCTCTTTATTAATGACCTGTCCTGAAATTTATATCAAATAATCTTTCTATTATACATGGATTACACTGTCATTACTAGTACAGCCAACATTGTTAATGAACATCAAAACAGATTACAAACAGACATTGAAAATCTCTTGACTGGTTACTCGCTAACAAGTTAACACTAAACATGAAAAAAACAAGATCATGTTTTTTGTCACAAGTAAAATACTGGTCAACAGTCCTTCCCTCCACATAACTAACCCACATGGTGTTGCTTCACCAGTAGTTACATCACAAAAATGCTTAGGATAACACTTGAACTAACCCTCTCTTTTCTTCCTCTCATTGAGGGTCAGTTCAACAATGTTCTTATCCAACTCAAAGTAGCATATATAATACTACAACTTCTCACATTAGATGTCAGTTGGACCGTTGCTCTAAATATATTGTTACCATGACTAAGCCGCGGTGGTGCAGCGGTAGCATTGTCACCTCACAGCAAGAGGTTCTCCCATTCAATTCTTGGCTGGAGCGCCTTCCGTGTGGAGTCTACATGTCCTCCTCGCAGTCGAGTGGCATTCGAAAGACATGCATGAATGGGCGTACCTTCATTGAAGGTTGGGTGTTGAGCTGGCACCTCGGCACCGTGAAAATCTACTGCCAATTATTAGCAGACTGGAGGTCCGTTGTGGAAAAGCCAAAGGAACAACAACAACATGACTAGAATATGACCTTCCCATTACAGTTACTCATTTCAATCACAATATGGACATACCACAAAAGATCAAAAATAAAACCCTCAGATTTGTTCACCTTAGGTTTCACACTGGACATCACTGTTTCACTATCTCAAAAGCAATTGCCTCCTAGTCCATGGCAGGCTATCCTTCTTTCTCATCACACTCACTTTTAAGATAATCAATGCTAACCATTGCCTCCTATAAAAACATGCTTCTTTTCAGAAGTTCATCCTATTTTCTACAAAACTTCAATGACACCGTTCAAGTTAAACCCCATCCATTCACTTTAACTAAGGTCAAAAACCCATTTGTCAAACTTGCTCCTACAGTCTAGACCTCAGTTCTTGGAAAAAGAAAAACATCACAGCAGAACCAAGCCTTCAAAGCTTCAGGCAAATACTCATAAAATGCATCAACCAAAGCTTACATTGCACTTGATTTGATACCTCTGGTAAAAAATCACCCCTGCACTCCTCTGCTAACACTCTCCTAATGCAAATGTATCTTTAAAAGCCATTGACTATTCAACCACCGCAATGTCCTCCTACTTTTTGTCTTCTCTACCTCTTTGTTTTCTACTTTACTCACTTCTCCTACCAATTACCTTATTCCCACTACATTGCCTCCCCCTCTCATTGCTTCTGGCTTTACAACATTCCTTCTGTCATACAAAATATACATGTTGTACTGCCTCCCTGTTATTGCACCTGACTTTACTACAGTTCCTCTTTGCCAGATAGAGCTCTGTGTTGTCATGTCCTGCTATTCCTTTCACTCTTTCACATCCTACCCTCTTCCCACATATAAAAACATTTGATTTTGATTTGACATTGGAATATAACCATTTAAGATGAAAATGTTTTCCTATTGTGCAATGTTTGTCTGCCTGTGTATATGTATGTGTGTGTGTGTGTGTGTGTAAATATAAATATATATATATATATATATATATATATATATATATATATATATATATCATATACTAAATGCATATGCCAAAATTATTGTCATGTACCAAATGTTTGCTTTATTTTCATTGTATTTTTCTTTATTTAATGCCTTCTAGGCCCAGGGTATACCTGAAAAGGGTCGTCAGACTGGTGTATTTACTGATTAACAAATAAGCAAGCAAAGTGCTCATCATTTCTCCAAGGTGACTTGAACATTAATTACTTTGTCACTAGACTGAGCCCACCCCCAGTACACATATGTACATTTCCTCAGTGCCTTTAGTCACCTGATATGGATTCTTTGTGCTAGTTTTTCAGTTCACAGTCCTTTACATAAACCCTACACCCACCTCTTCCACCAGCTCTCATCAGCAATTTCTCTGTAGTCCATTGCTCTTCTTTGCTCATAATCTTACTCCAAGATGCCATATTTTTGCATTCCTCTCTCAGTATTTTCATCAACAGCTTCGCAATCATGTTCCCCTGACAACCATTGTCTGCTTTTTTTCCCCATGCATACAATATACCTCATTCACTTTGATCACGTCATCATTTACATCAAACCTCCTCTTTCTCTCTCTTTCAGTCTGTGCTATACATCAGCATAGCTGCGAACTTCCCCACAAGCAGTAAGGTAATTTCTCCCAAATTGCACAGACCTGATAGAGCTATCTGGTAAAAAAACAAACAAACAAAACCCCCTGTGTGTGTGTGTGTGTGTGTGTGTGTGTGTGTGTGTGTGTGTTTTATATATATATATATATATATATATATATATATATATATATATATATACAATTGTTAGTTAAAAAACATAAAGAAAATTAGTTTGATGAACTGTGATATTTTACGGATTCCTCATGCTTCTCACTGGAAGCATTAATAGTCTCTGCAGTGTAAAATCAGATATACGGAATAAATCATAATGTGTAATTTCTCATGCTGCAGTGACTACTGCTTGTATAAGGAAACATTTCCTAGTACCACGAGGACCACTCACAAACAGCAGTGCTAAGTGTGTTTTATGCTGACATCTGTTTTGTTTATTTGATGTGATACATCCTTTAGACTTGGTGATGTCTTCATGGATAGTTATGTAGTGAATATTCAGTAAGTCTGTAAAGTATTCTGATTTTGTTCCGTTCCTGTTTGCTGAATTTTGTGGAGTTCATTCAGAAGTACTACTTAATCCTTTTTTATATATTACAGGAGTTCTCTGAGTGGCTAGTGAGCTGACAGTTGTTTTACAGTCCCCCTAAGAAGCTGCACACCACATTTCAGCCTCTAGATATGCTGGAGTTCATCATCTTTATGTTTCTGTCTCTACACCTTTTACACATGCCAAACTGTAATAATGTCTGAGGACTGCTAAATGTTATTCATAACTCTCACTGTTTAATTGTGTTGTCTACATGACAAAGACAGGAACAATGCAAAAGATTAACACATTTGTCACACAATTACTCTCCTGCTATGTATTAAAGAATCTAGAACAGAAAATGGAATACATCTGCAAGCTCACTTCCATTTTTGTGGTATGAAGTACTGTTTGTTTAAGTTGTTTTACTGGAGTTACCTGTCAAGGAACAGTTGCTTATCGAGTTTACTATGAACTTCTAAGACAGTTCTGAGACATCTGAGGCCAACACTTTGTGGGGAGGAGCTTGAGTCTGCATGAAAGCGGTTTTCTGAAGCTGTATCCTGACAGCCCAGTATAACATAATTATGCACTTTTATTTGGATAATTCTGCACCCTATCTTAATATAGCTGGATTTGTAGTTACAAGCTATTCACAATGCCTGATGTTAAATAAAAGCAGCAGTGGTTAGCAGGATGTGATAAACAGTCAGAAATAAAACAGGATTATCTGTTATCTACAAGAAGTTATTTGCCTTTTATTTTAGATGTTATTCATGTTTGCACTTTTTCCACATTTTCTCTGCTGTTTTCTTTCTAATTTTGTATCAAAAAGGGGAAGCAGTGTGAAGTTGAGTTTCCCTGTGATAAAAGTCAGGAGTCATAACTTTGGAATGTCAGACAAAGCGATAAGATGCAGGAATTCAAATATTTGATAAAGTAAGAGTAAAATATTTCTGGATCTTGGGTCAGGTTATTCTCTCTATATCGGTAATACAGTGTTCAACCCATTTTTCACTGTATACCTTTTGTGATATATTCCCAGTTTTCACAAGGAAACCAAACTAATAATAATAATAATAATAATAATAATAATAATAATAATAATACAAATGTCAGTATCTCCTGAAGAGGACAGATCGTGCATGATGAATGGATAGTAGTGGAGCTTCACAAAATTATCTCAAGCATACATTTTATTTATTTATTTTTTACATTTAGATGTTTTTATGTCTTAGTCTTTCGGCTTTTCCCGGTTAGGGGTTGCCACAGCGGAACTCCGGTCCGCTAATGATTGGCAGTAGATTTTTACATACTGGCTTGCCAGGCCTAACGCACAACCTTCAACGAAGGAACACCCATTCACGCATGTCGCCACACAGAACGCTCTAACTGAGAATTGAACAGGCAACGTCTAACTGTGAGGCGACAACACTACCGCAGCACCACCACCGCAGTTACATTTAGATGTTTTTATGTAATCTAGTGAAAAGAGGTGAAACAGATGAAAAGAGTGGTCATTTGGGAGCAGTCGCTCAGTATATACAATGTGATAAAAACTGGTATACTAAGATAGAATGAACATTTCTCAAGATTATTTAGATGTTTTTATGTAATCTTGAGAAATGTTCATTCTATCTTAGTATACCAGTTTTTATCACATTGCATATACTGAGCGACTGCTCCCAAATGACCACTCTTTTCATCTGTTTCACCTCTTTTCACTGGGTTTTCCTTGCATGCTACCACTGCAGCCTTTTGGTGCAATTACAGTATTACTCTATGCTTCCTATGCCTTTGGCAGTCAGGAAGGGGGTGCATGCTAAGGACTCTGTATACGTTTTCCCATTTTTTTAATTAGGTGCAGTAAGGTGATTAATGCCATGTGTGTCTCAGTAATATGCCTTCTTGACACTACTCCACCCCTGTATTTGTTTACAAGATCTACAGGGTCCCACAGCCTCTGCCTGCAACAATTCATTGATAATAGAGTGAATAACTATCACAGGCATCCTGCCTGATTCTTCAGACACCTTCACCCTTTCCTGAGCAAGCGAGTGTTTCCAACAGATGTCAAGATGGTCTGTCCCACACTGTTGATCCTGCATAATACCCCCAATTTTGGGGTAAAATAATTGGGAACAGCTTTCAATATCTTAGAATGTATATGTGATTTGTGAAAGTATATAATTTACCTTTTATCTGTTTGTCAATTTTTGTGATTTGTATATGTATATGTATATGTGATTTGTGAAGGTATATAATTTACCTTTTATCTGTTTGTCAATTTTTTGTGATACTATATAGTAATTTGCTTTGCTTTTACAATATTAATGAAAATAAAGAACGCATGTGTACTTTCTTCACTTGTTATAAACAGAATGTACATTAAAAAAACACCCATGACAAAGGAAAAGTTTCAGTTCCAGTTCTGTTCACCATGTGACCTTTCACATAAGAAAAAAAGTTGCTATTTTTAAACAGTAATAAAAATGTCAGTACTGCAAATCGGACATGTAAACTATGTTTAAGATATAAAAAATGCCTGCTAAGCACATTACACTATATTGTTTTTGTTCTGCTAGGCAGAACTTTTGACATGATACAGTGCAATTGCTTGAAAGACACTTTTGGAAACATTAATGAAGCGTATCATTGTAAACAGGCATATCAACTGCACTTAACATCTTAACTGTACATGTTGCTACACACAGGGTCATCTTCATTTTTATTCATTATAATATGACATTTCACATGATGGCATTACATCATTGGAATTACTTCTTTTTGTATAAATAACAGTAGATCATACTTATGTAAACACTTGTCACATTTATTTTGTTTAGTGGAATGCTTATTTGCAAATGGAATAAAATATGAGAACTCTAGCTTGTGATACACTTCTTCTTCTTTCGGCTTTCCCTGGTTAGGGGTTGCCACAGCGGATCACCTGTCCGCTCATGATTGGCAATGGAGTTTTATGTTGTCGAGTTGCCAGCCCGGCGCCCAACCTTCCACAAAAGGCACACCCACGCACACACCCACACCTAGGGCCAATTTAGAGTGTCCAATCCACCTACAGCATGTCTTTGGGATGTGGGAGGAAACCGGAGCACCCGGAGGAAACCCACGCAACCACAAGGAGGACACGCAGACTCCGCAAAGAAGGCACCCCAGCCGAGGATCGAACTGGAGAACCTTTTGCTGTGAGGCAGCAACGCTAAACGCCACATCACCACAGCCGACCTTAGCTTGTGATACACTAAAAGTGTGAAATGTTGTATATTTCAGTAAATAAATTCATTAACTTAGTTATTCTGCAGAATAAAAAAGGCATGCATAATATTTTCAGAAACAGGCTTATAAACTGCTGTATGATTCTTTATTAGGTGAAAATACTGCATGTTAATGCAGTAAATGGTAGCATTAATATAACAGCTATATTCTTGCTGTTCCAGATGATGGTCCATAGTATGAATCTGACCTTATTTCCTCTGAGTTCTTAGGAGTAAGGCAAAATCATGATGTAATAATAGGTCCTCTCATACTGAGTACACATGATGTAATAATAGGTACTCTCATACTGAGTGCACATGTTTTAATAATAGGTACTCTCATACTGAGTGTACATGATGTAATAATAAGTACTCTCATACTGAGTTTATATGATGTAATAATAAGTACTCTCATACTGAACGCACATGATATAATAATAGGTACTCTCACAGTGAGTGCATACGATATAATAATAGGTACTCTCATACTGAGTGCACACAATGTAATACTCATACTGCAAGATTAACTTCTGTATAATATTAGACCTTAAACAAAAAGTAGCAGCAAACCAAGGAACAATAATCCAAGACCAGGAAGTAGAGCGACAGCAGATGTTGAATAAAAACAATGTCAGAAAACTTCTGCTGAGTGCACACAATGTAATAATAAGTCCATCAACTGAGCATATATGGTCATGTAATAATCAGCAGCAGCAAGTATCATTCAACAGCTAATCCAAAGTTCACAAACACAAGATTCAATAATGTAAGGCCGGAGGTCAAACCAGTGAGTGCAAATATATCAATTGGTGGAGTTTATTAAATTAGTAAGCGCTTTCGTGGATCTACCATCCGCTTCATCAGACTAAAGCGATAGGGCTTACTAATTTAATAAACTCCACCAATTGATATATTTGCTTTTCTACTGGTTTTGACCTCCACTGGCCTTACATTTCTTGAATCTTGTGTTTGTGAACTTTGGACTAATTTCATGACCAAGCCAAACTTTGTTTGTTGTTGGATTAGCTGTTGAATGATACTTTATGCTGCTGCTGTTTCGTTTGGATTACTTACATGACCACGCCTATCATGCTTGTTGATGGACTAGATTTCTAACGACACACAACTTTGTCGCTGTGCCTCCCTCAGCAGAAGTTTTCTGACGTTGTTTTTATTCAACATCTGCTGTCGCTCTACTTCCTGGTCTTGGATTAATATTAGACCTTACAGTATACAATATGGGCAGGTCATCAAAGCCATTTACAAAAAAAAAAAAAAATCCACATCCATCCAATGCTGTTATTAACTATTAGTATTCAGGACAGCCAAATGATAGATGATACCAAGGAGATTGGAGCTGTAGTTTTGAAGGTACCCAGTACATAAACACTCTATAAAAAATTCCCTAGCCACCTACCACTCCACCTACAACCCAATCCACTACCCTTCACCCTTTCCTTTAATATTTACCCTGGTAGCAGCAACTCTTCCAGTATAATCCACTTAAATTCATGATAGCTGAATAGTTGATACTGCTGAGGAGACCACAAATGATGTTCTGAAGTAAAGTGCACAAACCTTAAGCATAAAATTAAAGTGCCTAATGTATTAACACAAAATAAATAAAAATGCTCACTGTCTACCCATTGTGCTTTCCCCATCCAATGAATTGTTTTACTATATTTCCACACATAGCATTTAAGGCCTGAAAAAACATCTGAATATGTCCATACTCTTTACTAACATGGCAGCAACTGAGTGAGAAAAATGTCAGAGCCATGTGAGATTCTGCATGCAAACTTAGCCTTTTGAGTACAATTATATTTATATTTTACTCAAGCAATAATGCCTGATAGAATGGGCTTTACAGGGGAAATAATGGACCACCCAGGAGTGTTGTGAAACACAATGGTCCAAGCAGCAAGCAGCCTCACCACATAAGGGCTGTTATTTCCCTATAAAAGCTACTCTATAGTGCATTATTGTGCTTAGAAAATGAATTATGTGTTACCTTGTTTGGTGTATATGTGTGTGTGTGTGTATATATATATGGTTCCTTCAGCTAATAGTTCAAACTTGGTGTAGACTGTGTAGTTACATTTTAATAAGTATTTTGCATCCAAATGTAAGTTATGCAAGTATTTAATAATGTCAACATGCACGCATACACACACAGATGCATGCACACAAACATATTGATTGCGTACAACTCAGATGTTTGATTGTTATTGAATGAGTTCATGCAAGCAAGATGCTGTGCACTCTCATATTGGCATACACACACATCTGCAACTGTTGGTGCTGCAGTTACTTTTGTTATTTCTATTTATTTATTATTTTTATTTATTTATTTATTTTGTCTTGACATTGAGGCTTTCAAAGCTCCATGGTTAGTGAGAAGAAGGGAATGAAAGGTCCACATAACTGAGGTTGCCTTATTTTATTATTCTAGTTCTGTTTTCTTTCTTTTTTAAGTTTTTATTTTTATTTTTATTTCTTACTCTAACTAAACATGGCTAAAAACCCATTCCTGGTGAGGTCAATCAGTATGGTACCCTTTTGTTGTTGTTTTTTTTTTTTTTTTCATTTATACTTTGCTGTGCTTTAATATGTTGTTGTGAAGCCATGGATTTCTTTTTATCATTAATACCCTACCAGATAACATTTGTCCTCTGACAGGGTATTGTTTCTAGCTATTTCTATTTTTTAATACATACTAATTAAAGTAGAAAAAAATAGGAAATCAGTAAATATGCTTCTAAGGGTGCCACATAATAAATATAAACAGATGCTTTTATTTATTTAGCGATTGGCTGATTTCATTAATTTATTTATTTGTTTATTTATTTTCTCTCACTGTTAACTGGGATATAAAGCTGATCTATGAGGACCGATTTTTACTCTGAACTTCTGAGCATTCAATCAAACTGGTAAACATGCAGTTGTAGCACTACTAGAGATGAAAGGCTTACAATAACATATTTAAATATCATGATTTGTAGCACTTAGAGTTATAACAGAAATGGTAATGAAATCCACTACAACAATCATAGATTTGTCACATGCAACATAACAAAACTACATTTCATTATACTGTAGAATTTTTGGTATGTACAAAATTCATGCATTAATTCAAATGAAAACAAAAACAAACAGGTAAGGGGGGTTGAAAGATATTTACATATTATTGTATAAGTTAATTTGTTGTACTTAACTCATAAGGTAGCCGAGTGGCTGAATGACTGAATCCCATGTGGAGAAGTCTGTTTTGGTAATGGTATAACCTAAGGAAATTATTGGTTATATTATGCCATTTTAAGAAAAGTTTCTAT
The DNA here is from genome assembly GCF_019279795.1 of Protopterus annectens. Classification (NCBI taxonomy): domain Eukaryota; kingdom Metazoa; phylum Chordata; order Ceratodontiformes; family Protopteridae; genus Protopterus; species Protopterus annectens. Next base: position 508,492,979 of record NC_056731.1, read on the forward strand.
AATACACTTCCTTTTCAAGAAAGGTCTTTGTGAAAGTAGAGAAAGGGGATGTTTTTAAGTGAGGATGTAGTGATTCCCATATACTTAGAAAAACTATAAACTATGGTCACTGCAGTGTAGATTATTTTTGAGGAGTCTAAGGGCTGGGGAAGTATTGGTAATGGATTTATGGTTGTAATTGGAGTTTCTAAATGTCACTTTTCTGAATAGAAATAGAAAATAATCTAGTGTACATAGTTTTGAACAGGAGTGATCCAAGCACGTGGTATGATCTCTGGATAACTGGGATTCGTGATGGTGAGCTAGGGTTAATCTTAGGGTTTTAGAAAGCAGATGATATGAGTAAGTCATATTTAAGCTGAGAAAGAAGAATGTCTTTGCCAATTACCATTTTGGCTTCAGGGAAAGGGGATGTTATATTTTCTATGACCAAAATAAGTGGTTATTTATTTTGATTTTTGTTTGGTGCATTTGAAAGTTTATGTTAAAAGCGTAGTCAAGCCACAGACTGAGGCACTTCACACATTTTATTGTTTAAGCAATAAACAAACCAAAGAAATGAAAACAAACTAATCATGAAAACACAAAGGCAGGTAATTACTATATAGAACCTCAGAGTTAATAAAATACAAAAAAAACATGATAAACCAGGCATGCACCAGAGCTGCTGTTCTTAAAATGTTATTACAAAAGCAAAGGATAAGCGCTTTCTCACATGAATGGATCTGATGAAGCACACTATGTGTGAAAGCACTTATCCTTTGCTTTTGTAATAACATTTTAAGAACAGCAGCTCTGGTGAATGCCTGGTTTATCATCGTTTTTGTATTATATTTTTTACTGGGCAACTTTGCCTGGTTTTGGATACATTTTCTTTCTTCTAGTTAATAAAATACAAAACTTTATTCCCAACTTGATAAGTGCTTTCATCTCGCACAGTGCAAAACTTCATCAGATAAAAATCAATAGAAACACTTATTGCTTATATACTTAAAAAATGTCACATGACAAGCAAAAACATGGTCTTAAAGTGATAATGTGAAATTGACCCAGAATACACAACATAAAACAATCACTGATACCCATAAATAACATATCTCATAAAAATCCATTACTTATTATTACTATGTTTTACTCAACTAAATAATAAGTGAAAAAATATCATTATCTCTTTAGAGATGTTAATTTTAACAAAGGAGCTATAGTGATATGATCATTCAACCCTGGCCAGTAAAACAAGTTTAACTCTAACTGCCAAAAAAACTCGCTTTTTTCTAATAATACTAACCAGGATCCACCCCATTTATTAGGAATAACCTTTTCCAGTACAAAAAAGTTTTAAATAATGCCCTTCATATTCTTTTATGTGTTTTGCCAATGCATTAGTGCTTTTACCTTAACAAATGTAATTATGTTCATAGATTCACTCACAGATCCCAAATTCCATTTTCCCCACATACAAAGCACTTATTAAGTTGGGAATAAAGCTTTGTATTGTATTATCTCTAAGATTCTGCATAGTCGTTACCGGCCCTTTGTGTTTTTATATTTTATTGTTTCCACAGGTTGCATATTACTGCCATTAATGTGTCAATCTTAGGGTACTAAAGTAAGGTTTTGACAGGCTCCAGTTATCATAACTTTGTTTTTTCGGGTGATCAGCAGAAGTTTCATTTTTGAAGAGAGGTAAATAACTTTTTCATGTTGATCTCATGCTGCTTTTTTTTACCATAGTTAATTGGCACATGCACAAATAAACAAACAATGCAAATAGTTTTAAATGCAATGGAAATATTCATTTACTAAACAGCAGGTATAAAAATCAGCTTTGATACAGAATATGTATCAAAATCATTCCATCTGCATGGTTGGTTTAATCATTCTTCCAGATCTAAATCATCCAGTGTGTCTCTAATGGTGTTTATAGTCACAGTTAGCAGAAAAGACAAGCCTGATATAGAGTTGTGGTCAGGAAATAAGAGTTGTTGTTATTTGTCTTTTGGCTTTTTCCCAGTAAGGGGTCGCCACAGTGGAACTCCGGTCCGCTAATGACTGGCAGAAGATTTTTATGAAACACCGAGGTACCAGCTCGACGCCCAACCTTCAACGAAGGCACATCCATTTACGCACGCATGTCTTTCGAATGCTACCCAATCACGGGGAGGACATGCAGACTCCACACAGAAGGCACTCCCAAGCCACGCCGAGAATCGAACGGGAGAACTTCTTGCTGTGATGTAACAACGCTACCGCCGTACCACCACGGCTGATCAGGAAATAAGAGTGTCTTTCATTAAACTGGGTGACATTTATCTTTTGGTACAAAATCACATTCAGGATACAATTTCACCTCTGGAACAGTTTTTTTTCCCTCTAGCAATTGTGTCACTTCTTGGCTAACACTGTCTTGTACTGAATTTGTTTTCAGAAATCACAATAATCTGGGTTGAAAACAGTTCAGTTTTGTGTAAATGCCTGCACTTATACTTTAGCCTCAGAGTGTCATAAATTTCAAAAACGTAGGACCTTGTTGTTAGTGTGATGTATCATAATAGCTTCCTGTAGTCCTAAGCGCTTATCAAAATTATTCTGTTTCTTATCATCTTTCTGTGCTTCAGGGTAGACAGTGTCTTGGCAGTCTATGGTCCCAGTTTTTTTCTGAACTTTCTACCAGGCTGACTGTAAATACGGTATTTCCTCTACTTGAGAACAGATGAGGTAGGTAATTTTTCTTTCATTTTCCTTTCCATCAATACTTGAGCAGGAGGGTTCTCGTGGAGTGTTTGCATACTTAGGCAGAGTCAGAAAGGAATGGGGTCTTGAGCTGACTCTACATTTTTAGTGCAAATGTTTTACAGTTTTTGTGACTTCAGCCTCTTTGTGGGACTGTAGATAACCTTGGTGAAAAAGTTAACTGCAGAAATTCCACATCTTTTAAGAGTATACAAAATTCATAATTGATGAACTCCGGAGTATTATCACAAATGAGAATGCTAGTGATGCCATGATATGAACAATGGCTCTTATTAGATTAATGACTGCCTGTTAAGCTATATATCTCAGTTTGATGACTTTTGAGTACTATAACTAATAGCTAGCTACTACTGGTCCTTGAACAGAAACAAGTCCGTGACTACTTAATTGCTTTGTCTGACTGATATTTCATGACATATCACAGTATCCTTACTGTTTGTATTGTGAAACACATGCAGACTTGACAGTTTTCTGATCATAAGTTCTATGGCTAAAACATTATGCTGTGTACTTTTTCTTTATACTCAACAAAACTTAAGTGCACTCTATGGATACTGGTAAGTATATACTTATATAATTAGTCTGACACAATCTCTATGTTGGATTTGTTGTACTTAAGACACATGAAACCAATCATGGGAAGTATAGTGCATTTGGGTTATTAATTAAACTGTTTTTTCTGGTTTTCCTGTCAGTGTCACATTTGTTAAGCATATGTAATTCAGTGGTTTGTTCAGCAGTGTGGATAAATTCTTGCAGTTTCTATTCTTACATTTAGAGAGATGGTAAAATTGACGACTTCCAAGTCACAGTATAAGAAATTTTCCTTGCTCAAACTGTATGCAAGCAATATGCATTTCTTTGTCGGGTATTTATGCAATAGTGAAGTGAAATTATTGCAATGACAGTAACATCCTGTGCTGACATGCACTCTGCTGTGGTATATGGTTAGATTCAGTGATGCTAGACCTGCCATAAATGTATTTCTAAAATCTAAAATCTGTCATATTCATACAGTACAACCAACAGCTCCTTTCTGATTTGAGCATAACATGTCCATGCATTAGACAAGATACCCCCTTGCAAAAATATGGCTCCTGCATCAGAATGATTTAGCATCAACCTTCAGTATTACTGATATGGTCACATCATAATATTGTAATGTTGGAGAGTCAGCCACCATGTTTTTTAGAAGCAAAAAACAATCTATCTTGTAGTTGTTCCCAGTGCTGCAAAATGTCAGTTTTGACGAGTTTCCTTTAAAACATTAGACATCCAGACAGATATGAAATTAATTTAGATATGTACTGCACCATACCCAAAAATCTTTGTGTGAATGTTTATTAGAAGGGTGTTCATTGTGGACAACTGACCTTCCCTTTTCTGAATCCAGATGAATGCCTTGGCTAGTTAAAATATGTCCTAATTACTTGATATTGGTCACACATAGCTGACATTTGTCTTTTGCCTAGTTTTAAGTTGTTGAGTCGCAGCTAGTCAAGCCTTCACTTTAGTCTCATGCCATGTACTTTGGGTATCCCCACACAAGAATGTTATCTGAAATGTTTACAACACCCTCCAAGCCTGTAATGATTTGCACTACGGCCATTTGAAAAATGTCAGGAGCTGAAAAAATTCCAAATGACATACAAAGAAACCTGTACTTCTTTTGTGGGTTATTGATAGTATACACTTTCAAACTGTCTGGATCTAACTTTTTCTGCCAGAAGCTTTGCTTGGCATATACCAAAGAAGAATATTTTTTTGTGGGCCTAATGGAGAATATTTCTTCCTATTTCAAGGGATAGCATTCCTTCAAGATTGCTTTAAGTCCCATGGGTCAGTACATATCTAGGTAACACCAGACTAGGATACTTTAGACTTGATGATATAGACTCACAAGATGACTATTTGGAAAGCTGTATCCCAAAACATTGCTAGCTACCAAAGTTATGGGTAGCTAGCAACACTTTATAGTAACAACATTTTTCTCCAGATTTAGAAAATGCCATCTAGGAGGTCTAACACTTTTTTTATGATATAAACTGGTAAGTATTCTGAAAACTTGAATCAAAGTATTTCTAAGTGTTAAAAGTTATTAACCTGTTTTCATTTAGTCAAATATGTCTTCAGAACTTTACTGAAATTCATACACTGTGGGACTTCACCTCATGAACAGCTATAAAAATTGAAACATTTCTGTCCCAGAAGATGATTGTGAAGAGGAAAATATAATTTTGTAAAGTTACTTAAAAACACTCCTTTGAGACAAAAATTGCAAAATGACACTAAATTTTACATCCTTGACCCATATGATTACTATTCATCCCAAGAGATAGCTATCTACCTGCAAGTCTGTGTGTTTAATATGGAATTATTTTCCCATAACTTTATTAAACTTCAACATTTCATCATTATATTTGCACAATAACACATTATGAGACATTACCTCATGAACTAGCACTATCCTTGCACCTCCCTCGTAGTCTTAAATTCCTCTTTAGCACTTGTAGTTCAGGGTCCCCCTTCTCTCAGCTCCATGTCCAGGGCCTGATGTTTATTTCTCAGCTTCAGTTACTGTTTCTGAGTTTTTTCATGTTCCCCCTCTGTCTGTGCAGGTTTGATCTGTATATCCCAATCTGTTTTTACCTCCTGAAGATTGTCTGTTTCATTGGCTACTCTGAATTATCTTGTCATTTTGTGTTTGACTTTGCCCTTGTTCTTGATTGTTGGGTCATGGCTGACAAAGGGTCAATATGATCAGTGAACCCACAGAATTATCGAACAATATACTAACTACATAAACATCTGCACTAAAGCTGAGAGTGTTACACTCAAACATAAATAAATCCATCTTGCTCTTTTATGACAAAATGTTGCGCAAGACAAAAGTGATATGCGTGCAGTGTTGCTAAATTGTTAGAATAACAGTGCTTCTTTTTTAAGTGGTACATGCGTTTGTGCTCTAACATTTTTTTTTTCTGTCACAGATAGACGCAATACAATTTTTAATTATTGGGAGGAAAGCATGTATGACTACTGCACAAAACAAAGCATTGAAAAAGCATGTTGAATTGAGCAAAGAGCCAAAATGTTTGTCTTGTCATAGGATTACAAAAATAAATGCACACATTGTAGTGCTATGCATCAAATGTATTAACTGTGGTTTTGTGTCATGTTATTTTGGTGTTGTAATAGCCTGTCTTAAAATATGCTACCTCATATTCTAACAGTGGAACTTGTGCTATGAGATTAAATATGCATGTAGTCTGATGAGGCACCTTGATATTTATTTGAGCTGTTACAATACAGGTTCATAGGCTCATAGGTTCATGGGTAGATACTAGGCTATCTGCCTGAGGGCATTTATAAGCCTAGCCAGAGTGTGTCAACTTTCGCCATCCCATTGATTAATTAACTGAGACTCTGTCAAGAAGAGCAAATGAAGTGATCCCAAGGGTGTATTTTCTGTTACCCATCCACTCGTCAAGGTTTCTCTTGGAGAGTGTTAGTGAGGGGCTCTGCCTAATGTAGTTAGGAATTTTGTTCCAAAGCATGGGGAGTCTCTGTGACAGGAATCTATCCCTCCAGCATGTTCTATTTATTGCTGTGGTGAGGTTTAGCTCACTAGAGTGAGTGGCTCGCAGTGACTTGGATTTCTTTAGGTGGGGCATGTCCATCAATTTTGAGATGGACATGGCTTTGTAAGTCAGGCAGAGATCACCTCTGAGTAAGCAATATGCCATTGAGTACTGCTGGAGTTTTTCTGCAGAGGACATATGTTTGAGGCCAGTAATCCTCTTGGTGAGGTACTTGTGTGGTCTTTCCAGCTGTTGGAAGTGTCTTGTGAGGTACATCCCAAATGGGGCATTGTACTCTATGATGGGTTTGATGACTGACGAGTAGAGGGACACTATAACCTCTTTATTTCTAGATGCGAACCCTTTAGTAATTAGATGGGCTACATAGAAGGATTTCCTAACTACTTTGGCAATATGGTTGTCAAAGGAGAGATTACTATCTACCTGGGTCCCCAGATCTCTTATTACCTCTTCTGTATTAAGGGGGCTGCCACCTATGTGGTAATTCATGGGTGTTTTGTTTTTCCCAAATGGGATAACTATGCATTTTTTGGCATTTAGCTTGAGACCATGACTTTGACACCAGGTGTCCGTCTCAGTAAGGCCCTTTTGGAGAATGTCCGTGTCAGCCGGAGAGTCAATTATGGCTCCCAGTTTGCAGTCATCGGTGAACTTGGTTAACCATAGTTCTCCTGTCTTTGCCTGTAAATTCTGAGAAGTTTATGCTGAACTGTAGGGGTCCCAGGACCGAGCCTTGTGGGACACCACTTGTGAATGGTTTAGAGTCGGACCTGGAGCCCACTATTCTTACCCTGTGAGTTCTGTCTGTAAGCCAGTTGGAAAACCATCTCGTGACATAGGGGTTTATGTTCAGGCTGTGAGTTTTTCTATAATTCCTGAGTGGGGAATGGTGTCAAAAGCCTTGGCGAGGTCAAGGTAGGCTTTGTGAACTACCTTCCCCTCATCTATGGCCTTGGTGACTGTCTCAAAGAAGTCAACCAGGTTTAGTAGGCATGATCTGCCCTTAACAAAGCCGAACTGGATCAGGTCAAGTGTTTGGAGGTTCCCAATGTCTTTGTTAATGAGTTCCATGAGGATGCGCTCCATAGCCTTGCAGACCAGGCTAGTCAGGCTTATGAGGTGATAGTTACCAGGGTTAGCTGTGGCCCCTCCTTTGTGGAGTGGAATAACCGTTGCTGTGCGCCATTCTATGGGCATGTAGCCTGTGGAGAGGCTGAGGATGAACAGTGTGTTTAGGTGGGGGGTTAGTTCGTTCTGTAGTTCATGCAAGACGCAGCCTGGGACACCATCTGGCCCCATTGGCGCTGTGCTTTTGGCTTTTGAAAGGGCTGTTTTCACCTGTGCATCTGTGATTTCCAGGACACTACACTTTTCCGGTATTGTTGTGGGCCCTTTTGGGCGTGACAGGGGGGTGAAGTTTGCACTGAATCTATCTGCCAGGATGTTGGCAATATCAGTGGGTTCAGTATAATTTGTGCTATTTTGCACTAGCTCAGAGCATATCTGTGAGTTGCCACTTAGATTCTTGACATAGCTAAAGAAGGCTTTGTAGTTATCTTTTGAATCCTTGGCTATTTTTCTTTCGAAGTTAGCCTTGGAAGATTTTATGAGGGACCTTAGTTTCTTACTGATACTTATCAGGGATGTCTTTCCTTCTTGGGATTTGCTTTTTTTCTGAACTAGTTTCCTCCTTCTATTGTATAGCCTGTTTATGGCAGCGGTCCACCAGACTGGTTTCCTTCTCTTAGGGGAGTGAGTCTTGGTTTTACTAGGGATGGCATGATCCATGCATCCTTGTAGGTGCTCATAGAGTGCATTTGTAAAGGTTCCTGCATCTTGGACACTGTTATCCTTTAGCGTGGGGGCTGTGAAACTTACCACCTCTGTCTTAAGTAAGGTGAAGTTTGCTATAGAAAAGTTTTTCACTGTGGTTTCCTTGGTTGGAGGTGGTGGTGTGCTGTGGACATCCAGAGTGATTAGTTTATGGTCTGATCTAAGCAGTGACGGGTTGACCTCCAGTGTGGAACACCTCTCGCTCATGTTGGTGATGACCAGGTCCAATATGTTTTCACCTCTGGTAGGGGAATTTACCAGCTGATCCAGGGCATTTGAGTTGATAAATTCCAGGAAGCGCTGGACCTGGAAGTTTGTACTTGAGTAGTTTTCCCAGTTAACGGTAGGGTAATTAAAATCGCCCAATATCAGGGTGTTCGGTAGTACCTTCATGTTTTCCAGTGTCTCCAGAAAGGTGGGTTGTGGTGGTCCTGGGTCATGGAGGGTGATCTATAGCAGGTCACAATTTGCAATGCAGATTTGCCTGATGTTAGTTGCACATGGATGATCTCGGAGGTATCATGCTGTGCCACTAACCTGGAGGTGTATGTATCCTTGATGAATATGGATACACCCCCTCCTTTTGTGTTTTGGTCCATGTTCTGTGGCCAAAATGTGTGGTATGAGTTGTAGCCTGGTAGTGCTGGGGGATGCTCTATGGAGCCTTGAACTAGGTTGCAGTTACTGCACAGATGTCGACGTTTTCCATACTAAGGAGTGCTTAGAGCATGTGCATTTTGAGATTTAAACTCCTGGCGTTGAGTAGCATAACCCTCATTTTTTTATTTGTGCTGTTTACGGAGGTGGATTTGACTTTTGAGCCTTGCCTAAAAAAGGCACTATGGGGCAGCAAGAGCCTTGGCCAGTATTCAAAAGCCTAGGGGTGACAGGTGCAAGCTGTCTCTTGTGAATCAATGAGGCTTGGCGAGCATGTCATCCCAGGCTGACAGACACTGGATCCCCTTTGAATGACACCAGAAGCTTAGCCAATTGTTGAAATTGATCATTTTTTCTTTATAATGCGGTATCATTCTTGGTGAGGGCAGGATGCCTCACTCAGGGTCAGGGTCATACCCGCCTGGGCTACATGATCATGTAGTCCAGGGAGGTATGTCTCAGGTCATTCATGCCAACATGAACAATGACAGAGTCATATTTGTACTTGTCCTGGAGTGACCTGAGTGCTTGTGTTATGCGGTGGATTCTGGCTCCCGACAGGTAGCTAACAGTAACCTTCTCCTTGTCCAGCCTAGTGAGTGGGATGTCAGTGTGCCTGACTATAGAGTCGCCTATTACTAGTGTGTTAGGAATGTTATTTTGCCTTAAGGGCTGTGATTGTGTGGCACACTGATTTTGTGTTTTATGTGTTGTCTGGTTTGTGATGGGAGGTGCAGGTTTTTTGGGTGTCTGCTTTGGAGATCTCTGATGCTTTTGCAGGGTTTTATTTAGAGCCTCTGAGTATGATTTTATGTATTTATGTGTATTTTTTGCCAGTGCTGGTACAAGGTACTGGTACAAGACTTCACTTTGGTCATTCCTTTGTTTCCATGTGTGATTGCTTTTGTTATATTTCTATATTGTTTGTAGTCAGCATTTAGTGATACTCTCTACAATTTAAAACTGAAATACTTTTCACTCTTTTATTTTTGGGAATTTTGTTTGTTTGTTTTTGGAGTAAATGTTTATACTTATTTTTCAAATTATTCACATTAACCAAATAATACTTAGATTGACCTCTGATCAGTGGTCTACAGAGCCCAGATGTACACCAAATTAACACATTTTAATCAAATACTGCTGAAAGTTGTGTCTGCTGTATGTTAATAATAATTTGCTTTGTTTATCTCCTTTTCTCCTGTCATATTGCTATAATGAGCACTAGTGTTTGTCAATATTCAGCACTGACAGACATGTTTTCCTCTGCTGTCCTGTTATGCTTCATATATTTTTTGCTGTATGTTTTTGCCTTCATACCTGCTCCCCATTGGGCTTTTCCTATCAGTCTCAGGCACATTTGTTCCACCATACTCGGTACCCCAGCACAGGGGAGAGAGCTAACTAGAGGAACTGTTGTACATGCAGCTTTAGTGGTGATTTCTGCCCTCAGTAGCATGATGGCAATAAAGGTATTTCTAGAGAAGCCCTAAGCTTGCCCATGGAAGGTAACATGAATGTCCTCATCACTGCATCCTAAACTCATCCTGCTTTCATGCATGCTACCACCTGCATATTTATGAGGGTCACATCACTGACACTGGATCACCAAGCTCACATTGCTGGTCTTCACTTTTCTGCTGCCATGCAAGCCTCCACTTGTATTGTGACAACTGGCCAACTAAAACTACCCCTGCCTTGTCCAAGTACAGATGAGTGTGTGTTGAGCACTTACTTCCACTCTGCTTCACCTGATTCTTCTAGTGTCCAAGCTTCTGTTCAAACTCAGGTTGCTCTATATCACAGAGCCAAGCTTATACTTTATATGAAAGTGATTTTTAGTTATGGCGTTATCTGTTTTAATCACATAATCAAAATTTCACCCTGCCATGTACTGCATGCAGAATGTGAATTTAAAAAGCCTGCTTTCTGTAGTAATCCTCACAGTTATCTGAAAGCAAGATTGTGGCAGTAAGGCTGATAAGAAGTTGATTCTGCATGTGATTCACTCCCATGGTTGTGCAGTTTTCAAATTACATTCCTTATAACTATGTACAGATGACATTCAGAGTGGCGTATGCTTGCTATGCTGTTCCATTTTTACCTGTTTATGAGTTAAACATTTCTGTTGCTCTGCATAAGCTTTCTTCCTTCCACTCCAGAGTTGCAGCAGTCAGCAATCTCTACTGCTATGCATGATTTTCTTCTGACAAAGTAAGGCCTTACTATCCCATAGAATCTAGTTCTACTTTCTAATTCATTCTTACTGCTTTAACCATACAGATTCATAGGTTTAAACTACACTTATGGCTGGAGATCCATGGAGATGCTTAGCCACATCATCATTCTAGTGATAAGGACAGACAACTTTCCTCTGGACAGACGTCACTCATTTTAATACCAGGCATGAATTTGTGGTTACCTATCCAGGCACTGTGGCTGGTTTTGATGGTTGCCAGGAAGAAACTCTGCTTGAGGAGCAGGAAGTTTTCCAAAGGTAGAGGATGCACTGGGTGAGTAATCTACTGCACCAGCAGGTATTCTTTATCTCACAGTGGGGGTTTAGGTCTTTGGAACGAGTGTCTTTTAGACTATTTGTTCTGTGAAGCTGGATAAGGTCAAAAATCCAAGGGTCTTTGAATGCCAAGCAAAGGACACTGATTTTTGTTTATAAAAAAATCTGTTTTTATAAGATGAATTCTGGGAATCATGCCTGTGAATTATAAATGTAATTTTCTGTCATTATGGTGATTACACTATAATTTTATTCTGCAACAATATATATTGAAACTTTAAACAGATTCTAGGCACAGAACACTCAATAATTAAATCTGATGATATTATAAATAATAAGTGTGAGTAGAAGTGCATCTATTGTTAAATTAGTTCTCTTGCCTAAAATGACAAATTCCATGAAAATCCTGTGGTTTTTTTTCAATTTTTCAAAATTTAATAAACAAATTTAGGTTACCTATTGTGGAGTAGATCCCCTTGTAGGCTCTCTAAACCCTGTGGAATGGCTCATTCTCCCTAGGACCAACAAGTAAAAAGAAAAGGAAAAGCCTTTCTCTTCAAAGTAATTCACTGTTGTATTTCTGTAGATATTTTGACGGCGGACACCTAAACAGAATAGAATGTTCACATTCTCAAAATAAAGTTCGTAGGTTCATAGGTAGGTACTAGGCTATTGGCCCTAGGCCTATATAAGCCTAGCCAAAAAGGTGCCCTGGCTTTTGCCACCCAAGAAAATAATTTTCCTGTGCTCCTGTCGAGTAGAGCCACAGAGGTGATCCCCAGGGTGAATTTCCTATCTCCCATCCAATCATCAAGATTTTTCTTGAAGAGTGCTAATGAGGAGCTTTGTTTGATATAGAAAGGTAGTATGTTCCAAAGTATGGGAAGTCTCTGGGACAGGAATCTATCCCCAACCCCAAAAAAAAAAAAAAAAAAGCAGACCATGATGCTTTGCCAAAGATGGCCTGCACCTGTCACACCTGGGATTCCGGATACTGGCTAAGGCTCTTGCTGCCCCTATAGTGCCTTTTTTAGGCATGGTTCAAATGATAAATTCACCACCGTAACAGGAACAGGCAAGCAAAGACTGAGGGTAATGCTACTAAATACTTGAAGTCTAAACCTCAAAATGCACTCCCTCAAGGCACTCCTTAAAATGGAGAACAGCGATACTTGTGCAGTGACTGAGACATGGTTTAAGGCTCCAGAGAGCACCCCTGCATTACCAGGTTATAACTCATACCACACTTTTTGGCCACCTAACCAGGAATGGAACACCAAAGGTGTCGGTGTGTCCATATTCATTAAGGATATCCACACCTCCAGGCTAGTTTCTCAACATAATGCCTCCAAGGTTATCAAAGTGAAACTAACTCTGGGCAAAACTGCAATCAAAATTGTAGCCTGCTACAGATCCCCCACCATGCCCCAGGATTCCCACTCCTCTTTTCTTGATATACTGGAAAATATTAGGGTTCAACCAAACCATAACTGGGAAAACTATTCTTGTACCAACTCCTTCACTCAATGCTTTCTGGAACTCATAAATTCCAATGCCCTGGATCAACTTATCCACACAACCACCAAAGGCAACAATATCCTAGTCATTACCAACATGAGGGACCGGTGTTCCACACCTGAAGTCAACTCCTTGTTGGTCAGATCCGACCATAAGCTAATCACCCTAGACATCCACATCCCATCCCCACCCCCATTAAGGAAATCATGGTAAAAAATTTTTCCAAAGCCAACTTCATGCTTCTTAAGACAGAAATGGCAAACCTCATGACACCCATGCAGATAGACAATACAGTTATGACTGCTGAATCCTACACAAATGCACTCTATAAGCACTTACACGAGCACATGGATCATGCTATCCCAAACAGAACCAAGATGCTATCCTCCAAAAAAAGGAAGTCAATCTGGTGGTCCCCTGCCATAAACAAACTCTACAACAGAAGGAAGAAACTGTTGCAAAAGAGAGTAAAATCCCATAAGTGGAGAAATTCCCTGGTCAGCCTCAGTAAGAAGCTGAGATCCCTTATAAGATCCTCCAAAGCTAACTATGAAAACAAAATCGCTACTGATTCTAGGGACAACCACAAAGCATTCTATAGCTATGTCAAAAATCTCAATGGCAACACCCAGATCTGCTCTGAGTTACAGCACAATGGCATGAAAATTACGGAACCAACTGATATTGCCAACGTCCTGGCAGATAGGTTCAGTGCTAACTTTACCCCCCCCCCCATACCCCCTAAAGGGCCCATATCTATACAGGACGAATGCAGAGTCCCTGTAATCACAACTATGCAGGTAAAAGCTGTACTCTCTAAAGCCAAAAACACAGCATCCATGGGACCAGAAAACATCCCAGGCTGTGTTTTACACGCACTTCAGAATGAACTGGCTCCCCACCTAATCACCATGTTCAGTCATAGTCTCACATCAGGCTTTGTGCCCACTGAATGGCGCACAGCAACAGTTATCCCACTCCACAAAGGGGGAGCCACCACTGATCCCGGGAGCTATCACCCTATTAGCCTGATGAGCCTGGTCTGTAAGGCCATGGAATGTATCATCATGGAACTCATAAACAAAGACATTGGTAATCTCCAAACTCTGGACCCCACCCAGTTCGGGTTTGTGAAAGGCTGATCATGCCTCCTGAACCTGATCGACTTCTTTGAGGCAGTCACCAAACTGTAGATGAGGGTAAGGTGATTCACACAGCCTATTTTGACCTCACCAAGGCTTTCGACACCATCCCCCATTCTGGAATTATAGCTAAACTCACTAAACTAGGTATAAATCCCTACATCACAAGATGGGTTGCCAACTGGCTCACTGACAGAACCCACACTGTAAAAGTTGCCGACTCCAAATCTGACTTCAAACAAGTGACAACTGGAGTACCACAGGGTTCAGTCCTGGGACCTCTCCTGTTTGGTATCTACTTCTCTGAAGTACAGGCTAACACAGAAGGTCTTTGGCTAACGAAGTTCACAGATGACTGCAAATTAGGAGTCATAGTTGAGTCTCCAAATGATGTGGACATCCTACAGAAGGGCCTCACTGAGATAGATGCCTGGTGTCAGATCCATGTCCTCAAGCTCAATGCCAAAAAGTGCATTGTTGTCCCCTTTGGTAAAAACTCTGTACCCATGAACTACCACATAGGCAGCAGTCTACTTAACACCAAATGTGTGATAAGAGACCTGGGGATCCAGGTGGACAGTAGTCTCTCCTTTGATAATCACATCGCCACAGTAGTCAGGAAATCCTTATATGTGGCACACCTCATCGCAAAAGGGTTCTCATCTAGGAAAAAGGAGGTCATTGTTCCCCTCTACTCGACACTCATTAGACCCATTATAGAGTACAATGCCCCTTTTGGAATGTACCTCACAAGACGTCTACAGCAGCAGGAAAGGCCACAGAAGTACCTCACAAAGAGGATTACTGGCCTCAAATAGATGCCCCACACTGACCGTCTCAAAAAACTCCAGCTTTACTCCGTAGCATATCACCCCCCCCCACTTACTTTTGTTTTACAAAGCAATATTAAAGCAAAACTAAACAATATAATATGAAATTAATATATATATATATTACTAAAACCTTCAGTCATCAAAACTGTTAGCAGAGATAGGATTTTATGTGAGTTCCCTGTAACAAATTTACTCAAAGGTAACCCAGTCTTGGGTTTTAAACAACTAACTAGTGTTGCTCCTTTGTTCTGGTGAGTGAAATAGTAATGCAGCTGAAGTTTCTGATCAGATTATTTTATTTTACCCACCAGATCATATTAAGCTCTACATTTCCAATGTACACTGAACATTTCTAAGGTTCTGATCAGAACAAAAAATCTCTTATTAGTATCTACACTACTTAGGTGGCTTCATCCAATATCCCAAATGGCTGTCCAAAGACAATCAGTATTCACACTCTGTGTTGCATAACATAGGGTTACCACCTTTTTAGGTGTCCAAAGTGGGATATTTTCTTATGGAAGCATGACATTTTACAGGACAAAGCATACCCACAACCAGTGCAAAGGGTAGGACTTCACTTTGTTGCCAAAATAAAAGCTTATTCTTGTAGAGTTTGAATAATTTCTTCTGCTTTCTATTATTCAGGTACTTGAGATACAAAATGTGTTTTATCCAAATATTACAGGAAACTAAGGAAATATTTTTGAACTTCAAATCTGAAGACATTTCTAGTTTGGTGTGTTTTTCTCATGGGACACATGTGTAAAAGGGTGCAGGTGGTAATCCTAGCATAGGACTAACAAACTATTACGACCATGGCCTTATACAACCTTTAAAGTACCCAAAAGTATTCCTGTAGCCATTCGGTGCTGCAGTAGTCAGCAATAATTACTGTTCATGGAGCTTCCTTCTGACCCTCATAAGATCTAGTCTGCCATCACTGCCTACAGCTGTGCATGGCCCTTCTCCTAATCTGCATAAGGATGCTGTTGTTTACTGTAGGCCCCAACATCCCATGGTCTGCCCATGGCACAATACAATTTTCCATGCAGGAGGCATTACTGTGATGTCGGTTACGTTTTGAAAAAATCATCCCTTTCACTCTGGCTACATCACTGACAGTCAATGTATCAAACTCAAAAAAATAATGAGCCATATCAGATCTGTTTCCAAACATACAATAAAAACAAAATGTAACTCACTAAACTGGATTTTCACATGCCAAATTAGTTAAAACATTCAGACAACCTAAAACAACAAAATGCTAAGAGAAAATGTCCTGACAGTATTAACCGCTTATCTTGTTCCTGCCAATACAGAAAATGGAAAACAAATGATGGTGTAAATGGATGAAGCTTTAATGATTGCCCAGTTGATACGGGTGTAATTAGAAGCACAGGTTTCTGAAGGATGAGATGGGGGACAATGCTTGACATGCAGATTTTGTGGCAGAGTATATCACCTACTTGTAAGAGGCCATGTTGGCTTATGCTATGGCAGATGGGGATTTCCTTGCTGAGCCGGGGAAACAGGAGGGTGGAAGCACACACACACACACACACACACACACACACACACACACACACACACACACACACACACACACACACTCTGACTCTCTCCAACTAGGCAGCCACTGTTAACTTGCAAGCAGCACAGGTTTGAGAGAAGGATAGGCTGCTCCACATAGCCTGTATTTGACTCACTCATTAACACCTGACTCTTACCTCTAGGGGAGCAGTGGATCCATTTTGACTTCTTAGACAGGAAAAAATGGGCCTTAGGGCTCTCATCTAGAGTGGGTATTTCTGTCTCCCACTACCACAGAATGAATGGCTTACCTGTGTGCAGTTAGTGGAACTAGGTAGGGTCCTATGAAGGTGGAAGAAGTAGGGATTTAGGGCAGGGGTTAAAAAGTAATAACATTTTGCCTTTTTTAAATAAAATGGCACTCAAAAATGAATGTGCTATTTTATATCTGTAACCCATAAATAAAGGTTCATATTAATATATAAGGGTGATGGACAAGAAAGATATTTGGATCTCCCCATGCAGGTGTGAATCCCACCAATTATTAGCCTTTGTGTATTTAGTCTAGCTAACCACCAGAAAATTAAGGTTATGAGTTGCATACTGAAGTACAGGGTTTGATTCCCTCAGCCTTCATTTTGGTACTGTATGACTCTGAGAAAGTCACTTAACCAATTAATGCTTTGGGGCAATTGGGATATTGGATAAGGCTCCTCAATGACCTCATTGACCACATGCCTAGTAACTACCTATGAACCTCATATGATGCAGATTTATAGAAAACTAAAGTATGACATGCCAGACTCAGTTTCACCAAAAATGTGCATTAATGTAAGGCATTTTACCACATGGTTAAAATTCTAAAGTTGGATTACTAAAACTAGAAAGTATTATGCAAAAATCCAAACCCAGATAAATACCAAGTCAAAAATCAACACATTTATTTGTAAACAAATACTACCTATTTTTTTCCAGATGTGGCCCCAAATAATTATGCAGATGTTCATATTAGTGAGATTAAAAAGTGAGAATAATGAGTCTGGAAAGAAGGTACAAAGGTGCACGCCTTTAATAACAGGGTCAGGTATTTCTTTGGGGCTTAATGCTCTGATTTCAGGCTTGATACTATTGTATTACAGTTCCTGGGTCTGTTCTTAATATTACTTATTTCCATTTACTTGACTTTCACATTTCTCTTTATGACCAAATTCCTTTTGACATTTCACATTGTTGTTTTTTCTTTTGAAGTTTATTGTTTTTCATATTTCAAAAGTGCTGCCACTCATATTTTAGTCCTGTTTCAATATTTTTATGTTTAGTTGACTTTGACAACTATTGTGGATCTGAAATTTATGTAATAATCTGCATACAATTAATGCAGCTTTTTATGAACGGAAATATTGTGTAAGAAAGATAGAATATTTAATATACGTTGTTGTTGTTGTGTCTTTCGGCTTTTCCAGTATACGTATTACATGTAAATGCAGCTGATTTATGAGTATTTAGCACATTTGTTTGTGTGGTACCTTTATAGCCCTTCAAGTAGGTACAAAACGTGACAAAATATGTTCGATGATATTGATCCAGTAAAAAAGTTAATCAGAGATGCTACTTTTCTTACCATTTGCAAATTAACATAATGTATCTCTTCTGTTTCTTAAATGTGTATTTCTGATTTAATAATGTTTTGTTTACTGTCTTCAACAAGCCTTGTAAAGGGCTCCAGTTTACTGGTTGTTGCTTAACTGCAGTATTGTGCATCATTTAATACATTTCAAATTGCAGTTTACTTTCTCTCTTGAATGTGTTGTAGGGTAGTTATAGTGGAAGCTTTCTAAAAGCATACTTTTCAGGGGAATAATGAAGAATACATTATGCGTGCCACAGTGTACCTATTTTTGGAATAATTAATTTACTTTGTGCAATGAGATGTGCTATAACGGGAACACTTCACATAATCGAATTATTGAAATCTCGAATGGTCGAGACCATATGATCGAGATTTTAAAAAATCGAATGTGTGTAGTGTTTAGAAATAAGACTTTACTTACCTTAATACATTACGTGCACACAGAGGCAAGTATTGTTGCGCCTTGTGTGCGTAATGTTTTATTTGTTTGCGGTGTTGGCAGGAAGTGAGAAATCTCCGTTTATTTCCATCTCCCCACTGTAGTGCGATCTTGGAGTTGGTATATTTAAGTAGGGGGGTGTGGGGGGCACAGCCCCCCACATGGGGGGGTGCAGGGGGGCTTGCGAAGTTTGTGTTTTTTTTTTTTTTTGATGGTTTCCCTTCAGAAGTTCGAGTTTCCGAAACTCGAGCTTTTGGTTTCGGTTATTTGTAGTTCGAGATTTTGGAAATTCGATCTTCTGAAGTGAATCCGCTATAACATAAATGTGAAAAAAGCTTATTTTGCAAGTATTTTATTTTAATGAGTTGCGGATTTTGTTAAAGAGTTTTGCAGAATGCCAGGCTGTTTATTTGTATTTTCTTCCTTAAGCTTGTGATTCCACTGTGCTGTCCTAAACTACATTGTGTGTGTGTGTGTGTGTGTGTGTGTGTGTGTGTGTGTGTGTCTGTGTGCGTGCGGGGGGGTATAGGATGTGCTACACTTACAGGCAGGGGGAGCTTTATTCAGGTTAGTATGCCATTTAAAAAATATTGCTATGCTCCTGAATCTGATGACTTGCTTTCTGTCATGCAATGCCATCCTGCAGAGGTCTGAGTGCCCAGGCAGTCTATGTGAAAAATGGGGACTGCAAATGATTCCATAAACTGATGCTTTATGAGGTCTGTAAACTGAAACATTTATGTAGTACTTAGGCATGAATGTACTGTCCGTTTGATGTATGGTACTGTTATAGTTCATCCATGTCAACTCTTTGTCTGTGCAAGCATGCAAACTCTAAATATGAATCCCTCCAGGGTCTTTCTGCTTTTGAAGTAGTAAGAAAACATTTTAAGGTGAAAAATAAGCAAAGCATTCTAATACAGTTAAGATAAAAAGAAGTTATATTTCCCTATGTGTTAGATCTTACCACACTAGCTAGACTGCACTGCTGATTACAGGCCCTTCTAAACACATCTGTGATTACTACAGACAGCTGTATAACATTACTGCACATACAGTGGCATTATTCATTTACTACTCTGCTTCTAGTCTTAGGTATTATGTTGCCGACCAATATGTATGTTCAGCTCCCTACCCTCTTGCCCTCAGTTTCTCCCTGCATTAGATACACTGTCCACTGCCTAAAAACTGTAGTAGTGTTCAGTGAAATTACAGTTTAACAGATGCATGGAGACATGAGCACATTAGTTCTGGCTGCCATGGAAACTGCTCTTCTCAATGCCTTTAAACTGCATCATGTGAATACATAATATGTATATGGCAGGATAGTTGCATAATATAATAATAGTAAATGCATTTCTATAACAATGTGTCTCACATACCTCTCAAGCGTACCTCATTATGAAGAACATTCCTCATTTTGAATCTGAAAAAGTTAATGTTCCTAGCAGTTCCACATTGGAAGGATCTGTCACATGTTTGGTGTTAAGCATTTTTAAATAATATCCATGGTAAATAATAATAAATCATATTAATTGATTAATAGAGCTTTCTGTTAAGTATAATGTCATGCATCTTAATCATCCTGTGAGCTTCCTAGTTGAAGTTGTTAATAAAATGTTAGTATGTGTTCCACATTTTGCCCATTTGACCCACATTATGAGAGGCAGTGTTTCACATTCTGGAGATGGAAGGTTGAGAGTTATGACCGGGGAGAGCTATAACTTAATATGGGGAGGGGGACTGACATTATTCCTTGGTGCTCTGTTACTCAGCCACATGTAGTACCCAACTCATTTTTCAGGTAGTGCTTATTATAGGGATTCAAACTAGACATTTCTTTCAGCAGTGTTCACAATACTCATCAGATCATTTTCCTGTCCATTAATCTATGTTATTGTTTTAAGACATTGTAGCAGAAGAAACTAGAATAAGGAATCAAGGATATGTAGAGCAACACACAATGCTAGATTCTGAGTTTGGCAATGACTGCTTGGAAGATTTAAGCCAGACATTATAATTTACCAAAGCAGGTGTTCCGCTAATAGCTTCGAGTAGAGGTAAGATGGTGGCATGTGCCTGCCTGGCCGCTGTTTGTTGTGCTTGTTGTCTTTTGGTTAAGGGCTAAGCATAGTGTTCTACAGAAGCTACACAATGTTAAAAGTATAGGTGGATGAAATTCTTTAATATGAAAGGAATCAAATGCCATGTGACTGGCAGATGCACCTAATAGTAATGTATATTTTTGTATAGATTTTATGGTAGATTTGCCTTGACATAATTTCCATGTACTGTAACAAAAGACTAATTGCTTTGGCTTTTAACTGTTTAACTCTTGGTTTCATGGAGTCCTTCTTGTTCTGCTGTAACGTATGCTTTGTGTGTGTGTGTGTGTGTGTGTGTGTGTGTGTGTGTGTGTGTGTGTGTGTGTGTGTGTGTGTGTGTGTGTGTGTGTCTGTGTGTGTATCTATGTGTATGTGTGTTAAAGAAAAGACAACAACAGAAATCATTTTCATAACTGCTGCAGATACAGTACAGTTGCCTAAGTCCAACTTACCTGTAACAGTAGATGTTCGTAGAATACATATCTGTACTGGCATTCAGGTAGCATTGCCCTGCTACCCGTCCTCTGGCAGTCTACCAAAGCTCGGAGTCCCTACTACTGCCTGTCTTTGGGTGTGATGGGCCAATCACCTGATAGTACAGGGATTGCCTTGGAGATCCACAGACAGGACCCTTTCAGTTTTCTAGGGTCCAGCAGGAAGAGAAGATGGAAATATAAGCTTTGTGAGCACCTATTGCTCCAAACCAAAACACACATACACACACACACACACACACACACACACACACACACACACACACACACACACACACAACAACAACAACAATAACAATAAAGGCTGCTGAACATAGCTCAATGGCAACCCCAACATGAAACTACGTGCATCCAAACAAGGGGATAGTGGGTGGGTGCTGTCATTAAGGCACTGTGTTCTACAAACATCTCCTGTTACACATAAGTAGGATGTAAGTAACTGTACTATGTTCAAAAAACACACTACCTTACTGAGATACAGGTAGATTCCCAAGGTGCAGCCAATCTGGGAGGAGGAAAGATAAGGGTCCAGTAGCCCCTGGAGAATGATCCTAGCAAAGCCTGCTGTGGATCTAGAACAGGCATCCAGCTTGTAGTGCTTTGTAAAAGGTATGGGCTGAAGACCAGGATGCTGCCTCTAGAATACTTCTAGTGTCCACTCTTTTCCAGTACACCACTGAATAGGATAAGGCCATGGTGGAATGTGCCATTACCTTGCCTTGGATTCGCCTTGCCATGGTGGGTATAACAAAAAGCAATACCAGAGGACAGCCAATGTGCAGTGGCTTGCTTAGAGTAAGGGTGACCCTTCTTTGCTCCTGTCTAGGAAATAGAAAGTCCTTCAGCCTTCCTGAAGGGATTCATTCTGTCAAGGTAGTACCTGTGCTGCTAGTGCACATCCAAGCTATGAAGTATCCTCTCTCACTTATTATTAGGCTTTGTAAAGAACAGAGGCAGGTTAATAGACTGAATGAAAGTGAATTCTGAGACCACTTTTGGCATGAATGAGGGGTTAATATGAAACATAACTCTATCCCTGTGGAAAATAAGGTTAAAGTTTTCCCACCACGAGAGCTTGCAGTTCAGAGACTCACCTTGCAGATGTCAGAGCAATAAGCAAAACAGCTTTCCACATTAAGAGCTTCAGATCAGCCTGAGCGGTAGGTTTGAAAAGCGGTAAGGTCAATTTTTTCCAGTCAGAAAAAACAGTCAAGGCATCAGAATACAGTATTCAAGCATTAATAAAAAAGCAGAGGGTGAAAATAAAATAAAATATAAAAGGTTTCTTATCTGAGCTCAGCAGCTAAAACGATCCCTAGTAAGGAGCAGTCTTCCAAGAAATACTTCACTTATTATGGCACTAAAAAACTGACAGGGCCCTGTCTGTGGGTATGTAAGGCAGTCCCTGTACTGTCAGGTGATTGGTCCATCACACCCAGAGACATGCAGTGAGTTTTGGTAGACTGCCAGAGGAAGGGTCACAGGGCACTACTACCTGAATGCCAGTAAGGCAGTGTGATTGTTGAACATCCTTATTTTTTTTTTTACTTTGCATTTTATTGCTCTTTCTACTGATAACATATCTATATATTTATGAAGGACTAGGAAAAATGTTGCTCCAACAAATAAAATGAAATGCTCTTTTGTGACAATAGAAGTATGGGTATCAAAATAAATTATATTATTTCCAGAAGTAATGGTAATCAACAATAGAATTCACTTCTTAAACAAAATGGTATTGCCTTTAGTGTTTATTTTACCAGTTTTTCACAGTAAGCTGTATTAAGGTGACTGCTAAAATTCAAATGTTTTCAATTTTTATTTCTGTTTACCTTTTCTTAAAAAAAGCTTTGAGTAAAGGATTCAGAAAGACATAATGAACAGGGTTGTACAGTGTATTATGACTGAGTGATTCAGAGATGTCTGTAGTGCTGCAGTGGTACACAGGCACTGGGCTGGCCTGTGGCATGACAGTATTTCTGGAGAAGACTGAAAACAAATGCAGCAGTCTAGGGGTATGACCAATGCAAATTAGCCTTGTGTTCCACCCCCAGAAATATTCAGTGGTATTGAAATAGCACTGTATCCTTTACTTCCTATGGCAGAAATGGTCAAGGTGACCATTTTGTTACAGGACCTAAACTGGGACACTTGAGGGCTGTCCCAGGAAGCCAGGTCTGCAATCCCATTCTCCTAGCCCCCATGGAAGTGGAGATAGGGCAGCCATGTCATCTCACACTGGGGCAGGCAGGTTGGCCTCCCGTCCTTCACCAGGTACTGTCAGGATGCCACTATATGAATAGCACCACCCAGGAAGCAAGAGGCTACATGGCAGGAGGCTTGAAGCGATGCACATTCGTCGGCACCTGGGACCATGGGGGTGAGAGACTGATGTGTGCCACAAAAAGTTCAGAGATGGGGGGACCCAGGGCCATCTACCCTGCAAGTTTGAAAGTCTTAGGTGCAAGTCAAAGTGAAGAACTGGTGTCACAGAAGTCTGGATGAGGGACTGTCTGAGGCTTTGTGGCCCAGCAGAGTTCCATGAGGCTGGGAAGATCCCCTGAGAGGCTCCAAGAGCATGCATGACACTGCATGATTTGGCAACAGTTAGGAGATATGTATCCCTGGAAAAGAGCTCTCTCTGCTGGGTAGAAGTGGAACCCCAGAAGGGGTCAGTCCCAATGGAAGTCTGGAAGGGAGAGAGAGTGGAAAGTGACTGGTACAGGACAGCTCTCACCTGGGTGAGGGGGTACGGACCTGTTCATGCCCCCTCTGGGATGGAAGTCTGGAAGGGGGAGAGAGGCATATAGTGGCAGGGCTGGGCGAGTTCCTGCCTGGGTGAGGGGGGTCAGGCAGAGCTCCCCACAATGGAAGTCCTTAAGGGAGCACTAGAGTGGACAGTGGTGGGGCCTGAAGAGTTCCTGCCTGGGTGTGCGGGATCAGACAGAGCTCTCCATGATGGAAGTCCTTGAGGAAGTGCCAGGGTGGATGGCAGAGGGGCCTGTAGAGCTCCTGCTGGGGCGAAGGCATCCAACTTCACCCCATAACCGACAGCATCCTTGAAAAATCTCAAAGTCCCCAGAGCTGCTCTGGATGTGAAACCAGGGGGACTCTGAAGCCTTCATGAGAGCAGATCTGCCCCTCAGTGGCCAAGGGGAGTTCTGGAGGAGCAGACAGGATCAGAGGGAAGCTCCCCTGAGAGGGTCTGAGGGCATGAGTGATCCGGCATGATTTGGCAGCCTGCAGGAGACATACAGGCAACACAGTCCCCTGACATAGGGGGCCACAGCTGGGGAAGATCTCTTGGCCAGGTCGAAGGGGAGGGACTGTAGGGCTTGGCCCTGACAAAAGTCAGTACAGGAGTGGCAAGCAGATGAGTGTAGGGCCTGGAGAGCTCCTGTCTGGGTGAGTGGGGTCAAGCAGAACCCCCCCATGATGGAAGTCCTTGAGGGAGTGACTGACTGATGGCGGCAGGACCTGGAAGGCTCCTGCCAGGTCAAAGGCATCCGACCTTACCCCATACCCAATGGAATCCCCAAAAAAATCGCAAAGTCCCCAGAGCTGCTTAGGATGGGAAAGCAGGGGGATTGGCCACACTGGGAAGGCAAGTCATCATTCAGACTAAGCAGTCTAAATTGGGACATTTCTGTGTCCCAAAGACAATGTTTGGGATGTAAGGACAGAGACTTCCAAACTGGGACTGTTGGTCACCTTGGGAATGGGGCCTTTAGCGCCAAATGGGGAAAATACTGTGAAGTCATCTGTGAGTGTGTGTGTGTGTGTGTGTACACACACACACACACACATATATATATATATATATATATATATACACTTGTGTGTACATGTGTTAGTGTTGCCTGTGCAAATGTGCTACATATATTGAGCGGGGGAACACTAGCATGGTTAGCTCCAAATGTGCTAATGTTCATTTCAGAAATGTGATAATGAACCACTAAGATGTTGCTCAGTGTAGCTTTATCATGCCTCTGAATCCCTAAAATCACCATTTTGCTACTGGTTCCAAGGGCATTGTTCTGATAGCACAGATGATGACATGTTCATGAACCTTGGAGCTAAAGTTAAAAGAATTTAGCATACCAGAGCATAAAGCTTTCATTAGTATATATAACAAATAACACTGAATTTATCTACAGAAATGCAATATAGAGTATGCTTATTTTTAATGTATAATGCTTTTATGCTGAGGAACCTATATCACAATATTTATCCCATACTCCCTTATTGTATTGTTATATATAACAATATATACCTCTCTAAATTCCCTTAAATGACTCAATTATAGGTTCATAGATAATTAATATGCTTGGTTCTCAAAAAAACATAGGTAGTTGCTAAGCTAACAACCTCTGGAGAGCTTTTTAAACTAGCCACGCTGTCCAAAGGTGAGAAGCATACCCTGTACTTTGTGTCTGGAAGGCAGACATCTTGTCCATTATGCCATCCCCACCAATATTTTAGGTTCATTGGCAAGTACTGGGGGTAGCTGCCCTTGTGAACCATTTCAAGCCTAGTTGACTTCCTTACGTGCGAATCGTACCCTTTACTTCTTGTTGATGAAGTAAACACCTTAACTATAATGCCAAGCTCCAAGTAAAATGCTTAAATTGTTCCAAATAATCATCATCTATGTATTTCTTGCAAAAAATGTCATGAGAGAAATGCATCATTTTGGACTAGTCCACCTATCTGCTGAAATAAATAAATTAACAAGCAAATGACTACATCAGTTCTGTGTTCTTATAACTTAAGTAAATAAAGACTTCTATGCTATCCTGCAACCATCTATTTATGCACTTTATAGCTACAAATATTATAACAGGAATGTCTGAACAAACTCCTTGTGCAACCTGTAAAACATTATTAGCACTGTAAAATATTATTAGCAGAGAGCTATGCTTACAGACAAAAACCGTACTACTGTATCCGTTAATATTTATTTGCATTAGTACAAATTCTTGCTAAACAGTTAATACTGTCAGAGTTATTTCAATTCTATTATAACACAGCTAGACACAGACTAATGCACACTTAGTCCGAAAATGTCACCAAAGAGTGAAAATTATATATACTCTTTTAAATGTCAAAAAATGTTATTTTTAATATCCTTGTGACTTGTTCTTCTGGTTTCTGTTTGTATCATGAAAAAGTCCATGGTTATTTCTAGCCTGGACAGTTCCTGTTGAAATGACAAATATGTCCTTCTTTGGTTATTTTCTTCCTTACTGTATCTGAAGACTTCACAAAAAGTCTTTCCACGTCATCTTTGTGTCACTTGAATTGTCTGTATTTTATTTCATTTATTTCTGCATCTGAAAGCTCACAGAAAGTCAACTTCCTTTTTTCTATAACAGGATGCTTTTTACAGTAAGCCCACAGCTATATGTTATTAATATCTAAGCTGAACATTTACAAGAAATTAACTGTTCTTGCAAAGCAAGCCATAGTTTCTTTTACTGCACACACAGTATAATTTTGGGGAAAGCATTTTAATTTATACAATCTCTATCATTTCCCCCTTTTTAATTAAAACCAAGAAAATTGTAAGACAATTTACAACACAATACGATCTTCAATACTTTGAACCCCTCGGTCTGTTGCAACATACGAATCCCTTGTATTCAATTCTATCTTTTCATACAATGTTACATTACCAATGGCTGTTACTTGATTAATACTTTTATTAACACAAATCTTAACAAATCTCCTCAGTTGGTATCTGAGATAGCTCCATAACTTGCATTTGCTATCAACTTTGTAACTTTCCATATTGCCTTAGTGGCACCATACCAGTGAAATTTTTCAGCTCCTGAAATAACACCATTTCCTATGTCCAGCTGTTTTAAAATCTTTATCATGAACCTCCCTCTTTTTCTGGTGAATTTTTACCATGTCCTCTGGTAATGTGTGAGTAATTATCATTATTGGAACTGCATACTCTATGTAACAGAATGTTTCCTGTTTCATCTCTTTCTTAAAAGAAGTATTATGTGTTAACGCCCATGCTGTTTTTATTTTATACTCAAGCTTTTTCACATGACTAAAGTTGGTGTAAAGTAGCAACTTTGACTGTCTCTTTCTTTTGAAAACAGAGTATCCCTTTTTCTGTTTTCATCAACTGTATTTTTTTATGGCTAATTGTTTCACAACTCTATTTTTATAAGATTATTTAAACATAAAACCTGTATGTGTAACCTCTACAGGGACTGCATGTAATGGCATTTTTCCTCTGTAAGGAATGTGGCTAAAAACCCAACAATTTGACTTATGTGCCTTTGCAAACAAATTTTGCATGTCCAAAAATATAATGAAATCTGGTATCTGATCAAGATGTCCCTGTTCTCATGATCTATTATTTCTGAGTATCTCTCCCCATTTTTTCTTTGCAACTGTTTGATTTGCATACATTTTTTTTAGATTGCCTTGTCCTGTCGATAGATTGCTATTATAGAAACACATTTAAACTTTTTTAAGACTGTTAACAGACTGTTACTGTACTGATACTGTTTGATTGTTATTAACTTACACTGATTGTTATGAACCAACATGGTGTGCTGCTTTTAGTTGGATTTTTATTAGCTGAAAAATGCTATTTAACTTTTTATTAAGTTTTTTAATGACTCTGTACTTTACTACCTGTATGTAATGTCTTTCGGCTTTTCCTGGTTAGGGGTCGTCCCAGTGGAACTCCGGTCCGCTAATGATTGGCAGTGGATTTTTATGGTGCTGAGTTGCCAGCCCAGTGCCCAACCTTCAAAGAAGGCACACCCATTCATGCACGCAACTACCTGCATGTCTTTAACGTCACTCGATTGCGGGGAGGACATGCAGACTCCACACAGAAGGTGCTCCAGCTGTGAATCGAACAGGAGAACCTCTTGCTGTGAGGCAACAATGCTAACCACTGCACCACCGTGGCCCTATACTTTACTACCTGTATGTATTCCTGTGTATTATTGCCAGGATGGCAGTTACACTAGTCTGACTAATGATGTTATTGCTGTACTAGTTTGTTTCTAAGACTGTTTGCTGTTACATTTTATGTAAGAGATTGTTTTGAAAATATGACATTACAGTCACTGTTTTTTACCAATATTGATCCTGTTTGCTGTATGCATAAGCTGCCTTTGGAGACACACTGTACTTTTAATGTGGGGGCTTGACCCTCTCTTGTTACCATAGAACCTTTTGTCATTTAGGATTTGTCATAGTACTGCCTTAAATGTTACTCTATTTTCAAATGTAGATGTGGACCTACATACCCAACATTTAATTGTATTGTTTAGTTTTTCATATATCATTTGCCTTCCTGTAAATGTATTTACTGTATCAGTATTAACTTTAACTTTACACTATATCTGTAGTAACTTTACTCTGTGTCTGTATGCCTGTAGGTTATTTCTGTGTTTATTTTGAATCCGTTCTGGCTTATTAAACCAGTAAATTAATATTTATTTTTCTGCCTTTTCCTGTCTCCTTTGTTTAATTAATTTACAACTGAGTTTAAAAGATCCCTGTACTTTGCTGCGAACTGATAACATGTGTTCTGTTAATTTATTGCTATAATGCCTGCCATGATCTGGGTTATAGGGAGGTTTATCCCCATATTCTACTGGTCATAATTTACCATTTTTATTATACTATTAGTGTTTGTAATTACCCTTTTCAGTAAGGCAAGGGGTTTGTCCTTCCTTCTGTTTATTGATTACTTCCTTTTTCTGTGTACCCTGATGTCTGCAGGTTATTTGCATGTATGATATTTTCTATTTATGATTTACCTGTTCCCATTGCTCTAGACACCTCTTCATATCCTCTCCCGCCTCTTTGGGGATTGGATATTGCTTCTGAAAAGGAGGAATGACATCCGAAGAATTACCTACACTCACTGGTACTGCTAACTTACCACAATCTGTCTTTGATGTAGCCCATAAGGGCTGAAATTGTGATTTGATTTGTTCCCATTTATCCTGCAGTTGTGAATGTCTTTTGGTAATGTCTTTTTTTATAGTTACTTACGTGAATTACAAAGCAAGGAAATTGCTGAGCTGTATTTTAACTGTCTTCCACTGTGGCAGACTATAAAACCTTGTTATTGAAATCAATTACTATTACCAGTTTGCCGAGGATATCAACCCCAAGAATTGTTGTTCTGCAACTGCAATTCATAAGAAATGTACCCTGTATTGAAGATCCATTTTCTGTGAAACATATTTTAACTGGCTTACTGCTTATGGCCATGCAAGTGCTGCCATCAAAGCCTTGAATGTAAGATTTTTTGAACTGATTTACAGATAACTGTTTGTTAGTGACTGAGACTGCTGCCCCTGTATCAAGTAGGATATCTTTTTATAGTGTCCCCTCCACCCATACGTTCACTAATGGGCATCCGTCCTTTCCAAGTTTACAATTTGTGGGAAAGGTTACTTGGGGGGGCACACCCCTAATCAGAATCATATTCATTCAGATCTGTTTTCCTGGGTATGTCTCTGATTACACAGACTGCATGTTCTGTTCCCTGTTGACTGTTAGTGACTTCCCTTTCTAATGTGTACTTTGTACTTTCAATTTCACGTTTTAATTCCTGACTTGCACTGCGTGTGGGATTATATGGTGGGTTTTCTGTATCCCTCTGTGTTTGTTCCTGTGACTGATTCTCCCTGAATGAATTTTCTTTATCTTCATTTCTTTCCCTCTTTTTGGGTTTTGAAGAAGCACTATTATCTGCATAGATACCCTTTTGTATTTGACTTTCCTTTCATCTTTTGCAATATGGACAATCCTGTTTAATGTGACCTATTTTCTTACAAGTAAAACATATCACCTGTTTTTCTGAACTTTGTTGTATTTCTGTCTGTAACCCTGGTGGAGCAGAAGCAGCTCGTGTTTCCCCTGTGTTTGTTTTTTCATCAAACCATGTATTACATCCCCTTTCTTTCACCACCGTAGTCTAGAAGCTGTTTTTGTACATTTCCTATGTGCATCTGCAATACTGCGTACTTCTTTTAACTGTCTAGCACTCTGGCTTTTCTCTTGCTCCAGGTGGAGTTTGAGATATGTAATCTCTGAGTCTGTATCTGTCTGTCTGGCAGAAACTGATTTTAAAGCTGCATCTGCATTTTGCAGAATGTCATTAACTGTCTGACGGAATTGCTTCAACATACCATCTTGCCTGACCAAAACATTATTTTGTTTTTTTCTGTCATGCAATTTAGATTGTCTGATCATTTTCAGATATATTTTTTTAATTTTTTAAACTGGCATTACCTTGTCTGTGTGTTTAAAACAGTTATGTGAGTCTGGACACTCACCAGTTTCAGCTGCTTGCTTTGCTTTGACATCTGCCAAACTATTTACTGTAGCCTCTTCTGTATTACATTTTTTTATGTGCTTTGATTTTGACAATACTAAACATTCCCTATTAATCATTTTGGGAATCAATGCTCATAACACCTGTAGTACTGGTGCATGGAGCATGTTTTAGGAGTTTGCCAACACAACACTGTTGATGAATCCCCTTCTGACCCATACTGGCATGTGTAAATGCAAAAAAAAAAAAAAACATTTAAATAAACCATCATTTCAAATAGACCACACAGTGTATGTCAACCATTGTTTAAATGCCAACATATTGAAGCAAAATTACTTTTTTGTCCTGCCACTGAAGCAGAGTCTGCAATAAACAAGACTATTGATATATATCAGCAGGAGAAATAACTGTCATTTCTGCTGAACCCTGCACAATGTCATCAATTGGTGTATTTTGTAATCCTTGTAAACCTTGCTGGCCTTTTTTTTTCTTTTTTTTTAACTGTCTTTTTCAGATTAACCTCTGTAGTTTGTGCCCTTAGTAAATGTTGTTGGGCTCTATCTGATTGTTACATTAAACTAGAAATGCCATTATGTAAAGTCTGAATGCTATGCTGAGTCTGTATCTAAATGGCATTATTGTCTCTTACTACTGTCTCTAGGGAAATTTTGAAAAACTGTGAAAACCTTTTCTTTAAAAGGTTAATATTAATAGCACACTCTACAATGTTAGAACTTTCTTCTTTTTGTGCCTCTGCAATATTTTCTATAAATAACATTTTTATGTAGTCTATGACGTTACTGACAATAATTGCATACACTTGTACTGTATGAGATTTAGGTGACTGCAGAAGGTACATTTAACTGTTGTATATGTGAAGAACTAACAAGGCTAGAATCAGATTGTTTATCAGAATAGGATATATCTTATGGCATGGCTTACATACTAGACTCCTGTGACAAAATAGACAGAAGTTTGGAAAGTTACTTTCACATAAAAAACAGTCTTTATGAATTGCTGTAAATTTTGTGTACGGATTATAGCCATTTATGCATTTACAAACACAACTGTTATGTAAATTCTGAAAATTAAACATTTTAGATTTACATTTGATGTCTGACACAGAAGGTTTAAACCATGTAAATTTAGATCTACAATACGTGGGCATTGTAAAGTTAACTGTCTGTACTGGCATCCATGTTATAACTGTGAAGAATTTATCGTATTTTGCATAGATGATAAACAGGTGATCAGGTTGAAGTCACTTAGGAGACACAGTTTCCTTAAACAGACGAATTGATAGTGGAACATCGCAGGACAGTTTCTATGGCATCACTCTGTATCCACCAATGAAATACTGGAACTGTTGATCTGTGGATGCACTGGAACTGTCAATCTGTTTAACTCACAAAAAATTTAAGGCCTTTATGAAAAGTCAACTGTTGGTAACGGATTAAAAAAAGGTTGTGGCCAGTGGGCAAGATTCACGGCCAGTGGGCTAGACTCGTCATTGTAAAATATTATTAACACTGTAAAATATTATTAGCAGAGAGCTAGGCTGACAGACAGAAAAGTACAGTTTTGTACCTACCATAAATGTAGATGTTCGAGGATCTCCATTGCTGCAGTCCTGACATAAGGGTATTCCGCTGCCCACCATCGGCCCGAATACCAAAGGGCTAGAACCGGCGTCGGTCATCGGCGCACGAGACTGACATCAGTATGTGCCAGTACAAATGCGCATGACCGACGCCATACCCTCAGTCTTTCTTGCCTCAGATGTCAGAATGCAAAAAAAAAACACCACCCAAACCTCAACCTAAAAAGAAAAAGGGGGAAGGAGGGAGGGAAAATTGGACTGCAGCAATGGAGATCCTCGAACATCTACATTTATGGTAGGTACAAAACTGTACTATGTTCTTCGTCTCCCATTGCTGCAGTCCTGACATAAGGGTAGAATCCCAGAGCAACGGAAAAAAGGGAGGCTGGTCAACTAAATAGCAGTAGGAGCTGCTGACATGCCCTGTAAGATTGCAGTGGCAAACCCAGCCCTAGACCTAGAATAAAGAGGTAAATGATAATGCTTTGTAAAGGTATGTACAGAACTCCAAGTAGCTGCTTCTAGAATGTCTTTAGTAGCTACCCCTCTCAAAAAGCAGTAGAAGTGGCCGTAGCCCTAGTAGAATGAGGCCTGATCCCAGCTGGAACATCCTCACCATGATGAGAGTAATAAAAGCAATACAATGGCTAATCCACTTGGAAATAGTTTGTTTGAGACAGCTTTCCCTCGTGAAGTCAAAGCAAAAGAAACAAATAATTGTTGAGAACTCCTGAACTCTTTGGTTCTGCTCAAATAATACCTCAACTGCCTATGTACATCCAAAGAATGCAAAACTTTTTCCCCGTCATTTTGGGGGTTAGCATAAAAAGTAGGCAAATGTATAGACTGGTTCAATGCCACATTAGAAATCACTTTAGGCAGAAAAGTAGGATTAGTACGTAAGGAAACCCTGTCATTGTGAAAAATCAGAAAAGGTTCCACTGCCATGAGGGCCTGTAATTCAGATACCCTTCTAGCAGAAGTAATAGCCAACAAAAAAGCAGTCTTCCAAGACAAGAACTGTAATTCAGCTGTAGCTGCAGGTTCAAAAGGAGGCAGAGTCAGCTTTTCCAAAACAAAATTAAGATCCCAGGTAGGAGTAGGAGCTCTCCGTGGGGGTCTGATATTCTTTGCCCCTCTAAGAAACTGTTTAACCAATGGATGTGAAAATAAAGGAGGGTCACAATCATAGTGAGCAGAAATAGCTGCAGCATGCACTTTTACAGAAGAGAAGGACAAACCCTTGTCCAATAAAACAGTCAAATATTGCAAAGTACAACTCAAATTAGGCAATTTGACATCAAAGCCTTTAGCTGAACTCCAAAGAAAAAATCTCTTCCATTTACCAGCATAAACTTTTCGAGTACTAGGACGCCTGGCTTCCAAAATAACATCCAAAACTTGTTGAGGGAGCTGAAGGTCCTCCTTCTCTAAAACAGAATGCCAGGCTGTCAGGCAGGGAGTGCACCCTGACATTGAGAAAATGATTGTTCTCCTGAGACAATAAATGAGGAATCTGTGGCAATGGCCAAGGTGGTACATGAATCAAGCTCCTCAACAGAGGGTACCAATGCTGACGAGGCCAATCCGGTGCTATAAGGATCATGCAAGGCTTGTCCCTCCTGACTTTCAACAGCACCTGTGGAAGAAGAGGCAAAGGAGGAAAAGCATACACGTGAAGGTTGCTCCAACTGAAGGATAGTGCATCTATTTTCCAGGCTTTGGATTAAATAGCCTTGTGCAAAACAGTGGCAGTTGGAAATTCAGAGGAGAAGCAAACAGATCTATGTCCGGAGTTCCCCAAGCCATTGTCAACTGAAGAAATACCTGAGGGTCCAATTTCCATTCGTGAGGATCCACAATCTGTCTGCTCAGAACATCTGCTAAAGAATTTTGTGCTCCTGGCAGAAACTGTGCTCGAAGAGTGATGTGCAGATTCAAAGCAGTTTCCCACAACAGCATTGCTTGTCTGCAAAGAGGGTAAGAATGAGTTCCCCCTTGCTTGTTGATGTACCACATGACCGTCGTGTTGTCCGTTCGAATCAACACCAGCCCTGGTTGAAGTAGGCTTTTGAATCCCTCCAAAGCAAATTGAACTGCCAGCATCTCTTTCATGTTGATATGCAAGTGAAGTAGCTCTGGGGCCCAAAGGTCTTGAATCCATTTTCCTCTGAAATGAGCTCCCCAGGCTGACTCCGAGGCGTCTGTCGTTAATATCTGACTTGCCTCTGGTTGGGTCACAGAGAGCCCCTTGTTTAGGTGACATTCCTGAGCCCACCACAGAAATTCCCTCTGAATGCAAGGTAGGATCCGAATG
The DNA here is from genome assembly GCF_019279795.1 of Protopterus annectens. Classification (NCBI taxonomy): domain Eukaryota; kingdom Metazoa; phylum Chordata; order Ceratodontiformes; family Protopteridae; genus Protopterus; species Protopterus annectens. The sequence goes on from NC_056731.1 coordinate 508,527,276, forward strand.
ACAGTGTCCAAATCGTGGCAGCGTTGAGTCCAAACGTTCTTGAGATACCATTGTAGCTTCCTCATATGCAGTTTGGCATTGGGAAGTACTAGAATGCAAGATGCCATGAACCCCAAGGCTTGAAGGACTGTCCTTGCAGTCAGCCTGGACATTACTGATAGCTGTTGGAAGTATAGGTGAAGATTCCTTTGTTTGTCCGGGGTAAGAAATGCCATCTGAGCAGCTGCATTCAGTTTCACACCCAGAAAACACATCTCTTGTGAGGGTACTAGACTGGACTTTATTTCGTTCACAGAATACCCTAGGCATCTGAAAACTGTCATTACATACTGCAGATGTTGAAGAAGTTCATGCTTGCTTTGAGCCAGAATCAAACAGTCATCCAGATAAGGATAAATTTGAATTCCTGCTAGCCTGAAAAAAGCTATTACTGGAGCCAGGACTTTTGTGAATACCCTGGGCGCAGTAGACAAGCCAAAGGGCAATGCAGAGAACTGATAATGCAAATTCCCATTCCGAAACCTCAGGAATTTCCTGCAACTGGGCCTGATAGGAATGTGAAGATAGGCCTCTTTGAGATCCAGAGTCACCATCCTGTGATCTTTGCCCAGCATAGGTAACAGCTGTTGCAGCATTAACATCTTGAATTTTGGAATTTCCAGAAAGGTATTTAGAATGGACAAGTCCAGAATTGGTCTCCAAGTATTTCCTTTCTTTGGCACTAAGAAAAGACGGGAATAAAACCCGTGCCTCTTTCTGCAGAAGGTACTTCCTGTATTGCTTCCAACTGAAGCAGAGAAGAAATTTGAGTCTGCTTCCAGTTTTTGCTGACGAGGCACATCCGCATACCTTTGAAAGGAGGGAATGTGTGAAAATAAAATTTGTAGCCTCGATTTATTATGTCCAATACCCATTTGTCTTGGGTAACCAAATGCCAATTCCTTTTGAAAAATCTCAGTTTTACTCCCAGAGGGGCTGCCAGCAAGGCAGAGTCCGCAGCTGAAGACATGGGTCATTGGGTCTGTTTCCGAAAGGACTGACCCTGCCCTCCCCAGCAGAAGGGGTAGAAGAACTCAAAACCTAGAAGTAACAGGGCCCTGAGAGGAAGCCCTACCCCTACCTCTCGACCTGCCCCTAGACTGATAATCCGAAGAGGGGAAAGACCAACCCTTAGCAGGCCAATTCCTACTGAACTTAGGGGGCTGAACCTGTAAAAATCCTTAACTGTCTGCATAGACTTAGCTTTTTCCTCCATTTTTTTCAAAACTGACTCTACTGGAGGACCAAAAAGAACATCAGATTGTAGAGGAGCATCCATAATTCGAGCCTTAACATGCTCTGACAAGGTCTGATCTTTAAGCCAAGCATGCCTACGAATGACTGAACTAGTAGCAGCCACCCTGGAAGAAGCCTGTAAAGCATCAAAACCACACTGCAAAGAATGCTTACCAACTTGGCCTGAAGCATGCACTAAATCCTGAAGCTCCTTACATTCAATACCTTCAGCTAAAGCATCTACTTTACATTTCAATTGGCCCAGCAAATAATTTTGATACCGAAGCATATGAAACTGACAATTTAAAGCTCTCATAGCCAAAGTAGAAGAGGTATACAGTTTTTTACCCCACCTATCCAGGGCCCTAGCATCCTTGTCCAGAGGAACTGGATTCTTAACCACAGAAGCCCTAACCCCTTTGGGGCCTTGAGTAATAGTTTCTGGATCAGCCCTAGGACTCTTATATAAGTACTTGTGAGCTTCCGGAACCCTGTAGTATCTGTCTGGTTTAACCGGGGCAGGAGGCAGAGAATCTGGGTTAAGGGCAGCCTCAGAAAACACATCCTGAACAACATCCAGTACAGGGGGAATAGCCAAGGGCCTATGCTGAGGCAAAAACAAGAATTCTCTCAGTCTTTACGGAATCAGAATAAGCCTGGCCCTCCCATTTGAAAAGTTCCCTCATGGAATGCAAAGTCTCAGAGAAAGAAAAATCTTCTGGAGGGGACGAGAGGAGTAGAGTCCTCAGCCTCTGAATCAGAATAGGGAGGGAAATCCTGAAGTTCTTCTACAGAGGAATCTGACTCATTGGAAGACTGAACCAAACCCTCCAACTCTGGCTCTACCCTGGGCCTCTTCGCAGGGGGCATAGAACCCCTAATTAAAGTAATCAAATCTTCAGCCATCTTTAACATGTGCTTCCTAGGAGCTGGACCCTGGGGACACGCACCAACAGGGACAGACTTAGACTTAGAAAGGGCTTTGCTATGAGAAGGAGGAGGCCTAACTACCCTATGAGGGGAGGGAACCACCGACATCAGAGAAGCACCCTCAGCCTGGCCTAACACAGGAGAAGCCACTTCCTGCAGTAACAAAGGCTCCCCTTGAGACTCAGGTAAACTTTCAGAAGGAGCCGCTGAAGTAGCCAGTGGTACTACAGAACCGGCGTCCGGAGTGGCCGCCTCATCCTGTTTGGACCGCAAAGACTTTTCTTTGCGTTTCTTAGAAGAACCAGTCGTTGGAGAATCCGACGGCATGTTATAATTACAACATTTACCAAACACTAGCCTAGCACAGTCTAACCGACATTTAATAGTACGCTTGTTAAAAGTAGCACAAAAGCGACACCCAACAACGTCGTGCTCAGGCCCTAAACAAGGAATGCAGAGTGAATGGTAATCCCTATGAGGAATCTGTTTCCCACAAGAAATACAGTTATTAACTTTTTCTGACATCCGTCAATACTGAGGCAAGAAAAAGACAAAAAATGTCCCCAAAGGGGTACTTAGCCCAACTTGGTCTCCGGTCTGAAACTCGAAAACCGACAATTCCAGAACGCCGAACGGCACTTGCAAATGCTGCTTCTGCTTAGGGACCATGCGGCAAGAAAGACTGAGGTTATGGCGTCGGTCATGCGCATTTGTACTGGCACGTACTGATGTCAGTCTCGTGCGCCGATGACCGACGCCGGTTCTAGCCCTTTGGTATTCCGGCCGATGGTGGGCAGCGGAATACCCTTATGTCAGGACTGCAGCAATGGGAGACGAAGAACATCTGTACTACTGTATCCATTAATATTTATTTGCATTAGTACAAATTCTTGCCAAATAGTTAATACTGTCAGAGTTATTTCAATTCTATTATAACACAACTAGACACAGACTAATGCACACTTAGTCCAAAAACGTCACCAAAGTGTGAAGAATATTGTCCAGTTTATATACTCCTTTAAATGTCAAACAATGTTATTTTTAATGTCCTTTTGACTTGTTCTTCTGGTTTCTGTTTGTATCATGAAAAAGTCCATGGTTATTTCTAGCCTGGACAGTTCCTGTTGAAATGACAAATATGTCCTTCTTTGGTTATTTTCTTCCTTACTGTATCTGAAGACTTCACAAAAAGTCTCTCCATGTCATCTTTATGTCACTTGAAGTGTCTGTATTTTATTTCATTTATTTCTGCATTTGAAAGCTCAAAAAAAGTCAGCTTTCTTTTTTCTATAACAGGATGCCTTTACAGTAAGCCCACAGCTATATGTTATTAATATCTAAGCTGAACATTTACAAGAAATTAACTGTTCTTGCAAAGCAAGCCATATTTTTTTTTACTGCACACACAGTATAATTTTGGGGAAAGCATTTTAATTTATACAATCTCTATCACAACCTTTCAATTATACAATGCAAATAAGCAGGTTAACAGATTTCTCTAGTTAGGAAATTAAACTGCACCTTGATACATCTAGTGGTCACCCTTTATTGTGAATTTATTGTGTTTACAAGAAGCAGTCTTAAACTGCTTACACTTAAGGCTACATTTATTTACAAAGTTTTAAAAAGGTTTTCTTTTCTAGCAGGTGGCTATTGGATTTTTTTTTTTATTCTTTAAGTTGCTTTTCATGCACACAACATGTGAGTAGTTTTTATAATTTACTTTTTACTATGGGGAAATAAATGCAACTGGATAATATTAAGTAACAAACTGCAGCACAAGGAGTACTGATGATTCAGTAATGAAAAACTATTAATCTCTATGAAAATATAGAACATGTAGAAAGTTTAATTACAGAAAGATTCATCCTGAAAATGAAACCATTTGCCATACTGAGAAAACTTCACCCTGAAACTGAAACTATTTGCCATACTGAGAAAACTTCATCCTGAAACTGAAATTATTTGCTATACTGACATATTTGTTTTTCAGTCTCTTCATTTTGTTTCCAAGACAGGACACAGCAGAGATATAATAAATTAGTTTTTCTTTTCTGCATTTAGTTATAGTGATGGTGCTGTGAGTCACTGGCTTGTCACAGCATGTTTCTGGTTCTGAGTGAAGGTTTCTTTTTTATTAAACTACTCAGATTTGTGTTAAGTCTAAGCTACTAAAAGGGCCGTTTAAGGTTTATTTGCATTTTATTCCATAGAAAGATACCATTATCAGTGGTTCAGGAGGTACCAGACATGAATTTAATGAATTAAAGATCAGAAAGTGCTGTGTTCTGTCTCCACATCAGATGCTTGGATTAATTTTCCAGTATTGTATAGGATAATGGGAATGCTGCATTACTGCACCGGACTGATATCAGGAAATGAGACCCATCTGCGTCAGATGGTGGTTGTTCATTTGGATATAGGAAATCTCATTGTACTGACTTTGTTCATAAAAATCTCATTTCAAATAACAAATGAAATTGATTTCATTTCAACAGCAAAAATCTAATAAAATCATATTCTAGAACTGACTAGTGGACCAGAGTTCTGCTGTGGCGACCCCTAACCGGGAAAAGCCAAAAGACACAACAACAACTCATGTTTACTGACAATCAGTTAATTCTCAAACAAACTGATATGGTATGTGAGAGATGTATTTACACAATGTCACTGAAGGCAAAGCTCTCACATAAAATTACTCCTAATGTCAATAAGGTTGTCAGTAGTACACATGCTGCACTCATCATGCGCAATTCAAAGCAAACATATTGACCTGCATATGCTGAGTATGCTGAGGCACTTAAATGTAAACTTTCTAAACCCTAAACACCTCCTAAATGAAGTACACATAACAAATACCCTCAGCTGCCCCAAATGCACTTTTTCAAAACACCACCCACATCAACACATACAGCTACATCTCATGGAGCCTCTACCTCTAAGCCCATAAGACAAGTCACCACACAATCCAAAATTCTAGAAATTGAAGACTCCATCATGAGACACACTGATGTCCCTCTCACCAGGATGAGTAAGGAGAAAGTTATGGTCAGTTATTTATCAGGGGCTAGGATCTGCCACATTATGCATGCACTCAGGTCATTAGACCACAATTCACAATAAGACTCATTCATAGTCCATGTGGGAGTAAATGACCTGAGACATACCTCCCTAGGCAATATGAAGAGAGACATCATACAACTCTTAGAATATGTGTCTCAGGCTGGTATGAGCCTAGCACTGAGCATCATTTTACCGTCTCCAAAGATGATGCCACAATACGAACAAAAGATATTGACTTTAATAATTGGTTTTGTTTCTGGTGTCATTCTGATGGGGTACAATATTTGTCAGCATGGAAGGAGATAGTCAACAGTCCACACTCCTTTGCCAGGGATGGTCTGCACCTCTCCCCACTAGGCTTTCGAATATAGCTAAAACATTCTCTTCCCCCATAGTGCCTTTTTTAGGCAATGCCAAACTAAAAGTACTTCCGACATAGCAAATTAAAACCAAGAAAATCTAAAGGTATTACTGCTCAGTGCTAGTAGTCTAAACAAAAAACTCCACTCCCTAGAAGCTCAATTTACCCTACAGAATGCTGATGTCTGTGTGGTCACTGAGACATGGTTTAAAGCCATGGAAAGCACACCGACAGTGCAAGGTTATAATCCTTTTCACACATTTAGACCAACTACTTCACAGGCAGGGACTAAAGGTGGAGGTGCCTCTATTTACATCAAAAATAAATATACTTCAAGGCTAGTTAAACAGGACAATGCACTTGAGCTGCTTCATGTTCAAATCACCATAGGTAAAATCTAATACCACTTTCTTGCAAGCTATAGGTCCCCCTCTATGACCCAGGAAACCCATACCATGTATTTAAACTTATTAGAAACACTAGCCATCCAATCCAATGCTATATTCATGGGTGACTTTAACTACCGCATTATTAACTGGGAATTCTATATGACACCAAATGCATATGCACAGAGATTCCTGGATTTTGTAAACACAAACTCCCTGGACCAGATAGTCAATACATCAACCAGGGGTGCAACCATACTGGATCTGGTCCTCACTAATATGGGAGACTGCTGCACACCCCCTACTGTAATGCCTCCCCTGATAAGGTCAGATCACAAAATGGTCTCCTTTGAAGTAAAAATAAAACCTGGGCCACCAGCTAAACTGGGAATATTCAGGAACTATTCTAAGGCTATCCTCCTGCTATTATGTGAGAACATGGTAAAATTTTCAAGCCCATAAACTCTGAGAACACTTCTGCCTATGAAGAAATGTTCACAGAAACCCTGTACAAGCATGCTAATAGCTACATACAGGCAGCTGTATCCACCAGGAAGAAGTACAGAACTAACTCAAAAAACAAGGTGGAATCACAAAATCAATTGGATGTACAATATGAGGAAGAAAATCATGGCACAAATTAGGAGGTGCAGCACCTAGCAGGATAAACGCACACTCATCAAACTAAATAAACAACTCAGGGGGCAAATAAAGTCTACCAAAGCCAAATCTGAGGAAATTTTGGCCTCCCAGGCCAAGGACAACCACAAAGCATTCTTTGGCTATGTCCGCAACCTCAAAGGCAATACACAATTGTGTGCAGAACTCATTGTAAATGGAGCCAGCTATACTGAACCAGTAGATATAGCAAAGCTACTGGACAATAAATTCAGCTTCCAACTTTACTCTTCTCTCCCCCTCAAACTTCCCTCAGGAAATATCATCAAATATAACTCCCCCTACTATCACTAAGGAACAGGTCCTTAATGCTCCCCTCTAAGACCAAGAACACTGCATCAAAGGGCCCAGACAATATCTCAGGATGCCTTCTAAATAGCATGAAACATGACCTATCAAAGCCTCTGGAATTACTAGTTAACTATAGCCACCAAACAGGCTTTATGCCTCATGAATAGAGAAAGGCAACAGTCACCCCTCTGCACAAAGGTGGGCCATCTACAGACCCTGGAAACCAGGGTCTATATTATATGAACGAAAGTTCATATAATCAAATGCTGTAAAAGGCGAAAATGCTGGACTTTGAACCCTTTATTGTGGGGGGCTGTGCCCCCCACATCCCCCGCTAATTATATATACCAACTCCAAGATCGCACTACAGTGAGGAAAGGGCAAATTCCTTGATCTTCACTGTACCATGGTCTCACAAAAAACACATAGATGAACAGCAATTTCGCGTATACAGCCATTCGATATTTTGGACTTTTGTTCTTCTAATAGGAACCTGGAAACTACAGACCTATAAGTCTCACTAGACTTATATGTAAAGCCATGGAAAGAATTATCATGGAGATGATCAATAGAGAGATAGTAAACTTCCAGACACTGGACCCAAACCAGTTTGGTTTTATCAAGGGCAGATCATGCCTACTTAACCTTGTGGACTTCTTTGAGAAGGTCACTAAAGCAATGGATGAGGGCAAAATCATTCACACTGCTTGCCTTGATCTGGCCAAGGCATTTGACACAATACTCCACTCGGGCATTGTTGACAAACTCAAGAGGTTAGGTACAAACCCGTATGTCACCCGGTGGATAGTCAAATGGCTCATAGACAGGACCCATGAAGTTAGAATTGGGGAATCCACCTCTACAAAGAGGCCAGTCACAAGTGGTGTCCCTCTGTGATCAGTCCTTAGATCGCTCCTTTTTTGGCATTTACTTCTCAGAGGTCAAGGCCAATGTCAGTGGTCTCTGGCTGGCTAAATTTGCAGATGATTGCAAATTAGGCGCTGTCATTGAATCTCTCACACTGACACAAATGTTGTCCAGGAGGGGCTGAGACAGACAAATAACTGGTGTCAGAGGCATAGACTAAAACTAAATGCCAAGAAATACATAATAGTATCCTTTGGGAAGTCATCCATCCTGGGTAATTATCATATTGACAACACACCCCTTAGAGTTGACCCAATAGTCAGGGACTTAGGGACACACATAGATAGTAATCTAGCCTTTGATCATCATATGTCTACAGTGGTGAGAAAATCATTCTATGTTGCGCAACTTATAAACAAAGGTATGGCATCTAAGTCTAAGGAAGTTATTGTTCCACTGTAGTCAGCATTCATCAGACCTGTCACTGAGTACAATGCCCACTATGGCATGTACCTAACCAGGCATATCTAACAAATGGAACATCCACAGAGATTCCTTACTAAAAGAACACAGGGCATAAGTAATATGTCCTATGTAGACCGCCTCAAGGCCCTATCCCTGTATTCTGTCTCCTACAGGCTTTTGAGGGGAGATATATGCCTGTCATCCAGGGCATTATCAGACCCCACTCTGATGGACCTCCTGCATATCCACAAAACAACTGAATTACCTGTTCTAAAGACTTAAACCGTGCCTGTGATATAAATAAGATGTGCTAGAGAGATAGGTATGTATCCCAGAGACTACTCCATCTATGGAATAGGCTTCCCATCCATGTGAAGCAGAGTTCTTCCCTAACCCCAATTCAAGTGCAACTTGGACAATTGGATGGGAAACTAGAATTTCATCCCTGACCTATGTCTCTAATGCAAACAGGTAACCTGTAAATGGTTCGTTTCCCAGGCCCATGCTTACACTTAAGGGTATCAGAACTTGTCAGAGATTTGGGATGCATGGCTAGGCTTAAAAAGGCCCTTGTTGTCATTAGTCTAGTAAACACCTATGGAACTATTAGCCTATGAACCTTAAAAGCAACATCATGCACACATTTTCTCATGTTTCCTCACCCAAGTACTCTGTCTGAATTTCTCCAGTATATTGATTGCACTCCTTATAGTTAATGTGAATACTACACTGGGTTTTGCTGAAAGTATAGCATACCTTGTGATACTAGCATGGTAACAAAATAAGTTACTACCCCCCTGGCCTGCATCCCCCTTCCACTCTGGCCTGTGCTGCTACTGCACACCCTGTGGAAATTGACATGATGCAGTAACTCAGGTGCAGTACCGCTAGTCCATATACCAATCCCAACTCCTTTTTCCCCTTCCTTGACCTTCTGCACCTCTACAAAACAAATGGTTCCACAAATACTCAAATTAAAGACTTGCACCTCCATGGACAAATAAATAAACATGATGGAGGGGCAGATCTGTATTCAGTGCATCTTCATCTCTAGAATAATCTTTTTTATATATATAAAATAGAGTGATAACCTTACTTCCTTTAAGGCAAACCTTTATAATTAGTTGGGTACCTGTAAATTCATCCTGGGCCTGACTTGTCTTGCCTTTCTGGAGCCAGGAAGTGCCCCATGAGGGTAGGTGTTGTCAAGATTTCTATGCTCCATGGACTAACTCTCCCTTGTAAACTATATATGAATCTAGCTAAATAAATAAACCCTGCCCTGCTCCGTTCACCCTCGCTAACGCTCAAGCTCTCTCCGCTCCCCTTCCCTGACCCCTATTCCCTCCCACCCCCACTACCTCTACATTTATTGTAATCGCAGCCACACCCACAGCTCACCCTCACATCACCTACACCAATCACAGCTCCTCAAGTCATATCACATTATACCACACCAACTTGCTCCACACAAAATACTCCCAATCACTCTCATTCCCACTAGGCATTTTTTACATCACCCACACTACTTCCCCATCCACATATAGTGCAACCCTATAATTCCTATTCAGACCCTCCACTTAGAACCAACTTAAACTTTCTAACCATGACTATCACACAACTAAGTCTAGTCTGTTTTCTTATAATTCTTTACAACACCACAAGTTATCACTCTAGCAACATCCCTAAACTTAGTAACACAACACTACATTATGTAGTCTCATATACAGACACCACACATTATAATAATATCTGTCCACAATTATTCAAGAACTACATAACAGACCAATTCAGAACTAAACACATATGCTCTCATTCCTACTCCAAAAAAACACAATACTTTCTCACACTCCTCACCAAACTCCAACATCTGTATAACCATTTTAACTCCAGGCTCACCATCCCAACCCAGGCCCAAATCCATCCTGTCCAACACAAACTGCTCCAACACAAATGTCAGAACATAACACCCCCACTTTCTTCATCCCTGGGCAAATCAACAACAGCAGCAAAACCAACCATCTTTTAATGCTAAACATTAATATTAGAAGTATCAAAAATAAAATACCTGAACTCCAGGCCACAATAGCACACTACACCCAGACATAGTTGCTTTAACAGAAACTTGGCTAAATAAAAACAAAGCTAACTCAGAAGTTCTCCCTACCGGCTACAGTATCATTAGACAAGACAGACCACTTCGTAAAGGGGGTGGAACTGCCTTATTGTACAAGTCCAACTTAACTGTCCATCAATTATTAAACTCCTACCCCTCCCCCAATAATTGGGACATACTTATCTCACAACTTCAACTTCACCCTAAAAAGGTCATCACCACAATTGTGATCTATATTCCACCTGGTAATACACCTGCTAGCCTTGAAGACTTCTTATCCTGGTGTTCTTCCACATACTCACAAGAAGCCCTTATTCTGGGGGACTTCAACCTAGATTGGTTCACCTGTATATCAGAACCACCAAGTAATCTAATAAAGCTCCATGGCTACCAGCAGCTAGTCCAAATTACAACTAGATGTGACAAAAAAATCTAAAAGGAAATCCATCCTTGATTGGGTCCTAACTAACAACCCTACATTGTACCCTCACAAAGGCAGTCTCCCAGACACCTTAAGTGACCACAACATAATATACTTTATATGTAGTAGAACAAGCATATGTAAAACCACTAACTATATATCCACTAGAAACACAAAAAAATTCTCTCCTGAGGTCCTCAACACTTTACTCTGCAACTGTGACTGAACCCCCCTAAAAACCCTCCCACTTGACCAGACTGTAGAATATTTCAACAAAACATTTCTACAACACCTAGACACTGTCGCTCCATTGCACAAAATCAAGGTTAGAACCTCTAGAAACCTCTGGCTCAGTAAAGAAACCAAACAAATCCTCATGTCCAGAGACACTGCCTGGCTTTACTATCAAAAAAACAAAGAAACACAAAGCCTAACTAAGTGTCAAGAACTGTGCAACCGTCCAAAAAAATGCATTAGGCTGGACAAAAAAATCCTACTACACAACATTACTAACTAAATACCAACACAACCCCCAAAAATTCTGGAAAAATGTAAAGCAGCTATTAAAATCCACCCAAAAGGCTACCCCCAAACCAACCACCCCTGACACTAAAGTTCCCATTGAAACACAATTCAACTCCCACTTTGTGAACTCAATTCTATCCTTAGTATCACAGGACAGTTCCTTCCTCACTATCCCCCCCAACACAAATAACACTAATACAAGCTTTACCCTCAAAACAGTTTCCACCACTTCAATCAAAAGCATGCTCTCCAAACTAAAAACCTCATCAACAGCAGCCGACCTACTCCCCAGCTATTTCTTAAAACTCACAGCAGATGTTATTGCTATCCCAGTCTTCACTCTCATAAACAGATCAGTTGTTGAAAACTATGTGCCCAAACTCTGAAAAATATCCTATGTTACACCCATACATAAAGGTGGGACCTCAACTGAACTTAATAACTACAGACCCATTGCTTTACTCTCCCCCCTGGCCAAAATCCTAGAAAAATGCATCCATACCCAGATGCTAAACTATCTCCTAGACAGCAACATCCTGTCACCTACTTAGCATGGTTTCAGACCTGCCCATAGTACCACTACAGCCCTCCTCTGCTTCACAGACACAGTAAACCATCTCAAAAATGAAGGCCTACAGGTGTCAACTCTTTTTTTGGATATGTCCAAAGCATTTGACATAGTCCCACACCAAATCCTGCTAAACAAACTAAACCAATATCACCTATCAAATTCTACTCTTACCTGGTTCCAAAGCTACTACAGGTACCAAGCTGTGAAATGGGAAAATGCTCTCTCTCCTCAGCTGCCCATAACTATAGGAGTCCCACAGGGTTCTATCTTAGGACCACTACTATTCACAGTCCTCACAAATGACCCCCATACCTCCACACAGCATGCATCTATCATTCAGTATGCAGATGACACTACCTTAATCTGTGCTGCACAAAACATTCCCACCCTCCTGCAAACGAGTCAACTAGCATTCTCTGACGTTGAAAACTACCTTACCAAAGCCCAACTTACCCTCAATCCAAAGAAAACTCAGCTTATGATTATAAGCAGTTCTAACAAAAACACTAACAGTCAATTCACTATCTACTCCACAAATGATACTCCAATTGCTCCAGTGGCACAGGCTAAGCTATTGGGAATAACCATAGACTCCCACCTAAAATTTGATAGTCATCTCAATTTAACTATTAAAAAAGTACATGCCAAAATGGGGTCACTCTACCGTATCAAACCATTTCTTACCAACAACACAAGATCAGCCATTGCTCGCTCCCAACTTCTATTCACCCTACTCTATGCATCTCCCATTCTGAATAATCTCAACAAAACTGAACTAAGCAAAATGGAAGACTGCTATAACAGAATTGCCCGCTTTGCTGCAAATTGCTCATATAGAACTCATCACTGTACTGCTTTGAGACAGCTCCACTGGCTTGAACTGCCCAACCTCCTAACCTACAATCAGCCCTGCCTCTGTCATTCTATCTATTACCTCCTCAATAAGTGTCCTGCCCTCAAAAACCTAGTACAACATCACTCAGCCAAAAGGCCTCTTAGATCATCAAGCAAACTACTACTAGAAGTCACCAACAGCTACAATAGCTCTGGAGATGCACTATATAGTAGTTCAGTGGCTAAAAAATGGAACTCTGTCCTTAGTAGCATTCAAAACACATCATCCAAAGCCTCCTTATAGACCTCATCAGGCAACATCTCAAGCAAAGTTGGCAGTGCCATGATTGCTCCCCAGGCTAGTGAAAGCAGATAACGTATAAATACTAAATCTAGAGTACTTGATAATAGTTTTCAATCTTACTCACAAACACTGGCTAATCTACAATGTATGTACTGTACCTGTGTACTATGTATGTATTCTACCTATGTTCCAAATTTCAGCTGTACACCACAAATCTATTAATTACCTTTAATTTTAAAATTAATATTTTTTTGTTTGTTCTCTCCACTGTAACTGCTGATGTGCCGCATTGTTTGTGTCTTTCGGCTTTTTCCTGGTTAGGGGTCGCCACAGCGGAACTCCGGTCCGCTAATGATTGGTAGTGGATTTTTACGTACCGGGTTACCAGCCCTGATGCACATCCTTCAACAAAGGCACACCCCATTCACGTATGCCTCCACACAGAAGACACTCTAGCTGAGAATCGAACGGGACAACATCTTGCTATGAGGCGACAACGCTACTGCAGCACCTGATGTACCACTGTAAAAACATGTCTCTTGTAATTTGTGTGTATACTGATCATGTCTAAATAACTAAATGTGTCTGCAATTTTTCTTTGTGGGGCTTTTCTCCCTGGGCCTCTGCTGAAAAAGGGCCTTTTCGGCTCAGTCAGACACCCCCGGTTAACAAATGTAAAATAAAAATAAAATAAAAATAATAAATAAGCAAGTAAAGTAGATAAACAGGAATATTTTATTAAGTATACAAAGTTGGAGTTCCTGAACAATTTCCAGATCCTTCTGTCATAGTCTTCCTTAGGTGTGAAAATTGTTAGGCCAATCTTGTAACTTTGCTCATTAATCTATAACTGACAGTTTTCACATAAAAGAGCTTTTAAGGTAAATGAAAATCTTGCAGCAGTTGATATTGTCCTTAATTTTCTACAGTTACAGGGTAGATGCATGACTACGCTGAACAAAAATGCGAATACTTACCAATTTATGTTTAATTTAATCTTTAATTCATACAAAACATTTTCATACAACTAACTCTGACAGAAAAAGTTTGTCTTCATTTATACTACAGACTTTATTGCACTTTACTGACCTCGATAAGACACAGCTTTAGGATGTAAAATTAGGTGGTGATTAACAGTGAAAACTGTAGAGACTATGTTGTCTAACTTGTGTAATGCAAGCTCAGACAAATTCCTTTCTGAAACAGTGTGAGGTTATGATATGTGGCTCGAAAAATGGAAATTAAGAAAGTAAAAAGATGCTGCAAGTTTGCTGGCACTTATCTGGCACTTATCTGTACGTAGAAAATGAAATGCATTTTACTAGAAGGTGGAGCTGTCCAAAAAGACTGGAACTTGTAGATGTCCAAAGTGTTTCACTGTTGCAATAATAACTGTATGTGGTAGCCCTTGCATGACTACCAGAGACTTACTTCCTCTTCCTGGGCTGGTGGATGCCCTGCACTTGATGTCAGGACATCTGTGTATAAGGGTCATTGACCAGCACCATCTTACAATTCTGTCTTGCCACTGGAGCCAGAACCATCCACATTGTAGACTGTATCGGATGGTCCAAAGACCAGGGTACTTCTCAAAGTAAAGTGCCCTGTTGGGGACATTTTTTTTTTCTCTTCAGAGTTTGTGTACTTAGATGAGTTCTAGAATTAATATCTATCTTGATTGTGGAAAACATATTCCACATCGGGACTTTCACTCCCTTTGCCTTTTCTGTTAAGGCCTTGAGCATGATGTTCCTAATTGCCTCCATTGGGCCCATTTCAATAAGTGCACTATTCATCTTAGGGCTGTTCTCTTGCTCAATTCCTAGAAAAAGAAAAAAATGTGTCAGGGATCTTCACGCATCATGGTGTCTGCCAGTTCTTCTCTTGACTCCATTTGAAAATGTGTGGAGAAGAGTCTGATAATATACTGGCAGACAACACAGCCCCACCATTGACCAGTCCACTCGGGCTTGGGATTGCTGAAGGACAGGGGATGCCTCTGCAGTCTCTTCTAATGACCAGGGAAGTGTCAGAGACTGCTGTTGAATGCTCTTCTGAGTCCAACATGATTCTTGACCCCTCTCTAGTCCACATAAGCGGAAGGATAAGTGTTGTCGGTTGGGCCCAAAACCACTTTGCAGGCCATGGCTTCTGACTCCCATGTTAGGGTTTCATATAGAGAGGGTGGAATCCCAAGAACCTCTGAGGGGTCATCAGTTGACCATGTACAGGCTGTGGCAGCCTGCCCACAGCCTAGTTCCATTACCTCCAATGCTACACCCATGACCAAGTATAAGACCAAACCTAAAAGGATCCTTTCTACCATGTCTCAACCTAGGCCTTCAGGCTGACAATCCCACAGGTCTACCAGCAGGATCTGCTTAGACTGGCTGAGGATTTCCTTTACATTGTAGCTTCTAGACAACACAGTCCTACTACACTTCCTGCCACTGCAGAATCTGTTTCTGGGAAAAGAAAGAGGGATCTTCCTCCCAGAAATCCTGGGATTCTTGTGATTCAGATGTACTTCATACTTCTGCCACCCTGGCTATCAGAGCTCTCATTTGCCATTGTTGTATGGTTAAGTAGCAGGAAACTCTAATGGACCATATGAGAGAAAAACTAGAGTGGATGGAAGATAGAGATCTCACTAAAGAACTGCTGGGCATCTGCAACTCTGTATCTTAAGTTGTAAAGCATTCTTTGCATTTTGGCTATGTTGCTCTAGTATCAAACAGGACACCTGCTTCAGGTCTGTTATCCATAGGCATGACTGGTCAAGGGAACAATCACTTCCAAACCATGTTGAGTCTGAGATTCTAGATGCCTCTCTAGAGAAAGACTTTTTGTTTCGACCCAAAGCAGTGGCTTTTTTCAAACAAATCTAAAGGAGAAGACTAAATTTATGCAGACTGTCAAGGATTTCTGCAGGTTTAGCCATGTAGGTTTAGTAGAAACTATTTCACTTAGTCCTGCTACCTTCCTCTCTCTCTCAACAAAGGCAAAGAAGGAAACAGCTCAGAAGGGCTAGACCACTGAGGCAACATAAAAGATGGCAAACAGAATCTAATTCCAGGCCTGGTGGACCCCATCCCCGGGGGACCAAGAGGGAACAACCATGACTTAGTCAGTCCCCTCCCAGTTCTCTGCTCCTCATGTCCCACCCCAACCACTCCCTTGCTCCTTCCTTCCACT
The DNA here is from genome assembly GCF_019279795.1 of Protopterus annectens. Taxonomy (NCBI): domain Eukaryota; kingdom Metazoa; phylum Chordata; order Ceratodontiformes; family Protopteridae; genus Protopterus; species Protopterus annectens. The sequence continues at coordinate 508,543,558 of NC_056731.1, forward strand.
AACCCCATACTTTTCCTTCAAAATTAGGAGGAATGTTAGCTCTCTTTTTTTTTCAGTGAATGGGTAAAGATTACCCAAGCCAAATAGGTGCTGAGCTTCATCAAATTAGGCTACAGGCTTTCTTTTACTTCCCTCCCAAAGCCTGGTGGCATTCTTACCATTCCACACAAACAACTAAAAGAGGTTCTAACCCAAGTAGGCCTGCTTTTACAACAAGGTTCTATATAAGAGGTACCCTCCTAGGAAAGGGGAAATGGATATTACTCAGGACCATTTCTTATTCCAAGAAAAGAGGGAACTTAGAAAGCCATACTACATTTGTCAAGACTAAACAGATTTTTCTGGTCCCAAAATTTAAAATGCTTACTGCTCCTCGAGCCAACATAATCACTTTCGATCTAAATCATGCTTACCTTCACAATCCCTTTGCAAAGATCTTACAGGACGCATTTATACTTCAAAGCAGGTGGAAATCAATTTCAATTCTCTGCTCTTCCATTTGGCTTATGTACTGTGCCCAAAGTATTCACTAAATGAATGGGTCTTTTAATAACACACCACAGGACCAAGGACATTCATATCTGCCCTTACCTAGATGGCTGCCTGATCCAAGCAGACTCGGTGGAGGAGCTTCTCTCCACCCTTCAACAAACTATGACAATTTTCTCCTCTCTGGGTTACACCATGAGCCTAAGGAATTCTAATCTCTCTCTCTATCCAGAAAGCAAGTCTTTCTGAGGATCTAGCAGGACACAGACTGCACAGAGCTTTCCTCCCAGATGAAAAGATCTCTTTCTTAACAAGCTAGTTCCAATCTCTTCTTCCACTCAATTCAGTTCCAGCTTGGGAGGTTCTCAGACTTCTCAGATACATGGTCTCATGTATTTTAATGATGCCTCTACCCAGGCTTCACATGAGGAAAATCCAATGGTACTTGAAAAATGCCTTAATCATCACAGTCAATTTCTCAGTCAAAAAATTCCACTCCTACCCTGTGTAAAAAGGGGATTTCAGTGATGGATCTCTGCTTGCAATCAGAATATAGGGGTACCTTTCAAGATCCTCACCCAAATCAGATTCTGAACAATGATGCCTCATATGTAGCTTAGGGAGCGCAATCCAATAACCTCTGAAATCAAGGAAAATGGGAACAACATTTTCAGAAAACTAACATACATCTAAAGGAAATTATGGCTATTCTCAAAGGCATCCTAGCATTCAAGGACACCTGGAAACCAGAGACTCTACTGATAAAGACAGACAGATACCACAGTGATGACGTACATAAACAAGTAGGGGGAGATACACTGTTATCCACTGTGCCACCTAACCAGATCCTTCTGGGACACAGCACAAGACTTAGGCCTACACCTTCTACCTCAATACTTGCTGGGGGAAAACAACTCTCTTACAGACCACATCAGCAAATCAGAAATAAACCCTCATGAGTGGACCCTGAGCAAGAGTGTTATACTTGGAGTGTGCCAGAAATAAACCTTTTTGCTTCAGACCAAAAATATCAAATACAAACATTTTGACAATGACCATACATCCAAAGGCCAGGAGGATGGATGTCTTTTCCTTTCCCTGGACAGGTCTGTTTCTTTATGCATTTTCTCCCATACCTGTCATTCTAGTGTACTGCTAAAAATGAGGGAGGAAAGGCTAAGGCAACACTGGTTCCTTCTCCTACACATTCTGCGCTGTGAGAAAACATGGTTGCTTCCTCAACAGGTGGACCTTCAAACACAAAACAGGTGTTCCATCATACACCCCAACCTCAGCACCTTGAGACTGACAACAGGGTTAATCCACTAACTGCTTCTCAAGGCTTGCTTTTGAACATGGATGTACTGGACATCATAAAAGAAACCAGAAATCCTAGTATGAGAAAATTATACACTTCAAAATGGAAAAGATTTTCTATTCAGTGCCCACAACAGAATATCTCCCCAAGCTCAGCAGAGATCAACCATGTGCTTGCTTACCTTTCTCATTTATTCCAATCTGGTCTCTCTTATTCATCTATTAAAATTCACTCAGTAGCCATATCTGCCTGCCTACCTATGCAGCCTCCTATTTTTTCTTAACCCCTCATGAAGCAATTCCTTAAGGGTTATCAGTCTGAGGCCTCCGAGGAGAGTCCCCACTCCTCCTTGGGATCACAGTTTTGTGTTGGAAAAGCTTACTCTGCTCCCCTCTGAGCCGGCTGCTACAGCTAGCATTCAGTTTCTTTCCTGGAAAACAGTCTTCTTCATGGCTATCACCTCAGCTAAACAAGTTTCAGAACTGCAAGCACTTGTGTACACTGTACTCTTCCTCATTCTTCACCAGGCTAGAGTTTCTATCAGGACAATGATTGGTTTTATTTGATTTTATTTTACATTTGTTGACTGGGAGAGTCTGACTGGATACATGTCCATTTTCAGCAGAGGCCTGGGGAGAAAAGCTCCACATATGAATTACAAGCAATTATAAGGAGTATAACAGCAGCAATCTTATTTACAAAGACAGTACATAAGCATGGAAATTAAAATTAGATACATAGAGTAAAAAAACACATCTTTACAATTTTTTGCAGTTAGAATGAGCCAATACATAAGTAAGAAGAATTACAGAATAAGATACAAAGGTGAGAGCTGCAGCTTGAAAGTTGCATCTTATACAATTTTATAGAGTTAGTTTGTATACAAGTTTGACATAGTCAGGTTGATAGCAGTAGGTATCTATTTATTTCTCCATCTTTACACTTAGGTATAAAATCAAGTGTAAAGACGGAGAAAGAAAAGACAATTATAAAAAACTGTGCCTAGCAGTGTTTTAGTGCCCCTATATGTATAGGTACTAACTGAGAGGCCAGGTGTAGATGTGACACTAAGAGGAAGTTGGAAATTAAAAAAAAGCTGCAGTTCCTCTTAGAGGTATAGTTCTGAAACAGAGACCAGGAGATTAGAGAAGAGGGTGGATATGGTTGGGGAGGTTAGCCTGGGGGTGAACATGAACACATCCATGTGAGTTTTAGTTGTTCTTTGAGTAATCTTTTAAATGTAACTTTTGAGTCTATTGAGGTAATAGCAGAGGGTAGGGAGTTCCAAATTTTACCTATATAATTAGGGAAGAGGGAGTCCCCTGCTGTGTTTTTGCTCTTGGTGACCTTGATTAGCTTTTTATTACTAGAGCATAGTTGTCTAGGGTAAGTTTGTAGTTTTAGTAGGCTGGCCAGTGCTGGAGTTTTATCTGGAAGTAGTAGTAGTATGTGTGCAAAGGAAAGATGATGAAAGGATAGGAGATTAGGAAATTCAAGCCAGTCAAGTTGTTTTAGGGTGTGGTGGTGGTGGGATCAGTAGGGGGCACTGGTAGCAAATTTGGCAATTTGACTGTAGCAGGTGTTGAGCTTGGCAATTTCTGTTTTGGGTAGGTTGGTGAAAATGGGTGGGGCATACAACAGAATAGAGAGTAGGTGAGTTTGAGCAATTGTTGTCCTGATGGTTTGGGTTAGAAATGGTTTATTTTTATATACACTGCCAGTTTTTGTGGATGTTTTTAATGGTTTGATTTATATAGGTTCATAGGTAAGTACTAGGCTATCTGCCCAAGGGCATTTATAAGCCTAGCCAGAGTGTGTTGGCTTTCACCACCCCCTTAGATTAGTTCCCTGTGCCTCTGACCAGCAGAGCCATTAGTTCCCTGTGCCTCTGTCCAGCAGAGCCACTGCAGTGATCCCCGGGGTAAATTTTCTGTTTCCCATCCACCCGTCAAGGTTTCTCTTGAAGAGTGCTAATGAGGAGCTCTGCCTGATGTATATTGGAATCTTGTTCCAAAGCATGGGGATTCTCTGGGTCAGGAATCTATCCCTCCAGCACATCCTATTTATCGTTGTGGTAAGGTTTATATCCCTAGAGCGTGTGCCTCTCAGGGATTTGTTTTTTTTTTTAGGTGGAGCAAATACATCAATTCTGGGTTGGACATGGCCTTGTATGTCAAGCAGAGATCACCTCTGAGTAAGCGGTATGCAACCAAGTACAGCTGGAGTTTCTTTAGTCGGGCTGCATAGGTCATCTGTTTGAGGCCAGTAATCCTCTTGGTGAGGTACTTTTGTGGTCTTTCCAGCTGTTACAGGTGTCTTGTAAGGAGAATCCCAAATGGGGCATTGTATTCTATAATGGGTCTAATAAGTGATGAGTAGAGAGGCACAATAACCTCCTTTGTTCTGGATGAGAACCCTTTTGAGATTAGGCAGGCCACGTAGAAGGATTTTCTAACCATCTTGGCAATATGATTATCAAAGGAGAGATTGCTATCTATTTGTGTCCCCAGAACCCTTATTACCTCTTCTGTATTTAGGGGACTGCCACCTATGTGGTAGTTCGCGGGTACTTTGTTTTTTTCCAAAGGGGATGACTATGCACTTTTTGGCATTCAGCTTGAGGCCATGATTTTGCCACCAGGTATCTGTCTCAGTGAGACCTTTCTGGAGGGTGTCTGTATCAGCTGGAGAATCAATTATGGCCCCTAGTTTGCAGTCGTCTGCAAACTTGGTCATTCAAAGTCCTCCTGTGCTTGCCTGTACCTCTGAGAAGTATATATCGAACAGGAGGGGTCCTAGGACTGAGCCCTGGGGAACGCCACCTGTAACCGGTTTAGAGTCGGACCTAGAGTCTGCAACTCTCACCATGAGGGTTCTGTCCATGAGCCAATTTGCAACCCATCTCGTGACCTAGAGGTTAATGTTCAGGTTGGTGAGTTTGTCTACAATACCAGAATGGGGAATGGTGTTGAAAGCCTTTGCGAGGTCTAGGTAGGCTGTGTGGACCTCCTTACCCTCATCTAATGCCTTGGTAACTGTCTCAAATAAGTCCACCAGGTTTAGGAGGCATGATATGCAGATCAAATTTGAGATTATTATCAATGATCACTCCTGGGAGATAATAGTCCCATCCCTTGACACAATATTAAATGGGCTGGGTATTGTGATTGATTTGTTTGGACTAAATAGCAATATATATATATATATATATATATATATATATATATATATATATATATATATATTTTTTTTTTTTGGGGGGGGATTTAATATTAGGTTTTTTTTTTTAGACAAATCCCTCTTTCATGCCAAAGGTGGTTTCTGAATTTACATTTAGTAAGTCTATTCACCTCCCTGCATTTTTTCTTCGTCCCCAAAATAGGGTAGAATGTATACTTCATTCACTTGATTTTCACAGGCAACTCAGATACTATCTGGATAGGGGTCTACTAATAATTGAAAGACCACTTACCTGAAGATGACTTTACCGAGATGACAACACCAAACTGTTACTTTACCGAATGATTACACTACCAAATTTTTTAACAGGGCAAGTATGCACTTGGCCAACATGGGGAGATCTTCCCTTTTCCCCATTGTAGTGTGATCCCGGAGTTGATATATTTAGTTAGGGGGTGTGGGGGCATAGCCCCCTATGTGGGTGGGTTTGACATACTACAGTGTGTTTCCTCCTTGTTTGTTGGCCAAGTGCATAATTACCCTGTTAAAAAAATTGGTTGTGTGATTTTCAGTAATGTAACAGTTTGGTGTTGTCGTCTCAGTACAGTTGTCTTCAGATAAGTAGTCTTTCGATTATTAGAAGTAGACCCCTGGACTGGACCAAAGCAGTTAGGAAGTCTAATCAACTTTTTGTAGTCTTCACTACTAACAAGCAGGGACATCCTTTCAGCAAACAAACCATTTCAAAATGGGTTTCCATCTGTATTGTCATTTGCTACAAACATCATAGAAAGCAAATTCCATCACATATCAGGTCTCATTCCATAAGAGCTACTGCTACAACCAGTGTCTTTTTGGAGGGGTTCCCACCAGGGACATTTTAGAGAGTGCCACTTGGTCATCTGTTTACACATTTATCAAACACCTTTACTTACACACACACACACACACACACACACACACACACACACACACACACACACACACACACACACACACACACACACACACACACACACATACATCTTCCCATTTCCACTAAATCCAAGGCTAGATTTGCTTCTGCAGTCTTTGTAGGACATGCTAGCTTTTGCTTAAAAAACTTTTTTACTTTCAGACTCCTTCTTTCTCAGCTTGAGGAACCCTCTCATATGGTTATTACTTCAACAGTGAAACACGACAAACATAGTACAATTGTTTGTACATACCATCAATGTAGATGTTTGAGTGTCTTTACTGTTGTAGTACATCTTCCCTCCCTCCATCCCCTCTCTATCTTGCTTTCAGGTCAAAGACAGCATCCCATTCCTATCATTTTCCACTGTCCCTGTTCCTCTCTCTCTCTTTCTGTCTCTCCCTCCTTTTCATTAGGTTTTTAAGATCCCTTCCCTTACACATTGGGACCCTTTGGGTGCATGGTACTCTGGGCCTGAAGCTTCTCTGGGGGTGGGGGCTTCTTTTATGGGGGCAAGAAAGACCTGTAAGATGTCATTGGCCTATGACCCTTATACTCAGATGTCCCGACATCAGGTGCAGAGAATCTGCCAGCCCAGGAGGAAGGATTAAGTCTCTGCTACTCTGGCTGGCCAAAGACTACCACAGCAAGAAATACCCATATGGTTATTATTGCAGAAGTGAAGATACTTGAACATCTACATTTATGTTAAGTAGATACACCTGTACTTTCTAACATCTTAGAAGATCAGACTTTAATATACAGTTCAATAAATATGCTTTTTTGGAATACAAAGGTTAAATGAAAGAAAGTAAATAAATATAGAAATGTTAGAAATGTATGAATAATTGGATTATTATGTATAGTATGCTGCAATTCAAAATAAACAGTTGTTTAATGGAAGGTTGTCAACAATGGAAAACAGAATGAATAGCTGTGAGATTACATACAATAAGATAAAAACTTTGAGAAATATAAAGATCATCGTAGATTGTGACTCCGAGAATAAAACTATAAGAAGTAGAATAGAATGAACATTAAATAACAGGTTATGTACATCATAAGCTTGACTAAAGAATACAAGAATATGAAATCCATACACATACAGAAGCAAAATTAATAATAAAATCTGTAGACCAATGTGAGATAAGTACTAAATAAATCTCAGGTGCAAAAGCAAGAGAGAGAAAAAGAAAAAGAACATTCACATTATTTGCATCTGAAAGGTTATAAATTATCCGAATATGCTATTAAGAAAAAAAAGAGAAAGATTATTTTTAAATGACATGCTGAATTCCAGTTTCATATTAGGAAAATGTCAGAAAAAGAACGACCAATGACCTTTGATCAAATCAAAGAGCTAGGCAAGAAAAAAAAAGCTCCACAAGAAAACACAAAAGCTTGTAATGAAGTTGTAGAGAGTTAACTGAATACATTTATAATTACTCAAGATATTAGATAAATCTGCATGAGAAAATATAAAGCATTTGATTTAGCTTCCCAAGAATATATTCATTTATCAAATATGTTTAGTTAAAGGGACTCCCTTGCATATGTTACTAAACTAGAACAATATAAAACTAATTATGGTAAAAGAAATAAGGATAGCTATTAAATTTACATGTATGATTGCATGAAGTGTTATGAATTTTTCAAGAAAATATGAGGATGACATGACTGAATATCACAAACTGAAATACTTTGGCAGGAACAGAAAAATATATAGTTTGCTTTATTAAACTTGAGAGATTTATTTTATTTATTTTAAATTTGTTAACTGGGGGTGTCTGACTGAGCCGAAAAGGCCCTTTTTCAGCAGAGGCCCGGGGAGAAAAGTTCCACAAAGAAAAATTAGAGACACATTTAGTTATTTAGACATGATCAGTATACACACAAATTAGAAGAGACATGTTTTTACAGTGGTATGTGGCACATAAACAGTTACAGTGGAGAGAACAAACAAAAAAATATTAATTTTAAAAATAAAGGTAATTAATAGATTTGTGGTGTACAGCTGAAATTTGAAACATAGGTAGAATACATACATAGTACACAGGTACAGTACATACATTGTAGATTAGCCAGTGTTTGTGAGTAAGACTGAAAACTATTATCAAGTGCTCTAGATTTAGTATGTATATGTTATCCGCTTTCACTAGCCTGGGGAGCAATCATGGCACTGCCAACTTTGCTTGAGATGTTGCCTGATGAGGTCTTTAAAGGAGGCTTTGGATGATGTGTTTTGAATGCTAGTAGGGACAGAGTTCCATTTTTTAGCCACTGAACTACTATATAGTACATCTCCAAAGCTATTGTAGCTGTTGGTGACTTCTAGTTTGCTTGATGATCTAAGAGGTCTTTTGGCTGAGTGATGTTGTACTAGGTTTTTGAGGGCAGGACACTTATTGGGGAGGTAATAGATAGAATGACAGAGGCAGAGCTGATTGTAGGTTAGGAGGTTGGGCAGTTCAAGCCAGTGGAGCTGTCTCAAAGCAGTACAGTGATGAGTTCTATATGAGCAATTTGCAGCAAAGCAGGCAATTCTGTTATAGCAGGCTTCCATTTTGCTTAGTTCAGTTTTGTTGAGATTATTCAGAATGGGAGATGCATAGAGTAGGGTGGATAGAAGTTGGGAGCGAGCAATGGCTGATCTTGTGTTGTTGGTAAGAAATGGTTTGATACGGTAGAGTGACCCCAGTTTGGCAAGTACTTTTTTAATAATTAAGTTGAGATGACTATCAAATTTTAAGTGGGAGTCTATGGTTATTCCCAATAGCTTAGCCTGTGCCACTGGAGCAGTTGGAGTAGCATTTGTGGAGTAGATAGTGAATTGACTGTTAGTGTTTTTGTTAGAACTGGTTATAATCATAAGCTGAGTTTTCTTTGGATTGAAGATAAGTTGGGCTTTGGTAAGGTAGTTTTCAACATCAGAGAATGCTAGTTGACTTGTTTGCAGGAGGGTGGGAATGTTTTGTGCAGCACAGAGTAAGGTAGTGTCATCTGCATACTGAATTATAGATGCATGCTGTGTGGAGGTATGGAGGTAATTTATGAAGACTGTGAATAGTAGTGGTCCTAAGATAGAACCCTATGGGACTCCTATAGTTATGGGCAGCTGAGGAGAGAGAATTTTCCCATTTCACAGCTTGGTACCTGTCAGTTAAGTAGCTTTGGAACCAGGTAAGAGTGGAATTTTATAGATGACACTGGTTTAGTTTGTTTAGCAGGATTTGGTGTGCGACTGTGTCAAATGCTTTGGACCTATCCAAAAAAAGAGTGTTGACACTTGTAGGCCTTCATTTTTGAGACGGTTTACTGTGTCTGTGAAGATGTGAAATGCAACTCCATTTAGCTGGTTAAGGTCTATGGAGTGACACTTCAAAGTCATGAGGCACATTTTGCTTTTATTAAGAATCTGTAGTGCTTTCTGACCATTTTCAGGAATGTCTGATAAAAATACAATTGTTTTTAGATCTAATAAATAAGCACATACAAATATTTCACAGTTCACCTGTAGTGGAGGATACCCCAGTGCTGTTTATCCAAACCTATTAGGGATCAAGAGTCCCTGCCCAGGACTAAATGAAAAAAAAACAAACAAAACAAAACAAGACAGGATAAGTGAAGAGTAGAATAAATGTAATCTGGTGTAAGAGGTAAGAGAGAAAATTATGCAGCCTAAAATCCAGCCAATAGGAACTGCAGTAGATTCTAAGTAAATGCCAAATGATCAGTCATTAAAATGTTTCCTCGATCCATGTTTATTAGGATGAGGGCTGCCATCAATTAACAGACTGAATTGTACTTAGAATTTGCTGCAGGTTTTGCTGGCTGTATTCTGGACATCATACTGTTATCTCTTACCTCCTACTCCAGACTACATTTATACCACTCGTGGTTTACCCACTTTTTTGTTTTTTTAATAAATAAGCAGATGGAAATATTGCTACCATCTTGTAGAATAAACCCTAAATGACTGGAAATAAGTGGAGAATGAAGATTTTTGTTACAGTAGGGGAAATATCTCTGTGGTTATGCAGAATAAGGCTGAAGGAATAAACGGTGGCAGGTGCCACAGAGTGGGGACACGTGCTAAATGATTGTTGGTTTACAGGAGGTGGCATGAAAGGTAAGAGAGAGGAAATATTGGCTATGAAATGAGAACACAGAAGGGTAATTAACAAAAAAGGAAGGGATGAGAATGAATCTGGTTAGCAGACTATTACAACAAATGATTATGAAAAATAAGAGTCCAGCAAATACATGTAACTATAACGAATGACCTACTGTAAAATAAGGTGGAATATAATGTTTTAGAGGCAACACTTCCCTGATCAAAGGAGATGAAGCAGAGTGACTAAACCGTTTATTTACTGTAGTACAAATACTCTATGACAATGAAAGTCGACCAGAAGAATTTCTACGTATCAATACTGTATGACAATAAAATAAGATCAAATGAATTTCTATAGTATCAATACTCTATAGCAATGAAAAAAGACCAATTGTCTTAGATAAAATGCAGTAACAGCAGGTAAACAATAAGAAGAGCTGGTAGAAATGGGATACTCTCTACAGACTAAAGGAATTACTGGGCATGATACTACATTAAACAAAGTAGTAGCTTTAATAACCACTGTAGGTCCATTTAAAATGATAAAGGTTAGATGTAAATGTAACTCAAGGGGGTAGTGAGAATGAGATAATATCTAAACATCATTGAATGCTTGACTAGAATAATAGCATGGTATAGGAAAATGAAGGAATAAAGAAGAAAGGATGCAGTTATCACAGATGATTAAGCAGTGATTTCAATAAAGCACTGAGAACCTTTGCACAAAATGAAAGGAAAGTATCAAAGCACCAATACATGAATACGATAACAGTAGGTTTAGGCATGCAAAAGTACAGTTTGTAGAAGAGTATTGGGGATAGAGGTTATTATGGGAGGGCCCAGTGTCCAGCACAGAAACAATGCATGTTTCCCAAAGAAGACTGAGAAGCTGTAATGCTAGTGGTCCAAGCACTAAGACAACAAAAGGCACTATTTAAGTGAACTCTGTCACGTGGTCAGTAAACAAAATAGAACATGGAGCCTTTTGAATGTATGCACTCCAGTGATTATGCCTATAACTAACACTGTTTCAGAAATCTATATGTATTCACTACAACCAGCTGACAGATTGTTCTGCTCTTGACATTTATTATGAATTTTGGCCAGTTTGTGTCATTTCAAAATTTTCTTTACTTTTGCAGGCAAACAGATAAACATGGATAGTACTACCTTACATGTTTCACTCATACCTGCTTTATTTTATCAAAAAGTGAGTCAATTCAATTTTGCATCTTCTTTTGACCCCTGTTCACTGTCTAACTCATGACTATCCAAAAAAGTTGTAACTGGTCCATGTATTCCTCCCTGCTTCTGGCATATAAAGATACAGGGAGGGAGAGGCAGGAACTGGAAACAAAGGCCATCATCTCATGTTAGGTTACCAGTTTTTCTTGTACTCCTGGCAGGTGCAATGCTTGGGTAAGGTCAGCTGTTTCTAAGTGCCCAATTCCACACAATCAAGATGTCTAGCTGGAATGCATGCACACACTGATCAGGCTTCCCATCCATGTGAAGCAGGCTTCTTTCCTGCACTTGTTCAAGTAGTACTTGGACTAGTGGATGGGGAATCAAAATTGTACCCCTGGTCTGGCACCTATGTCTCTATTAGAAAGACAGAGCTTGTAAATGCATGACATGCCCAAGTTATATGCCCACGCTTTATATACTCCTCATAAACACCTATGGTATCAAACCCTGTCCAACACATCTGGGAAGTGTGGTTATGCTTAAAAAGGCCGTTTAGGGTTGTTAGCCTAGTAATCACCTCTGAGCCTAATTACATATAAACTAAGATAACACTATGGGATATGAGAGAATGAAGGATCAAAACTGACTCCTGAAACAGCTAAAATAGCTCATGAAATCAGACTTGCAGAAATCATATTGAGTAGCTGGGGTGTAGTTTGATCTGGAAACGGATAGTACTGTTGCAGAGTTACCTGATGAAAAATTAAACAAAACAAAACAGGGACACCTTCTTTGAGTTAGTGAATTTTTATACAAGCTTAATTGAAAACTACAGCAATCTGGCTAGTTATTTTTTGTAATTATTGAAACAGAAAGTTGTAAATGAAAGAAACTCAGTTACAAGATGAACAAGTTCTGAAGACTTCAAACAAACATTTGAATAAGCTCTACTATTTTGAAATCTTTTAGATGGTAAGTAAGGATTTCATACCACAGGTAGATATAAATGATGAATGTCCTTCAGTGGAAGTATTAAAAAACTGAATTAGGCAAGCTGCTACACCCAGCTGCTATCTGGAAAGAGAGACACACTTACATTTGGTTGTTTTTTTCATATTAATGGTAAATGAAATGGAACAATTCACAACAATTTACAAATAACTGTACTCAAAATCATTATTTCTGGTTTAATCCTATAACTATCCAGAGGTGACACCTATTAAATTGCTGCTTAAAGTAATGCTATAATAACCAAATGGATGCTAGCATTACAGAACAGGTGAAGCACTGTGGAGATAATATCGCAGCTCATTTTATTCTCACCACCACAGCTCGTGATATTCTCACTACTGCATTTTAAAGGTGAAACCCTTGAGTGTGATTTGCATGTAATCCCATAAACAGAGAATGGGAAAGATGAAGCTACAAGGAATACTTTAGAAGTACTCATAACGATTTCTTGAAAGTAACAGAAGGTTAGGTCACAACAGATTAGGCTTTATGGATACCTCCCAGTAAAATAAACAGGCTCAACTATCCCCATCACTTGTCACCCCTGAGAAGACAGCTAAGGTTAGTAATAAGGCAGCAGACATGTTTCTTAGGAGGGATAAGACTTTTTGTTCTGACAGCAACTTTTCTGTTCAGTCAGTGAAGTACATGTAGCCAACTGGGGAAGAAGGAGTTTAAAAAACTCAGAAAGCAAAATAATTTTATCAATTTAAGCAGACATATCAAAATCGGAGGTAAACTAGACTATGTGGTTAGTATTTAAGTAACATCTCACAGTAGAGCTGAGACATATGAATCATAACACAATGAAAGAGCAGGCAAGTAAGCTAAAGAAGCTGTTTTCATATTTGAAGAGAAAGATATAAATATGATATACGTAAATACCATAAGAATAAAAATCACCGGGGAGTTTTCAGAAAAAGGAAATAAAATATTAACTTGGCTATATGTGCAGAGATGGATTTGCCCCTCTCCAGGACCAATGTCACTGCTCATTTGTGAGTTTTACAAAGAGGGTGGTGACACTATGTGTTATGAGTTGTGTTTAGTGTTGTGTAAATTTAAGTATTTTGACATGTCAATATTATGACTTCAGTGTACCACTGTTTTAAGCATCATGCAGTCTCTGAATATACAGATAAAAAGACATGACACAGACGTGCTCTACTTGGTTCCTTTGGTACAAGAACTGTTTCGTGGGTGACTTGGAAGCACTAGGTGACTTGCTTAAGAGTCCCATGGTATGCAAATAGAGATTAAAGGCATCAAGCTCAGGACCACAGGATGAAATTCCTTAGCAGCTCACACATTTAATTATTTGTACTATATTGCTAGACAAGATGGAGAAAAGTTTTCCTGAAACTATAGCCTGGGGGTTCCCAAAGTGTGATATATATATATATATATATATATATATATATATATATATATATATATATATATATATATATATATATATTGGGCAAGATATCAATTACAAAATATATAACTCAGACTTTTGCAATTCTTTAAATAAGGAAAGGCAACTTAACTCTGTTGAAGATTTTCTTGGCATCTAGACATAAAGTTAATAATGACGTATGTTTGCTTTTAGGGAAGAAAGTATATTCATATATTATCCATTACCTGCAAAGATATAAAACAGAACTGCGGTGGTGGTGCTGCAGTAGCGTTGTCGCCTCACAGTAAGACGTTGTCCTGTTCGATTCTCAGCTAGAGCGTCTTCTGTGTGGAGACATGCATGAATGGGCGTACCATTGTTGAAGGTTGTGAGTCAGTGCCGGCAACTCGGCATGTAGAAATCTACTGCCAATCATTAGCGGACCAGAGTTCCGGTGTGGCAACTCCTAACTGGGAAAAGCCGAAAGACACAACAACAACCTGCCGAGATATAAAATAATACCGGGCTGGGGTATTTTTATATGTTTTAACATTAATGATATCTATACTTCTTTCATTTTTTTGTAATTGCAACATTCAAATTATTTATCAGTAATGGGAGTAGTCCAGAATTATGTACAATGGTCTGCATTACCAAAATGGATGTTTGTTTATTTATTTTTGTATGCATGCAAGTATATATGTATTTAACACATAGATGAACAAGGCCCAATTTTCAGGTACACCAGTGTTGCAAAGTAAAGTACATGCAAAATACATAGCACAAAATAATCTATACATATAAATGGCAATAGGTAGATAATACAGATCCTAGTACAGGAAAGTAAATCAATATAAATCAATAATGCTATACAAGCATATAAATTACAATGTTTATGGCACAGTGCAGATTATAGCTGCAACAGGCAAGGCAGCATCAGACATATTTACAACCAAATGTTATATTTTTATATTCAAATTCACATTCACCTGAAATCCTGAGGTATATTCATAAATGGCTCCCTGTCAAGCTACTGACTCATTTGCACAACTGCAGCCATAAATAAGAGAAAGCTCTCAGATGTGAACAGCATTTAAAAGTAAAAAAACACGCAAAAGACATTTCTGTAAGGGGGGGGGGTGCACCATGCACTCCCTAATGTGTAGGACTGCACCACCCACATTCCCTTACATATATTTACATTTCAGAGGTTGTATCATTATGGGGAAAGGGGAAATCCACAATAGACTAGCACTTTGATCTTTCAAGGAAAAGCTTGGTAGTCACATGTATGATCTCAAAAATAGTACTAGTATTTTGCAGGCAAGCCTGGATCCCTCCCTAGGCTATAGTAAGGCTGCATGCTGCTGAACAGGCAGCTGTACATTAGGTGTGACCTTCTTAAGATCTTTATACTATTTAAAATGTAAAGTTCAGCAAACAGTCACAAGCAATAAGAAAAAAGAGCTGGACCACAATTCCTTTAGTGCTTTCGTTCATTTAATACAACACTACGAATTTCTTCAGAATGAATACAAAATCTTTAACACACCCATAAATACATAAACGTGTGGAAAAACCATCCAATGAAAATGGTTGTTCAATAAAACACTTAAATACTTAAGTGACATTAATTAAATCTCAAAATTTGAATGAAATAAAACAACAAATACAATATTAAATAAAACATGTTTACATATAATATTTTAACACAAATAAAAAATACACTGTTAAAAAACTAATCGTAAAAAGACTGGTCATATAAAGACCATATCAAAACCTCTGTAACTGAAGGAAACACTTGATGTTAATAGTCTCATTAAGTCCCGGTGGGTAATCTGCTCTTAAGGCTATCTGCCATTTGGTCTCCCTACACTCCAAAATGGCTTTAAAATTACTAACTAAGGGACCACAATCCACCTTCTCCAAAACAAAAAATGTAAACTTTTTGAAGTTTTTACATTGTAAAACATGACGTGCCAATGCATTATTTCTATCCTTGTTTCTAATTGCCAAAACATGTTCATAAATCCTCCTACTTAATGCCATGATGGTTTTACCGATATAAAAACTTGTACACAAATTACACACTGCAAGGTAAAAAATATCCGTAGAGTCACAAGTGTACCTGTTTTTTGCCCACAAAGTTCTACAATGGTGTTTTAGTTCTACAGAGCCTAAATTGGCTATGTACCTACACTGTTTGCAGTGACCACAAGGAAAAGTCCCAACAGGGTCTTTGCCACTGTTGTGTGATCTCTTTTGGTTCCTGCAAGAATATGTTTTATGCTATACGCCTTCTTATAACTGAACAGAGATTTATTGCCCAAAACCCTCACTAAATCAGAATGTTCAAGCAAAACCTTCCAATTCTCTACAATAATGCTTCTAATAGTGTCCATTCCATCAGAAATTGGTAATGGAAAGGCTAACTCGAAACCAGTGTTATTGTGTCTAACTCTAGACTCCACACTGTAGTTGCCTCTCAAAATAGGACTTGCTGTACTCTCATGTAGGGATGTAACTTCGAAAATAATTTTCCGTAACCAAAATTGGTCATACCCCTTTTGCATGAAAAAATCAGTTTGTTAACTTCAAAACTGAAAACACTGATTTTGACAATGACCAGATCAACACTTTGTGTGTGTTAATGGACCCATCCTACTTTCCCCAGTCCGAAAGCAATAATTATTCTATCCTATCTATCTATGGGTTGAGAGACAGAGAGAGAGGAAGGACAATGAGCAATAAAGGGAACTGAACAACAAGATGGGTACGAGGAATGATACAGAAAGAAGACCAAAATGATGGGGTATATTGAAGAATGTGGAGGACCTGCCTGACTGGTCCAGTGGGTAACCCACTCAAATATTAGTCAACTCAATGGCTGACATAATGGGTGGGTGCCACATTTGGTGGTCTGAAGGATGGGATTTGTTGGCCATGTAACTATCAGCCTCACAAGGAGATACTCCAGTGTGGCAATGTGGGTATCCAGCTGCTGGGCCACCACAGCCTTGATCAGCCACATCTACCACAGGATGATCTATGGTATGATCCATGGGGTCCCCTCTGTACCACTCTCAAAGGAGGAGCCTCTGCCCACCCCTCCCTTTATAGGTGGCCACAGAGGCCACCAACATGCATATCAGGTTACCTTCTACATGATGACCTTCATCTCCTTGACTCACTATCAAGCTTGTTGGCTTTTGAAGCCTGAAGTGACCACTGACACATCTGACCCTGCAGAAAGAGGAAACAAAAAAAAAGATAAAAACTAAGACAGATTACTGTACATGATGTAATCCAGCATTATTTCACTCTGAAAATACACTGATCTACATACTATTCCTACCCTGCCACCTGGACAGACTGCCATATTTCCTTGGGGAGGCATCAGAATTAAATATAATCTCTTCTGCTACTGTAAAACAAAACCAAGCAACAATCAGTACAAAACATCTTGGCAACAGGGGACAATCACAGCAACAGCTGCTATTCAGAATGTTAAGTGTGAAACCGTGTATAACAATGCTTACAATAGAAATTTGCATCCCTCTCCCTAGACACTGCTTCCCACTGATGAAGCATGTCAGTGGTGCCAATGCAGATTACTCTACATGTGCTGGTACTGTTCAGCACAGTGGGTGATACCAGTGGCATCACTCAGAGCCTGGCAGGCTACTGCCACGATTGATGTTATACTTGAGGCCATCATAATGCTCCTAGATTGTGGTCCCTATAGTCCCTGTTTAGTGACTGGAGAAAGATTTTCATATACTGGCCGAAACAGGTGGTAGCTAGGCACCTAAAAAAACATATCAACTATACAGATCAGAATGAAGAGGAAAATGGCCATATGAACATGGGTGCATATACTGGTTACCATATGATACACATCATCAGGAAGCAATGTTGTACGATGAAAAGCATTAGTAACATGGACAAGCAGTGTGACTATCTTTGCAGTGTCTGTGCCTCTGTGCACTATGCACATGACCTCCCAGCCTAACAGTGATTCAGAGATGGACACAGTAAAACACCTCATTAGCATAATTATTGTAATACAAGGTCCATTTTAGCATGATGAATGGAGACATTGTCATATTGCTGGAGACTACTTTATGAGAAATAGCTTAGGAGTGGGAAAATAGTGGATAAGAGAGTATACTGCTACACAGGCATACTGACAACAGCTAAGACAAGAATGGTTACTGAGTACAGGAGTATAGGGGGTGCCATACCATAAGGGCATTACTGGTTATCATGCTATGGAGAGTGGATGGTTCACCCTGACAGGCAGAAGGGAAGACAGGTTGCAATTTTAGGTTCATAGGTACTTACTAGACTATTGATCTGTGAGGTTCTTAAGAAGTCTTGCCTTACATTCTTATGGTAGTTTTTAGCCCTTATATCTTGCATTTAAACAGCCTAGAGGTGAGCTGAACAAGCATATGATGGGAAACTTACATGCTTTCCATATCCATAAAGAACATGTCTCTGATGCAAACATGTAACCTGTAAATGGTTCATCTCCCAGGGCCCTGCTTACACTTATCAAGGGTATCAGAACTTGTCAGAGATTTGGGATGCATGGCTAGGCTTAAAAAGGCCCTTGTGGTCATTAACCTAGTAAACACCTATGAACATATGAACCTATGAACCTAAACTAAGGGTGAGTTTGCAGTTACCCATTCATTCATCCAAATTATGTTCAAACAGAGCAATTCCCTGGTATTCATACTGACTAGGGGAAATTTTGCCAGGGCACCAGGGAAGATCCTCTGCAATTTTCAAGCCACTAGGTGGGCCAGAGGGCTGTTACCAGAGCTTGAGACTGAATGGAGGAGGATGGCAGGTGTGTACAACCAGTTAATGCTGCAGAATTTGAGCGACTGGTACTGGGGAGGAAAACGGAGTTACAGTGAATGTGGTATCACCTTCATCTGGTGATTTGGAGACAAAGGTATTGTTAAAAATGATGAGTAAGGATGAGCCAGGTAAGTCGGAGGCAATGAAATGAATAAGTATTTCAGCAAGGATGAGCTGGCTCCAGGAGGCAAGGGGGTGGCTAAACCAGCTAGTGGAAAGAGAAAGTGTTACTGAAAGCACTATAGAGGAAGCATGTTCAGCCAGTGGAGCAGCTGGTTTTAAGGGTGTGTTCCACAACCAGGCTCAAGAAGAAAAAGGAAACTAACCAGTTCAAGAACCAAAGGCACTAAAGCACATGTTTATACTTGCAGCTAATCGGCAAAACTGAAAGGTAACTACAGAAGAAGAAATTCAAGAAGAACAGGTGGGACCACTGCCAGTATTCTGAAGGCAATGTGGTAAGATTTAAATTAAAACAAAGGGACTATTGACAGATACTTTATTTTGGACAATGTTATTTTGATGTTAGACTTTAGCATAACCAATATAAGTGCCTTGATACATTTAGGAAATGAACCTTTTTGCAAAGTGACATTTGAATCTTTTTTTAGCTGAAAACTATGAGAATGAAAAAAGATTTTTTTAAGTCCCTGGAAAGATTATAGGTTCATAGGTAAGTTCTAGGCCAGCTGCCCCTGTGTGCCATTTTAAGCCTAGCCAGTTTCTCCTTTTTGTGCTGGAAATAACCTATACCATTTGGTTATAGACTGGCCTAACCAATCTAATAGTTGATAACTACATATTACCCGAATGAGAATAAGTGGGATCACACCATAGATAATTTGAAGGGACCCATGCAAAAGATAAAGCATTTAGGAGCTGCCTCTGTCCATTAGTAGTACAGGGGCACAGTCCTGGGGTAAATTTTCAGTTTCTCATCTATAGATCTAAGTTGCACTTGAATATGGACAAGAATGAACTTTGTTTTATGTAGATGGGAGTCTGTGCCACAGCAGTGGTATCCTCTGTGAGATATACCTGTCTCTCTAAACCATTCTATTGATGTTGCAGAACAGGTTTAGATCCCTAGACCGAGTATTTTAGATGCCATTTGACTTGCTGATGTGTATTAAATCCATCAGTAATGGGTCAAAGGGTGCCTTATATGCAAGGCATAGGTTAACTCTCAGCAGTCTGTAGGATACTGAGTATAGTGACAGGGCTTTGAGATGATCCATGTAAGACAAATTGTTTAGGCCTTGTATCCTTTTAGTACGGTATCTCTGTGGGTGTTCCAGCTGCTAAATGTGCCTGGACAGATAGATGCCAAAGGAGGCATGATATTCAATGTCTGGCCTAATGAGGGATCAGTAAAAGGGACAATGACATCCCTGGATCTAAACACAATCGCTTTGTTTATAAGCTGTGCAATATAAAAGGACTTTTTTGTAACAATAGACACATGCTGGTCAAAATTAGGTTACTGTCCACATAAATTCCCAAATCCTGAACAAATGGGCCAACTATTAGGGGTGTATTTTCAATGTGATAGTTCCCTGGGGCAAACATGTTCTTCAGAACAGTTTAGGATTACTGAGAGAATTGAAAACATGTTTTGCAAATAAACATCAAAGGGTACATGTAGTTTAAAAATAGTATCTAAAAGTGGATTCATGAGGAAATCTAGTTAAAAGAAAAGTGTGGACAGAAGCACTGGAGCTATGGATAACTCTAAATGCAGAAAAAAGTGAAATATAGCATAATTCACATATGATAGTATTGAATAGTAAAAAAAGAAATGTAAAATATTGGGGTCAACCCAAAGTTTGTTTTTGTATGGAATGGACTTGTGTGAATGTAATAAAAGAAAGTGTGGACAATGTGGTGAATACAGGCACTCAAGGAAGAATTGTTAGCCCGTTTGTAGGACTTGACACTCATTTGTGGTTTGATTCTCCATTAATAATAGAGGAATGCGAATAAAATGAAGATGAACAATCAAAAGTAAGGGATAATGTAAAACAAGAGGTGATAAATGAAGTAGATAAAATGGCAAGTAGATGATGGAGTTGTGGAAACTGAAGAAATGATAGAAAGTGAAGGCTCACGGTGGGAAAAATAAAATAAGGAAAGAAGATGAAATTGGTTTCTGTGAAAAATAGATTTTCTGTTTTGGAAACTGAGGAAGAAGAAGAGACATGAAAAAGTGTACCGGGTCTGAGAGACAGGTTGTAAAATCTATAGGTGGCAGAGTAAGGAGATAAAAAGAAAAAATAAGAGTGGCATGAAAAAAGAAAGGAAAAGGTAGCAATAATGTATTGTTCTTCATTAATGTAAAAGGATGGATATGGATTTAATTTGTCCTTATGACATAAGATGTGTGGAAGTACATAAAGCGAAACCTTTTTGAACGATGTGGAAAGAAGGAAAAGAGATTAAAGAACTGGATGAGATAGTAGTGATGTCAGGAAAGGTATTTGTATGTAATATAAGAGGAAAAATAATGACAGATTAATTGTGGTGTA
The DNA here is from genome assembly GCF_019279795.1 of Protopterus annectens. NCBI lineage: Eukaryota > Metazoa > Chordata > Ceratodontiformes > Protopteridae > Protopterus > Protopterus annectens. The sequence goes on from NC_056731.1 coordinate 508,564,591, forward strand.
TATACAGACAAATATTAGAGAAAGGTAAGTGCTGTTTGAAGAAATAAAGACGTACGCTATAGTTCATGTGTCTATTATTTTGATAGGGGCCTTTAACTGCAACTTAAGAAATGAGAAAGGTAACATTACAAGAGATATTAAAATAATGAAGCTAATTATAAAAACAGTAAATTAAGTCTAGGGAAGGGCAGAAGGTTTACCTAAAAATGAACGAATTTATAGAGTGCGACTTTATATTATGCTCAGATGACACAAAAGATGTAAGGGGGATAAAGAAGTACATTTCTTTGATAATATGATAGTGCTGACAAGAATAGGAGAGTATGATGAAATAGAAGAAGAAGGCATAAAGAGACTAACATGTAAGCTAATAAATAATGAATGTTTAAAAAGGAAAGAATGGATTTATAGAATGAACATTTAACAATGAAACAGTTTTACAGGAAACTGACATTTTAGTGAGTAGTATATACAGAAAGGTATAAATGGCATATATTCAAATGGGAAGGAGAGAAAGGAAGAAAGATAATATAAATATGTGAATCTGAAGGGAAACTGTGAAAAAATATTAGAAATGGGAAGAGAAAATGATAATACAGAGAAAAAAATCATGTGATTATAATAAAGAGAAAGTAAAAAAAAATCATTGTTTTAGTAAAGGTTGTTTCTGAAAGAAAAAATAAAGAAAATGTATCACCTTTTATTTGAAAGGCAGTGAAGTGTAATGAAATAAGAATGGATATGATGGATGAGAAAAGAAAGAGAAGGGAGAGAGGGCATAAATAATAAGAAATTATTGGCATTATGGAAACGTATATGGGAAAAATGTATAAAGAAAAATATGCAGATGGGAAGTTAGAAGGCAAAAGGAATATGAAAGGAAATAGTAGAAGAAATGGAAGAGAATTTTGTAACACAAGAAAACGAAAGGGGCAATAAATGAAGTGACATAAGAATATGCACCTGGACCTGATGACCTGTGATATGGGTTTCATAAAGATATGACTGAACATGAGAAAGAGGGGTTTTGGAGGACATGAATGAATGGATGTAAGAAGGTATAAAAGAAGAAGACAAAATTTGTACTGATGTGGTACAATTTATGTGGAAGAAATGGGAGAAAAAGGAAATAAAAATGTAGACCTTTAATGTTAGTTAACAGATTATAAGATATCCATGAAACTATTAAAAAAAAGAATTTTAAGGTTTTGGAAGATGTAATAGGTGATGATGTATATGGTATGAAGCACCGGAGGGTGAATGAAATGCTCATTATGGTTATATAGGTGGTAGACAGTATAACAAGGGAAAAGGTGAAGGGAGAGTGGTTGCAGGTGATGTTGCAAAAGCATTTGATAGTGTTAATCATAAGGAAATGTGACAAATTTTAGGAGAATATGGAACTGGAATTAAATTGTTGGATGCCATCGGTGACAGTAATGGTGAATGAATGGTTAGGGAATTAAAATAGAAAGAGAGAAAAGACATGGGTGCCCTTTGAGTGTGTGGTTATTTGGGATGGTGATGAATGCAATAATACAAATGTGTGAGGAATCTGGTGGAGACAAGATGGGAGATCAGAGATTGGTTGAGGCAACTTTTAATGTTAACCACAAAAAGTGCAGTAAGACAGGAGCCAACCAAGGACAGACCAAAAGATTTTAAAATTTTAATCCAAATGTTAAGTGCTTTTGACTTCAAACATACAAGAGTTCATCAGAACAAATGGTAAATTTTCCCAAAGTCTTTAAATAACCCCACTCGGTCACCACCAATAATTAAGTAATAACGAAATCTTACGTGTTTGACAATGAAATTACTTAATATTTTGATTAAAATTTTAAAATCTTTTGGTTTTTCCTTAGTTGGTTCCTGTTTCACTGCACTTGGGATTAATAGTTGTTTTTTGTGCAATACTGTCCTGTATTTATTTATTTATTTATTTATATTTGTTGACCGGGAGTGTCCGACTGGACGTAGGTCCATTTTCAGCGGAGGCCCGGGGAGAAAAGCTCCACAGTTAAAATAAACAGACAGTAGTTACATTGGATTACATAGCGATTAACAACTTACATAGCAATTACTTACAACATATTTTCAGATGAAGAACATAGTACATCAGTAGACAACTAGAATCTTTGTCTGTGAAGTACATAACAGACATTAACAAATGTTACAATAAGAAGTTCCTGCTGTATAATAAGTACTAGGCTTATGAGCATCTGAGCTTGCTATAATCAAGGTAGTTAGTGGAGTGGAAAGAAAAGTAGTGGTTGGATGGGGTGGGTGATATTAGAGTGGGAGTTGCAAGGGCATAGCCAGCATGTTTTTAGGTGCACTTTTAGTAAAGTTTTGAAGTGGGTGCATGATGGTATGGAGGTAATTGTGGGTGGGAGGGAGTTCCATAATTTGGCTATGGTGCAAGAGAATAGTGCTTCACCAGCAGAGTTATTGGCTTTAGTGATCTGCAAGTGATTTTTGTTGCTGGATCTTGGTGGTCGGGTGGTGCGATAGGGTTGTAGTAAATTCTGGAGGGATGGGACATTTAGTGGATGGTTTACTAGTTTGTGGGCGAGTGAGAGTTGATACCATTGAAGGAGGTGAGGGAGTTCAAGCCAGCCCAGTTCAGCAAGTGAGAGGCAGTGGTGACTACGGTAGGATGCTCCTGTGGCGATTTTGTTGTAGCAGGTCTCTAGCTTGTTTAGATCGCATTGCCTTAGGTTGGTATATATTGGAGAGACATAAAGTAGGGTGGAGATAAGGTGGGAATTTGCTATTGAAATCTTTGCTGCTTTGGTGAGAAGTTGCTTATTTCTGTATAACGCTCCTAGTTTTTTGTGGACTTTTTCTATGGTCATGTATATGTGAATGTCAGATTTTAGTTTATTGTCTATTTCCACTCCTAGCAATTTGGTGTGTTCAGTTGGGTATATAGTGGTGTTGTCTTTTGCTGTGATGTTAAAGTGAGAGTTGTTTTGAGTATGTTTGGTGGGTTGGAAGATGGGTAGTTTAGTTTTATTTGGGTTGAGTATTAATTGGGCATCTGATAACCAAGTTTCAACAGAGGAAAAAGGCTTCCTGTGTGACTTTTTGCAGTTTGGGTATGGACTAGGCTGAGCAGATGATGGTTGAGTCATCTGCGTATTGTATGAGTGTGCCATGTTTGGTGGCAGAGGCTAGATTATTGGTGAAAACATAGAAGAGTAGGGGTCCAAGGATGGATCCTTGGTGAACCCCTATGGAGACAGGTAGTTGGGGAAATATGTCATTCTGCCATACAATGGATTGTTGGTGGTCAGACAGGTAACTCTGAAACCAGTTGGTGACTGATTGTGAGAAGGATTGGTTATTGAGGACAGAGATAAGTTGTTTGTGTGGGACCATGTCAAATGCTTTAGATAGGTCTATGAAAGTAGCAGAGGAGAGATAGTCATTGAAGCAATCTTCAGTTTATTCACACAACACAGATAAAATCCAACACAGTGTATCAGAACACAAATTGATATAACAGATGGTTTAGCGCTTTCATCTGACTGATGCAGATTTCTTCAGAACCATTCTTTACTCAATCTCATCAGTTTAAATATCCAACTTTTTGGTGCCAAAACCTTAATTGGTAAATATATACATGTTCCATCAACAGCACTTTCCTCTCCTCATACATAAATATTTGTTTGCAAACATATCCTCCAATAAATAAATAACTGACATGCATATAATATATATAATATATATGATGTGTATATAATCATAAAAACATAAGAACATTGTAAAAATAAATTAAAAGCTATTAACTAGATGTAATTAATATAACTATATTTACATTGTACTTATACATAAATCTTAAAAAAGTACCTATAAAATATATATAAATATATATAACATAATGAGATACTAAAAGGAGAACTATATATGAGATTCCCTACAAAACAAACAATATGAAAGGGATCAACACTGAGGTGTGTAACCACTTTAAGGACATCCCAAAATCAAATAAGGCTTTATACTGATGAAATCATTGATGTGTGTGGTTGCATCTAAAATTTGCCATCTATCTACAATGCCCCCTATTTTAGCTTTCAATTACCACTTCCTACCATATTCTCTACTTGATCCAAGATGGCAAACTTGAACTCATGTTTCTTCCCTTTACTGTAATATGTTTACTCAAGGCATTATTGGGATCGTGTTCATATATCCTTGTCTTAAACTTTCTTTCTGTTTTACCTACATAATATGCATCGCACATTATGCAGGTCGCCAAGTACACTATCCCTTGACTGTTACAATTTCCCTTTTTGAATGTACATTTACTATGTATGCTGTTCTTTAATTTTACACAACGCTGTTCATTAATCAGTGGGCATTGTTTACACATCCCACTTCGTTGTGCCCTTGGATTTATCACCATTCCTTATGATTTTGTTATTGTTCCTATTTTCTATCATTCTTTTTATGTTGCAGCTAGTTTTGAATGTAATACTAGGTATTTTTCCTATAATGTTCATGTCTTCCTCATCAAGATTCATGGAATGCCAATGTCTGTGTAATATATCCTTAACAACATTGGCAAATGGATTGTACATGACCACACATACCCGTCTATTAAAAATTTCCTTTGGTTCTTTTTTCGTTTCAATTTGTCCTAATAAAGGTTTATATTTATTTCCCCATTCAGAATTAACATACTTGGGTTACGTCCGTAACCATTTCCCTAGGATATCCTCTTTCTTCAAATAGTCTTTGTATTGTACTCAATTCTTTAACCATGAACTCTCTAGTGGAAGACATCCTATGGCCCTTACACATTGGCCTTTGACTATATTCTTGAACATATGGGGTGGATGACTACTCCCATACTGAATGTAGTCATTGGAAAATGTAGGTTTTCTGTATAATTGAAAAGAATCCTTTATTGTCAGAGCCAATGTAAGCATCTAGATATGCTATGCCCTTTTTCTCTATAGTATGGGTAAATTTCAAAAAGTATTATTGATGTAATTAATAAATTCCTGAATACTCTCAGTTTCCCCTTCCATACTATTAATATGTCATCCAAAAATCGTGTATACATGGACATGCGTTTGAAGTATTCACTGGTAAATATGAATTGATTTTCCCATTCGAGCATGACCATATTTGCAAATATGGGTGCACAAGATGCACCCATTGCAACTCCCTAGTCTGTCTGAACGTTTCTCCTAGGAATTCAATGTAGTTATGATCCAAAATAACTTCCATCATGCTCATAATCAATTGAATTTTGTCCCAAGTGCAAGCTGAATATTTTTTCCAGACCAATGTCCCTAGGGATACATGAAAAAGATCTTTTACATCTATCGTGATGAAAGTAATATCTTCGTCCCATATATCATGTTTCAACATATTCAATAAATTCCCAATAATTCTTGAGAAGATGCCGGACTTTATCATAAATATGTTTGGTCCAATGGTCCACTACTACTCCCAAATTAAATGTTTTTGACTTAGACCCAGAAATAATAGGTCTGTATGGTGGCTCCTGTACATTTTTATGAATCTTAGGGATCCCTATGATGTGGGCCAATATGGGATATTCATTCCTGACAAAATTATATAGGTCTTCATTAATTCTGTTGTCCAGTAAGTACTCCTCAATAATCAAATCTATCCGTCTGTGTCCTATGTTAATCTGATTCCTGGATATGGCCTCATAATTACCTGACTCAAATAGTATGTCATGGATTTTTTGTTGATAGTCACTAGTGTATGTTATCATAATCCCCCCTCCCTTATCGGGTTTCATTATTCTAATTTCATTATTAGACATAATATCCGTTAATATTTTCCTTTCCTTCTTGGTTAAATTATCTTGATGCACACATGATGGTTCTACTCCTTTCATAATCCTATTATAAGTCGCATATATCCCTACTAACTGCTTGTTCATACAAGGTCACCTGAGTGTTGTTAGGTGGGATGAATGTACTTTTCTTCACCAACTTTTTTGTATAGTCTATCCCAGATCCATCAGTATCTTTAAAGTGCAAGGCCAAGTTTAGCCTCCGACAAAATAGTTTAACTTCTTTTATTACATCAAATAAATTAAACTTTCCTGTTGGTATATATTTCATCCCTTTACTAAACAAGGTGAACAACTCTTCCTGAATATCTAAACTAGTGTAATTGTATACCATAAATCCTTTAAAATTATATATCTTAGGATTTTTAACTAATATGTTAGTGTCTGGTCTTATCACTGTCAGACCCACCACTGTGTGTACCTGTTATTGTCAGTTAATACCTTTGTTGAAATCTCTTTGGTGCTGGGAAAAATCGTCCTCCTTGAAAATTTGCTTGGCCATCCTGTCTAGAAAATCCACGTGTTCTTCCACTGTACTCAGGATGGTCATGATTGGTTTCATTCTATATAATTCTGTATCTCTCTTAATTTTGTTCAATTTCCTATTGTAAATAGTTTTCATTTTGTAACTAGCTGTCTGGAATTGTTGATAATATAGTTCTTGCCATATATCAAATTCATTATCCATAGTAATCTCATCATTTAATTCTTCCAACTCTTTAAGTAATTTAGCTATTTTCTCATCATTGTACTTCATCAACATTTTTATATACATGTTTCCAAACACATCAAATAATTTATTAAAATCACTCTTTACAGTACTATTATATTCAATCCCTAGGGGCAGTTTAAAGAAGCGCAACCCTTTGGGTACAATTTTAGTATTAATGCACTTCTCCAAATATAAGTTATCTAATTTTACACTTTTAAATTGTATAAGCTTTTTGCCCATAAGGAAAATTTTGTTTTTCAAACCATTCATCTCTCCATTCCTTGCTAAATTATCACATCTATTTTCATTTTGTACATCTGTATCAAACACAAATTCATCATTCAAAAAATTTTGCATTAAATTATTATTATTTTCTCTGCCTTTTTTCAATACATTTCTATCTGATTTTTCTTTATCAAAAGCATCAATGTTAGGGCTAAACACAAAGTCTTTGAATGCCATACCTGTGTTCATTTATTTTATCCCATACCTTAGGTTTAGCCCCAGTCTTTCATTCTCATGGTGGCTAAAATCAAAAGTAAAGTCAGTTTCGAAAGTAAGTTTTCACCCGTATCCTTGACATCGATGGTAGTCGTTGACCTGCCTGTTTGGGTGATATTATTACAGCCTGGTTGTTGTCCGTTTGGTATATCCCCAAACTGTTTAGTTCTACTCTGCTAAGAAAGGTGGTGTTGTCGTCACATAATTCTGAGCTGGTAGAATTACCAGCCTTAATAAGTGGTAAGCTTCCCTACCAAGTCCAACAGCTTGTTCACATTCCACACAATGAAGTGTCAGCCTGTACTGGATCCGTCATACTGCAACTGATAATAAATGTCCGATGTCACCAACCAGAATAAAATGCAATCCATGGAAACAGGAGCTGATTCTCAGAATTGTAGTTGAAGCAATCTTCAGTTTATTCACACAACACAGATAAAATCCAACACAGTGTATCAGAACACAAATTGATATAACAGATGGTTTACATCTGACTGATGCAGATTTCTTCAGAACCATTCTTTACTCAATCTCATCAGTTTAAATATCCAACTTTAAAACCTTAATTGGTAAATATATACATGTTCCATCAACAGCACTTTCCTCTCCTCATACATAAATATTTGTTTGCAAACATATCCTCCAATAAATAAATAACTGACATGCATATAATATATATAATATATATGATGTGTATATAATCATAAAAAACATAAGAACATTGTAAAAAATAAATTAAAAAGCTATTAACTAGATGTAATTATTATAACTATATTTACATTGTACTTATACATAAATCTTAAAAAAACGTGTTGGGAAGTACCTATAAAAATATATATATATAACATAATGAGATACTAAAAGGGAGAACTATATATGAGATTCCCTACAAAAAACAACCAATATGAAAGGGATCAACACTGAGGTGTGTAACCACTTTAAGGACATCCCAAAATCAAATAAGGCTTTATACTGATGAAATCATTGATGCCGGGGTGTGTGGTTGCATCTAAAAGTATTTGCCATCTACTTTCCAATGCCCCTAATTTAGCTTTCCAATTACCACTTCCTACCATATTGGGTGGTGGGTCTGACAGTGATAAGACCAGTTTTTTGCACGGTCATGTACCCACAGACACTAACATATTAGTTAAAAATCCTAAGATATATAATTTTAAAGGATTTATGGTATACAATTACACTAGTTTAGATATTCAGGAAGAGTTGTTCACCTTGTTTAGTAAAGGGATGAAATATATACCAACAGGAAAGTTTAATTTATTTGATGTAATAAAAGAAGTTAAACTATTTTGTCGGAGGCTAAACTTGGCCTTGCACTTTAAAGATACTGATGGATCTGGGATAGACTATACAAAAAAGTTGGTGAAGAAAAGTACATTCATCCCACCTAACAACACTCAGGTGACCTTGTATGAACAAGCAGTTAGTAGGGATATATATGCTTATTATAATAGGATTATGAAAGGAGTAGAACCATCATGTGTGCATCAAGATAATTTAACCAAGAAGGAAAGGAAAATATTAACGGATATTATGTCTAATAATGAAATTAGAATAATGAAACCATTATGATAACATACACTAGTGACTATCAACAAAAAATCCATGACATACTATTTGAGTCAGGTAATTATGAGGCCATATCCAGGAATCAGATTAACATAGGACACAGACGGATAGATTTGATTATTGAGGAGTACTTACTGGACAACAGAATTAATGAAGACCTATATAATTTTGTCAGGAATGAATATCCCATATTGGCCCACATCATAGGGATCCTGAAGATTCATAAAATGTACAGGAGCCACCATACAGACCTATTATTTCTGGGACTAAGTCCAAAACATTTAATTTGGGAGTAGTAGTGGACCATTGGACCAAACATATTTATGATAAAGTCGGAATTTATTGAATATGTTGAAACATGATATAAGATATTACTTTCATCACGATAGATGTAAAAGATCTTTTTCATGTATCCCTAGGGACATTGGTCTGGAAAATATTCAGCTTGCACTTGGGACAAAATTCAATTGATTATGAGCATGATGGAAGTTATTTTGGATCATAACTACATTGAATTCCTAGGAGAAACGTTCAGACAGACTAGGGGAGTTGCAATGGGTGCATCTTGTGCCATATTTGCAAATATGGTCATGCTCGAATGGGAAAATCAATTCATATTTACCAGTGAATACTTCAAACGCATGTCCATGGGATGACATATTAATAGTATGGAAGGGGAAACTGAGAGTATTCAGGAATTTATTAATTACATCAATAATACTTTTTGAAATTTACCCATACTATAGAGAAAAAGGGCATAGCATATCTAGATGCTTACATTGGCTCTGACAATAAAGGATTCTTTAATTATACAGAAAACCTACATTTTCCAATGACTACATTCAGTATGGGAGTAGTCATCCACCCCATATGTTCAAGAATATAGTCAAAGGCCAATGTGTAAGGCCGCTTAGGATGTCTTCCACTAGAGAGTTCATGGTTAAGGAATTGAGTACAATACAAAGACTATTTGAAGAAAGAGGATACGTAACCAAGTATGTTACTTCTGAATGGGGAAATAAATATAAACCTTTATTAGGACAAATTGAATCCATTTGCCAATGTTGTTAAGGAAATATTACACAGACATTGGCATTCCATGAATCTTGATGAGGAAGACATGAACATTATAGGAAAAATACCTAGTATTACATTCAAAACTAGCTGCAACATAAAAAGAATGATAGAAAATAGGAACAATAACAAAATCATAAGGAATGGTGATAAATCCAAGGGCACAACGAAGTGTGGGATGTGTAAACAATGCCCACTGATTAATGAACAGGTAAAATTAAAGAACAGCATACATAGTAAATGTACATTCAAAATAGTGTACTATACCTGCATGCATGATATGATGCATATTATGTAGGTAAAACAGAAAGAAAGTTTAAGACAAGGATATATGAACACACGCATAAGATGAAAAGGGAAGAAACATGAGTTCAAGTTTGCCATCTTGGATCAAGTAGAGAATATGGTAGGAAGTGGTAATTGGAAAGCTAAATTAGGGCATTTGGAAGTAGATGGCAAATACTTTTAGATGCAACCACACAGCATCAATGATTTCATCAGTATAAAGCCTTATTTGATTTTGGGATGTCCTTAAAAGTGGTTACACACCTCAGTGTTGATCCCTTTCATATTGTTTGTTTTAATCTCATATATAGTTCTCAGTATCTCATTATGTTATATATATTTATATATATTTTTATAGGTACTTCAAGATTTATGTATAAGTACAATGTAAATATAGTTATATTAATTACATCTAGTTAATAGCACAATGTTCTTATGTTTTTTATGATTATATACACATCATATATATTATATATATTATATGCATGTCAGTTATTTATTTATTGGAGGATATGTTTGCAAACAAATATTTATGTATGAGGAGAGGAAAGTGCTGTTGATGGAACATGTATATGTTGGATATTTAAACTGATGAGATTGAGTAAAGAATGGTTCTGAAGAAATCTGCATCAGTCAGATGAAAGCGCTAAACCATCTGTTATATCAATTTGTGTTCTGATACACTGTGTTGGATTTTATCTGTGTTGTGTGAATAAACTGAAGATTGCTTCAACTACAATTCTGAGAATCAGCTCCTGTTTCATTGCATTTTATTCTGGTTGGTGACATCGGACATTTATTATCAGAGAGATAGTCATTGTTTTTATGCTAAAGGATAGTGTTAGTAAAGGAGAGTAAGGCAGTGGTGGTGCTATGGTTTGGTCAGAAACCATGCTGAGTACTGGAAAGGAGGTTGTTAGTAAGGAGGTAGTCTGAGACCTGAGAGTGTATGCATCTCTCTAGTATTTTGGAGAGTGGAGAGAGAATAGCTATGGGGCGGTAATTGGTTAGTTCTGTGGAGGGTCTGCCTTTGTGGAGGGGAATTATATGTGATACTTTCCACAGTGTGGGAACGTAACTTTCTGACAGAGATCGGTTACTCAAGATGGATACTGGGTAGGTCAGAGCATCAGCTGCGATTTGTAGGTATTCACTTGGGAGGTTGTCGGCTGCTAATTTGGTGGGCTTAAGTTTAGTTAAGAGTTTTTTATGTTGGAGGTAGGTACAGGAGAAAAAAAGAAGGCAGTGGGGAGATTACTAGTTGAAGGTGTGGGTTGGAGGGGAGGGGGGTTGTGTTGTTTAGCTAGTGATAGTATGGTTTGTGTGAAGTGTGTGTTGAATGAGGTAACAATATTTTCTGAGGAATTAGGGATGTTAGGAGTAGGGGTACTGACTTTACCTGGGTGGAGGATGGAGTTTATGGGGGACCAGAATTGTTTGGGGCTGTGTTGGGAGGAGTCTGGGGCAGACTGGTAGTACTGGAATTTGTCCTGTTTTATTAGCATTTTGACTCTATTGCGTAGTTCTAGGAATTTCTGTCTAGTTGAGGGGGTTTTGGTTTTGTGCCAGTGCTCCCAGGCTTTATCCCTGTTTTTCATTTCTGACTTAGTGGTTTTCTGTAGCCATGGGGAGGGTTGTGCTTTGATTCTGGAAAGTCTTATGGGGTATGGTAATTAAGGATGCTCAGGAAGGTAGTATTAAAAAATTCAACTGCGTCATCAAGATTGAGGTACTTTAGAGGATGCCAGTTACATTCTTTGAGGGATGAGATGAATGTGAGTGGGTTAAAGTTTAGTTTTTTACGTATTTGGTGGTAGATGACAGGTTTAGCTTGGTATAGGTATTTTTTGAGTAGGAATGTTGGGGAGTGATCACTGAGGCTATCTGATAAGCAGCCTGTTATATATGACTGGGGGCTTTTACTGACTAGTATCCAATCCAGGGTAGTGTGCTTGCTGGAGTTTTTATTTATCCTGGTTGGTGACTGGATTAGTTGGGTGAAGCCATGAAGGTTTACATGATGGGTTGGATGGTTGCCAGAACAGGATTGCCAGTCAATACTGAAATCACCTAAAATGATAGTTTCTTGGGGGAGATGGTGGGTAGACCAGCTGAGGAGGTTTTCTAGTGGAGGGATGTTTTGGCCAGGTGGGAAGTAGCATCCAATTATGTTGATGGTTTTGTTTTGGTTTATTTTGAGGTTGGTATATATTATTTCTTCATTGCCTATTTGTGGAGCTGATGATTTTAAGATCTGGATGTTTAGATGCTGTTTAAATATTATAGCTATACCGCCTCCTTTCTTGTTTAGCCGGTCTACTCTTAGTATGCCATAACCTGTAGGGAGTATTTGCTCACTGGTCATGTGAGGTTTTAGCCAGGTTTCTGTCAGGATGACTATATCTGGGGAGTACAAGTCTATGGTGGCATGCAGTTCATGGAATTTGTTGGATATACTTCTAATATTTAGGCTTAGTAGAAGGAAGTCACTTGGCTTTCTATTGGCTGTAATATGGGAGAAGTTGTGGTTTCTAGTCTGATTATGAGGATTGGGGTTGGAGATGGTAGGGCCAGGGTTGGGGTGGATGTCTCCACTTAGGGCTAGTTTTGATATGCATGAGGTTATTAGTTTTCTCAGTTTTTTAATTTGTTTGTTTATAACGGAAACTTTATGATTGTGCTCTGTGGGTAATAGGCATGGTGAGAGGGTTACTATGTTAAGTTGTAGGGATGCTTTATGTTTGAGTAATATAGTTGGTAGAATATGTGGGGGGGGTGCATAAGGGGTGCATTTTGAACTACCTTTAATGTTGTCAAATGCAGACGACTCAATATTAGTAACTAAGAATATAGTTTAAATGAGAGAAGTTGCAGTAAAGACAGAACATTTTTGGAGAATGTAGGAACGAAGTTTAATAAGCAAAAAAGTAAAAGGCTTGGAAAAGTACTACAAAATGATGCAATGTATTTAGCAAGCAATGAAACAAGTGTGTTATGAATAAGGTTTGGGAAATATCAAGTTGTAGTAGAACAATGAAGGGAAATGATGGAGAAAATAAAGAGGTTGACAGAGGGGTGAAAAGTATTTCAATTATTTTTAAGGAGAAAAAAAACTATAATTTAAGGCAATTGTATTGTAAGAAAATTGGCATTATTAGGAGGAGTGTATATTCTCCCTAATGTTATGGAAAATAAGTTATGAGAAGCTGCTTTTTTAATTTTTGAAAAATCAAGGCTAAATTCAGTCAAAAAAGGGATAGTGTATACTGAGAAAGAAAACAAGAGTCTTAATTTAATAAACTTTATAATTTTTTTGGCCTTGATACAAAGACATGCATCTGGAGCATTTCATCCTGGGTCTTCGCCGAAAATTGACTTGTTCCAAGTCAGACTTTCCTGTAAACAAATGTTAAATAACTAACTAAATAAATAAATAAAAATAAATAAATACATTTATCTTGTGTTATAAAGGTAAAATGTGAAAGAAAGGAATCATACAATAGGGATATTACTGTTTAAAATATTAAAAGATATAGATGGGAACAAGAAGAAATAAAAGGAAAAGATCAAGTGAAAATTCTGAAAAAAGTTTGCAATAAAAATAAGAATGTGAAAATGAACATGAATGAAGTAAAATGGGAGAGGAGAAGCTGGTATAAGAAAATAATGAGGGAATTGTTTAACCCCATGAAAGAGTTAGGGAATGATATAAAAAGTAAATTAAAGAAAGGCAAAAGAGATTTAATGGGGTTATGAAGGATTTTTTTTGTGGCAAATTATGTTAGATAAACTGCCTGTTATAGGAAATATTGTAATGGAAGTGATAATGTACAATATATGTAATCTGGAAAAAACATCTCATCATTGTTTTTGGGACTGTAAAGGAAATGATTTATTCCAGACTCCTGTGGAACAGAATTATACATAGAAGTGATTTGAAGAAGTCAGTATGAATATGCACTGGGATGCTGCAGCCGTATGGTAGTACGAGCAGCAGAAGTGTTAGTCTGCCGTGGACATGCCTCAGTGGTGCTCTGCACAACCTTACATGTACTAGCAGAAAGAAAAATAAATTTTATAACAGCCTTAAAGGATCATGAGGCTTGTGTGTTGACCTATTTTTTGACAAAAGTATATATATATATATATATATATATATATATATATATATATATATATATATATGTGTGTGTGTGTGTGTGTGTGTGTGTGTGTGTGTGTGTGTGTGTGTGTGTGTGTGTGTGTGTGTGTGTGCGCGAGTGTGTATGTATAGCTATATATAACAACCAAAGGATAAAAAGGTCACACAGACAAAGCATTCAGTAAAAACTACAAGAAAAACCCAGCAAGCTACAGTTTTCACTGTGTGATACCATAAACTTCTTGTAATGGAGGCCCATAGGATATATTCAAATGAGGATATCAAGTATTTCAGCTACATGGCTTTTGAATGCCCATGACTTTTTTTATTACTTTTTAAGCCTTTATGGTTAGTGGGGTTTGGATTTATTGGACTGAATGTAACCAGCAGTCCTGTGGAACTACCACTACCTAATGTTGGAGGATCTGCAACCTCTGATAATGATGGCAGGGATGAGCTGACATGATTAGGTAGTACAGAGCTTGTGCTGGACACAGGGCATGCGACTGTTGCATCCCCTACATGAAACATGAACACAGCCTCTAAGCATGTGGATACTCAAGAGACACATACCACACAGGAAGGACAAGTTAATGGGGACAGCAGCAGTCAGGGAAGTGTGGTAACCCCCCACAAGGCACATGTCAGAATCTGCCCCTAGTACCCATGGGTAAAGAGGTTAACACAGGAGGATGGGCAATGGTGTTTACTGGAGACATGGTTACTGCCCTCCACCTAAGGTTGGCTTGTCAGTAGCTGCAACCCAGTATATATGCAAGGCCATTGTGGAGGGACAGGCTAGTATCACCACAGCCATGGCAGAGTTAGTAAGTGTGATGCAGGATGTGTGAGATGACCTACAAGAGTGCATGTTGCATATGTGTGATTGGATAGACTCAGTCACATACAGAAATGTGTCATGTCTTCTCAATTTTGCTTGCCAGGATTGAGGTGCTATCTGTGAAGCCAGTCCAGTTCTACATTCACAGATGGTGGCCTTTGTGGCTATCTATGACCTAGAGCATGCTACTGCAGCTCTAACACTTCCACATCTATGTCTATGGTAGAAGTTTCCACATTCAATAGAGGACATCCCTGTCATTGTGGCAGTCATGGCAGTGGCACATCTTATAGAAGACATTACTTACAGTCAGTCAGTCAACACACATCAGCATTTAGCCACAGTTGTGGTACAACCAGTGCAACTCCTACTGTAACATGCATCTCCTGAAAGTATCCAGTACATTGTGCAATAGTGCTGCAGTACATGCTGAGGCTGTTTTCGTGCAGACCCACACTCACACCTCCACAGCTCCCCAGTACATCACACTCTCACACACACACACACACACACACACACACACACACACACACACACACACACACACACACACACACACACACACACACACACACACACACACACACACACACACACAGACACACACACAAACTTTCACTGACACTGGCGCATCACAAAGCCTTTTATGCTAACCCACATCCAGTGAAAGCCAGTAGACGCAGCATCACATTTTAATTTAATAATCCTTAGCACTCACACA
Organism: Protopterus annectens; assembly: GCF_019279795.1. Taxonomy (NCBI): domain Eukaryota; kingdom Metazoa; phylum Chordata; order Ceratodontiformes; family Protopteridae; genus Protopterus; species Protopterus annectens. The sequence continues at coordinate 508,580,298 of NC_056731.1, forward strand.
TTTCCCTGTAAAAGACAGCCACTTGTGTGCTCCCTTCCCCAGCTCCGAACTTGGAGCAGTAGAAGGAGAATGGGTAGGGAGCATTTCTTAGACTCCCTGGTCTCCAAACTTTTCTGACTTCTCGAGGGAGTTTGAGCCCCTGAAGTAGAACAAACTGCAGATGAAGAAACAGGCAACATACCCTTCAGAATCAGCTTATTAGGCCTATCATTTATAGCCCAGGCATTGAAACCTGCACAGATTTCACAAGGAATCTGAAGGTAAGCTGTGCCTAAACAAATACACACACTCCCTGTGGGCATCAGAATTGGGTATATTATGCCCACAGGAAGTGCATTTCTTAAAACCGGTAGGTTTGTCTGCCATACTGGAAAGGCTGTAAGCACTAAGACAATAAACTAACCAGAAAAAATCCAAAGAAGTTATACAATTTTTTTTTAAAGGGTGAAAAAAAAAAAGAAAATACCATCAATGGTATGAGAGAAAGACCTCAGGAGAGGTAAGAAAAGGAAAAGGCTACCAACAATGTTAGAAAGCGTCTACACCATTAGTGAGAAAGTTGTAATGGAACTTTATACTAACTCTAAAAGGTAAAGAGAAGAAGAGCGTAAGGAAGGAAAAGATTTAGTGACAAAAACTTCAAAATATATCACTCGCAATAAACTACCAGCTCGAGAGCGCAAAATCCCAACCGATCACTGGAGTAGCAAACGAGATCTGAAAAAACAGTGTTCAGGGGCATTATGGGTAAAGGGAGTAACTCACAAGACAGATCCTAGCCTGTAAAAAGAAAGTGACTGGGTCAGATCAGAGGGTTAGATATGATCCCATCCTTTGAGGAACAAATGAAAATGACAACATCAGATAATGTGTTTACGTGTCACCAGTCACTTCCCATGATTCATAAATTTGGTATATGTCTGAACTATATCAATAGTTTCTGTAAGCTGATACCCAAAGGGATATCTGGTCAAGAAGTGCAGGCACACTACAGACATAACAGGTTATACATACTGAAAATGTGCATGAAGAATGCAAGTCCCATATAAATATATTGTGTGCTGTAGTCGATGTTGGATATACATGGGAACTATGATGTATGATCCCCATAGGCAATCCAAAAGCCATGCAAGAAATTTCCTACAACACTGCTCATGCCAAGACATGAAACGTGAACAAAGGATCAGCTGGGCTGATTCTATTGTCTAGACACCTCCAGTGGAGCACTGCAGTACAGTAAAGGTATAGACAACAAGATATTTGTTGTGTGTGTAATTTAATTGATGGTGGTCAGCATTTACTAACTGATTACTTACTGCAGTGTGAAATAAATATGTTTTCAATTGCTACAAATAGTTGAATTTGTTCTCTGTGTTTTTTATTTGTCATGAACAATAATCTGGTTTGAAAACATATTTGTTGCATGTACCATGCTAATTAATATCATCCTATTAAAATAAGCTGTACAGTCAAATAACAGCAGTGTGGTACTCACTGTATGAAACAGAGTAGCAGGTGTGAGATGACAGGATGATGAAGATGGCAACAAAGTTGCAGTACATCCATAAAAAAAAAACAACAACAAAAAAAACACACGCACTGATGGGTACAATATATTGGGGCACTGTCAACGCAATGTCTAGGCATCAGCTATGGGCCATGACAAACATAACAGAACAGTGTCACACAGAAAAAAAAATGATGCATGTAGCATTGCAATCAAGCTATGCTAGTTGGTGCATCAAAAAATCTCTATTCCCACACAGGCTAGAGAGTGGTTTGGTTCACAGTCATCATCATCTGCACAGGTGCCATGAGCAATACACTAGCAGACGCTGTCATAGATGGATTAGTGGCCAGAACCAGCCAATGGCCAATAACTTTCCTTCACATGGATATGTCCATTCTCCTATCCTGCCCCATCAAGGACCTGAGCTGCTAACTGAACATGAATCATCTGGGCTATAATTACGGCTTTATCTCTCCATACCACTGGTGCAGGCTGATCTTGCTGGAGCGGTGTCCCAGGGCTAGAGTTAGACTAATGTCACTGTCCACAGTGAGGGTGGATACCTGACATTATGACATTTTTTGACAATGACACTGTGTGTGTACTGCAAAGTTCTTTGATGTAGGACACCCTTCATGTGTCTGGTTTCCCATCCACGGACCATATTCCAAGAAGGCACAGATTAATTTACATGGGTAATAGTTTTCATGGATATGACAAGTGGAGGGGTATGTGCTACCAATGCCTTCAGTGCATCTACACTCCAGTTCACAATGGAGTTGGCACTTGTCCCCACAGATGCCACACAGCACTCATATCAGATCCATGGTGGAATGTGTAGCAGATGACTGTGCTTGGATAACAGAGTTGCACATCTGCTGATTGGTTGTCAGTGTCACATGAATATCACAGGCAGTATGTTAATTAATTAAATTAATTAAGTTGCCATTTCTTAACCAGGTTAGTCCGACTGAGCCAAAAGGCCCATTTGCGGTGGAGACCCGAGAAGAAAAGCTCCAGTATACAAAATCAAATGAGTTACATACTAGAAAATATATAATCAAAGAATACAAAAGTTAACAATGCAACGTAGAAAATAAATTAAAACATAGAGAAATAACAAAGTACATAAAATGTACATCCACTGAAGAAGAACATGGCTAAAAGCAAAAGTACAAAAACATGGGAAAGTAATGAAAACAAAGGTTACAACTTACAGAATGTAGAATGTAGAATGTGAGGAAGCAGAGACAGTATAAGCATATCCTTTACATGTCAGCATAATAATGATATAAAATTTTCTACAGATTGAAACAACGCATTCTGAAAAGTAGAATAGAGGAGGAAGTAAACTGGAGTGGTAATGGGAATTAAGGAGGCTTTATGGCAAGGGCAGGGTCTTGAACTCAGAAAGTAGTTTTTGACTTAAGTTTTGATGCAGATGGCACTATTAATGCTACGAATGTTAGGGGGAAGCCTATTTCAAGTTTGGGACACTGAATTTTTGTAGAGGAGTTTGCCAATATTTTTGTTTGGCTTATAGATATCTAGAAGGTTCTGGTCAGAGCTACGAAGTGAATGAGCTGGGATATAAGGTGATACTATGGAAGAAATAGAGGGACAGACTAAAGGTTTACTTAGTAGGGAGTGTGTGAGCTGCAGCTGGGAAAGAAGCAGGAGTTTGGGGAATTCAAGCCACTGAAGTTGTTTCAGGGCAAGGCATGGTTGGTTACAGGAGAATCTGGCTATATTGTTGTAGGTTTGTTCGAGTTTGGTTAGTAGGGATGACTGGAGATGGGTAAGGATAGGAGAGGCATAGAGAAGGCATGGAAGGAGGAAGGCTTGAGCTAGATTGGGTTTGGAGTTGGGAGCTAGGAATTTTTTATTTCTATAGAGAAGACCCAATGTCAGGTTAGTTTTTTTAATACAGTGTTGTAGATGGATGTCGAATTTTAGCTGGTCGTCGATTATAGTACCGAGTAGCTTGGATAAGGGTGTTATTGAGAGAAGAAATGGTAAAGGTGGATTTATGGTGGGAGATAGATTTGGGAAGGAATAGTAGCAGCTTTGTCTTTTAGAGGTTAAGTATAAGTTGGTGTTCTGTTAGCCATTTTACCACATAAGAGAAAGTGTTTTGAGTGATGGAATGACGGTTGGAGATGTCTGAGACAGAGATGAGAGTAGCATCATCAGCGTATTGTATAATGAAGAAAGTGGTGCAGGAGGAGTGTAGATTATTAGTGAAGATGTGGAAAAGGAGAGGACTAAGGATTGAGCCTTGAGGGCTCTTAGTCCGGATAGGTGGGAAAGGGGAACAGGTGGGTTGCCATCTGACAGGAAGGAGCCTGTTTGAGAGATAGCTTGAGAACCAGTGAATAGTAGAGGGGGAGAGGTTAAGATTACTTAGTTGACAAGTAGCTTGGAATGAGGGACAGTATCAGAAGCTTTAGAGAGGTCAAGGAAGAGGCAAGATACAAGAAGATTTTTGTCCCTGGCTTCAGCAACAGTGTGACTGAAGGACAGGAGGGCAGCAGAAGTGCTATGAATAGACATGAAGCCATGTTGAGAAGGGATCAGAAGGTTTGCATCTATTAGGTACTTAAGAAGCTGGTTATGAATACATTTTTCAAGGATTTTAGAAAGTGGACAGATAATGGCAATGGGTCTGTAGTTAGATGGATCTATGGAGTTATCTTCTTTGTGTAGTGGTATGGTCTAGAAAGATTTCTAAATATCTGGGACAGTAGATTCTTGGATAGATTTGTTTACTAGGATTGAGACGGTAGGCTATGAAGTGGGCTGCAAGTTTAAGAAAGAGTGGAAGGAGGTTGTCAGTACAGGGAGAGCATGCTTTTGGTTTTAGTAGAAGAGATTTTATGTAAGCAGTGGAGACAGGGTTAACAGAGAAAGGGGTGTTCTTACTTATTATATGTGTGGTATGAGAGAGGTTATGAGATTGGCAGGTTTGAGTTAGTTTTTGAATAGATTCAATGAAGTGGGTATTATGTAAGGTGGCAGCTTCTTAGGGAGTATTGTTAGGGTAGGGGTTGGGGGGTGGTAGGTTCACCAGGATTCAAGATTTTATTGACTGAGTGCCAGAATTTTTTGTGGTTGGAATTATGGGTGACTTGGGCAGTATAATTGAATTTTTTTCTTTTCATTATTGATTTTTTAAAGGTTTTGAAGTTCTTTATATTTTTGAAGAATTGTTGTGGATTTAGTTTTTAGCCATGGTTTCCATTATATGTCCCTTTTTTTCATGAGAGTGAGGGTGTCTTTAGAGACCAAGGAGAGTTAGTTGCTTTGACTCTAATTTTTCTTAGAAGGGCTATAGAATCAAGGATATCCAGAAAAGTGTGATTGAAATGTAGAACTGCATCGTTGAGTGGAAGGTACTTTAGGAGGGACCAATTAATAGAACCTAGCCTATTATTAAAGGTTTTAGCATTAAAGGAAGAAAGGTTGAACCATTCTCTGTAGTGGTGGAACTTAAGTATTTGAAGGGAGTGTCTTAGGACTCAAGTAGGGAGGTGGTTGCTCAGGGAGTCAGGGAGGGTACTGGAGTTATGATAGAGGGTAGGATCAGAGATAAGAATCCAGTCTAAGGTGGAGCAGTTAGTATTGTTGTTATTGAAATGAGTAGGAATTGTGATAAGTTGATGGAAGCCATGGAGGTTCATCAGGCTCTGGTGAAGCTGTGCATTTAGCATGCACATCCACAGGAACCCCTGGCCCGTCCCTGTGGATGTAGCCAATTCTGCCAGTCTACACCTTTTATGGGATAATTTTAATCTGAAACAATTATTATATCCCTCCTATTTTTGTCTCCAATACACAGATCCAGTTGAAGATGAAGAAGAGGTCCAGCTATAATTACTACAGACTTCATGTTTCTTTAGATGGTATCATACCCACTGTGCACAGTGAGCCCCCTCACAAGTGCAGGGTGAAGACTCCCCTCCTGAAGACAGACAATGTCATTTTGTCAGGACTAAGAGTTGTGAATATTGTTATCATCATCAGCCTCAGCTGCCATGCTGATGCTGACCTCTGTTGCATGTCCCTCTAAGGCTTTCCACTGCTGGAACATGTGAATGCATAACATAAAGCACACTATACATATGTTAATTCTGTACCCCTGTGGCATGCATATAAAATGTGAAATAGACTCATAGATATTGTACATACATGTACCTTGTTGAGCAGGATTCTACACCTGCACAACAGAGGTGCCTGAAATGATAAATGTGCATATCCTACACTCAGGACAAGTATATGAACTCTGTATAGAAAAACTGTAATAGCCAATACTAACTTGATATTTTACCAGCAGAGTCACAGCTTGGTTATCCATGGCTAGCACCCAAAGTCAGATGACCACCATCACCACCAGGAATTAATGTTTTTTTTCCTCTGGGTTGAAAAGTGTAACTAAGAATTTCCTCACTTCTGTTTACTGCTTCCCTGATGATGGCCCATACCCTGTGGGCAGTCCTGTGCTCTGCAATTTCATGTATCTTGCTCTTGGAACATGAAATCACATTGGTCACTATTCTCTGAACCTGCTGAAGTGACCTATGTGGTCACCCAGAGTACTGACATCACACATCAGCCCCCTGATCCCCAGTCCTTGAACTGCTGGTGTGCTCCTACTCCCAATAGGTGCATGGCTTTTCATTCATTGGGCCTGCAGAAGCACATAATTTTCTAGCTCACTAAACATCTGAAACCTTTGCTATCCTCTTTTTACCTGTATACATGGAGACATGTCACAATATGACTATGCTACCATACACTGTGCAGTCACTTGTGACCACAGCACTTCCCTCAAATAGGCAATCATGCATCTGCAATTATACATTTGTTTAATCCTGCATGTTGCATGTATAGCTATTTGTGTAACTATATACCTCACTACCTTCATAGGTATGTTGCCTGCTGTCCCACCAGTGAGTATATGGATTATCTACCTTGGACTATCCATGGCTGATCTTAAGCTTGTATAGCAGGCAGATATAACTATAGCAGCACAGTATACCCCTTGTTCCTTGACAGGAGCCCACAGCAGGCACTATACACATTACCAGCCTATTATTCCTTACTCCTTACTTCTGTCAGTAATGAATTTCAACTCCATGTCATTATATTTGATAAATTGATCACTATTATGTAGAATGGAAAATCTGAACCTATTTATAGCACTTTAGACCACAATTCTGTACACCAGTTAGCACAGTAGCAGTATGGAAATTAGACAATATAGCACAAATGCCTTTGAATTGCTTAACATTCATGTAGAACTAGTGAACTGTTTCAGTGCAAGCCATGCACAAGCCCTCCAAAGCATGGATGAAGAATGCATGGTGTGTGCACATTATGACATATAGGCATAAATGCCAGTGAGCAGTGCAGTATTGCAAGCAGTTCATGAACATGCAGACATGTATGAGTATCTGCCATATTGCTTCTCAGTTTGACTGGCTTTGTGGTATGACTGCATCAGCATCTATCAAACACAGGGCTACAGCTTGGTATGCCAAACAAAGCAAGATAATCTTGCTCTTCTTACACAAGAATTTTAAGTAGCACTGAGTGGGACATTCCAATGGCATATTTAAAAAGATACATGGCCCAGGTTTTTTCAAGGATACAGGTATCCAGCACTTTGAAGTTCAATGTAGATATTGGTACAATAACTTGAAGTGATTCCACCCTGATGTGGTCCAGCAACGGGAGGCAGAAGTTTGAAAACAGTAACCAAAGATGAACTGCAAGATTTATTGTCTTTTATTTCATTTATTGATTTTTATGACCTAATTGCTGCACATCTTTGTCTAGCAGTACTTGTTTTTCATTACATCTGCTGAGAAACACAGTCTGAATATGTTTAGCTGGCAAAGACGGCAGGAACATCTGTGAGGCCTGCAGGATGAGTATGTTATGGATACTGTTCCAGTATACACCTTTTATGGATCCATTTTTATACGAACCTTTTATAATATTCTTCCTATTTTTGTTTCCAATATGTAGATCCAGTAGAGGAGGAAGGGCAAGTCCAGCCATAACCATCATAGACTCCACCTACTTCTGCAGCTGACACCATATTGTCGATGCCGTCTGAGTCTACCTCTCAGGTGGGGTGAAGAACTCCACTCTTGAGGGTAAGCAGATTTTGGTGGGTGTGGAGATTGATCGCCACCTAGATGCCTGTCTTAGTCATCTGGAGTTCCATCAAGAGTGAATACAGATTTTCCTGCAGCAGACTACAGCAATTAGGGTACTAAGGGGACAGATAACTCATGACATTGGCCACCTATGACCATGATATATAGTAATGTTGACCTCTGCACCACCCTATCCCCTTCCTTGTCTTACCCCTTCCTAGTGTTTCATAACCCATACCCTGTTGATTGCCCAACTCTTCTGATCACAGTTTATGCCCTTTGTATTTCTTTTCCATTTCTTGACCACCCTACCTTTTTGGTGTACCACACACCTGCTTATCATCATCATCATCAACCCCCCCTTTCCCATATTTCTACATGGGGTCAGGGTGTCATGTCAATTATCACCATCTCTCTCGATTGAGTGCCACTCTCCTACCTTCCTCAACAGTTGTTGCTGTCACAGGTCCTCTCTCACACAATCCATCCACCTCTTTGCTGGATGCCCTCGTTTCCTCTTGCCTTCTTCCTTACTGTCCCAAATTTTCTTCACCAGATTGTTTTCTGATTTTCTGCACGTGTGCCTGAACCCGCATAATCTGTACTTTTTGACCTTCTCTGTAACCGGAGCTACTTTGGCTTCTGCACTCATGTTCTCATTTCTTCGTCTGTCACACAGTGTGTATCCTACCACCTGTCTCAGACACTTCATCCCCATCACCTCTAGCTTCCTCAACTGCTCTGCATTTGCTGCACAGATTTCTATATCACATAGTAGTACTGGTAACACCACTGTTTTGTACACCTTATGTTTCACCTTCTTTGGCCTTCTTCTGTATAGCTCTAAACTGCCCACATTTTTGCAGACTATCCAGATTTTTGCATAATATTTTTGGTCTGTTCCTCATATTTTTTTTTTTTGGGGGGGGGATCATTGAGGACTGAAGTCAATACATGACAGACATTTGAGATTCAGATTTTATATCTTTTAGAAAATGTGTACTAATGCAAAACCTATTATTATAGCAACTTTCTAAGTTTACATGAGCAGTATTTAAAAGTTGTCCCTAACTGTTGGGCCTTTGTCCTCCCATTATTTATGGCTTTGTCCAGATTTTTGTGCTAAGAGGTTGAGAGGTATATTCTTCTGTAATACACCACCACTGACACTTTGTGCCATTTGGCTGCACCCCTTCTGATTCTAATGTTGTAGACACTTGAAGCTATTTACCTGTTCCACTATTTTCACTTCTATCTCAATTTTCAACTTCTTCTGTTTTCCCCCATTTGTTGCCATTGCAGCTGTCTTATTTGTACTCAGTTTCATCCTACGTGCTTTGCATTCTATTCTCCTATCCTTTGCTGAAGACTTTGTTCAGTCTGCCTGTAATGCCACATCATCTGCATACATCAGCTTTGTTCATTCTGACCTGTTTGTGATATAGTCCATCTCCAATATGAACAGCATTGGGTTCAGAGATGAACCCTGATACACACCCACTCACACTGGGAACCCCTGTGTGAGACTGAACACTGCTTTAATTGAGTCCTTGGGTCCTTGTGCATAGCCTGCACTAATTCTACCAGCTGTTTTTGGGACTTCAAACCAACTAGCTTTCATGGAATGCTGTCATATGTTTTTTCCAAGTCTAGGAAAGCCCAGTTTGAATCTTTCTTCATCTTTAGCTTCATCTCAACTCTCTGTCTCAGTGCAAACATTGGATTGGTTGTACTGCATCCTGATCTGAATACAAACTGCTCATCTCCTGTCTTACTTTCTACTACTCTGCATATTTGTTTATCAATCACCCTATCCAGAACTTTCATGCAGTGTGACAGGAATTTAATATCTCTGTACTACCCACAGTTGTGGATGACCCCTTTGATCTTGTGCACCAACACTAGTACACTAATTTTCCAGTCATCTGGAATACACCTGTCTCTTCATACTGCTATGAGTATCAAAGGAGTCATTGCTTTCCTATCTCACCCAACATCTTAATCATATCTGCTGTGACATCATTTCAGCCTGCTGCTTTCCTTGACACCTGTATGCCTGTTAAATTTTACCTTTCTTAAGCATCTTTCCTCGCCCAGCTTGCATGTGAACATCTTTTTTAGCTGTCCTTCTCTCTTCATACAGAAAATAGGGATTGATCGACCTTCCACCCAAACTATACCTTACATCCCTCCACCTTGCATTTTCCTATTAGTTCTCTTTGCGTATTTGTTGCTATTTGCTCTTCTGTCTTTTTCTACTTTCCCTCAAACCCTTTTCCCTCCCCATTAATTGGATTAACAGGATAGCTACATATTTGTCCAATAACATTGCTTTACATACTGTCTGTTTTGCAGAAGACTTCACTATCTGCAGGCAAGAATTCCTCTTGCCTATAATGCTACCAGCATTTTATGCCATGCCATACATTATGTCATACACTTTGGTCAGGTGTACTTTGGTATCACAGCTCAGGTACTACTGTAATATTATCACTGCTCATGCAGTGTGTGCTGCTTTGCTGTAATTTATGTAGCCCACTGTTTAGCATACTGACTCAACAGATTCATGACAACTCCTAAACTTTGGTCTCTTTAATGATGTGTAATGGTGCTCTTTGGTGCTAGCACTGTGCAATTATGCTGTGTTTCATTGTAAATCCTAGACATTATCTTTGTTTTTCATGCCCTAGATAGACATACAGAACATGGATTTGATGTAATTATCATATTATAGAACACCAAACGTCCCTCTAGTACTCTGAGCTGCGCTAACGATCATGTTACTACTAATTATAATGTAAATTAGATATATAAAATAAATTTCATTAGTTTATTTATTTATTATTTATTTTACATTTGTTGACTGGGCTAGTCTAACTGGATATATGTTCATTTTCAGTAGAGGCCCGGGGAGAAAAGCTCCACATAAAAGACACTAACAAACATTTAACTACAGTTACAGATTGTCAGACAAAAACAGGTGTTACAAGGTAACTTTAGCATGCATGATAGGTAACAATAGAATAAATGAGATGAATTACCCCCCACCTTTTGGATGAATTTTTTTTATTATTATTTATTTATTTATCACATGAAAAGAGACATAGAGGAGCTCTCTGAGCATGTAGCCCAGGCCGGTATGACCCTGACCTTGAGTAGCATCTTACCCTCACCAAGAATGATGCCACAATATGAAGACAAGATGATCAATTTCAACAACTGGCTTAAGTATTGGTGTCATTCAAAGGGGATCCAATGCCTGTCAGCCTGGGATGACATGCTCGACAAGCCACGATGTTTCGCTAGGGACGGCTTGCATCTGTCACCCCTGGGCTTTCGGATATTGGCAAAGGCTCTTGCTACCCCCACAGTGCCTTTTTTTTTAGGCAAGGCTCAAAAAACAAACCCACCTCCATAGGTATCACAAGGGATAAGAAACTAAGAGTAATGCTACTCAACGCCAGAAGTCTAAACCTCAAGATGCATGCACTCGAAACTCTCCTTAGCATGGAGAACATCGATATCTGTGCAGTAACAGAAACCTGGTTCAAGGCTCCCAAGAGCACCCCAGCACTACCAGGTTATACCTCATACCATGCTTTTCAGCCCCAAAACTTGGACCGAACCACAAAAGGAGGGGGAGTATCAATATTCATCAAAGATACCCACACCTCCAGGTTGGTGGCACAGCACGAAGCATCAGAGACTATCCATGTGCAACTAACAACTAACTAACAGTTTATAGCCTGCTACAGACCACCCTCCCAAACCCAGGAACCCCACTCGGCCTTCCTGAGAACAGTGGAAAATATGAAGTTCTCTCCAAACACCATTATATTGGGTGACTTCAACTACCCAAACATAGACTGGGAGCATAACTCTAGCTCCAACACCCTAGCCCAAAGGTTCCTAGAATTTATAAACTCAAATGCTATGGAACAACTTGTTACCACTCCCACAAGAGGGGAAAACATACTGGACCTGATCATCACCAACATGGGGACTCTATGCTCCAGACCAGAAGTGTATCCCTCACTGGTAAGATCAGACCATAAACTAATCTCACTGGATATTCACATCCCGTCCCCACCCCTGCCCAGAAAACCACAGTGAAAAACTTCTAAAGCAAATTTCACACTCCTCAAAACCGAGGTGGAATCCTTCAAAGCCCCTGGGCCTGTGGAAAATACGCCCAGACCACAGAATCCTCTATAAATGCATTCTATGAACACCTTCAGGAATGCATGGATCATGCAATCCCAAATAAAACCAAGACCCAATCCTCCAAAGGCAGACGTCCTGTCTGGTGGACCCCAGCCATAAATAAACTATACAATAGAAGGAGGAAGCTACTACATGATAGAGCAAAATCCCAAAAAGGGAAGGCATCTCTCATCAGTATTAGCAAAAAACTACGGGCACTCATAAAATCGTCTAAGGCCAGCTTCGAGAGAAAAATTGCACAGGACACTAAGGATAATCACAAGGCTTTCTTTAGTTATGTTAGGAACCTGGGTGGAAATTCACAGATATGCTCAGAATTAGTCCAAAATGACAAAAAATACACCGAACCCACAGACATTGCCAACATCCTAGCTGACAGATTCAGCGCAAACCCCCCCCCTACCAAAAGGGCAAATATGTATCCCAGCAGAGTGCTGCCCCCCTGACATCCCAGATGCTCAGGTAAGAGCCGCCCTCTCCAAAGCAAAAAAACACAGCATCAATGGGACCAGACGATGTCCCAGGCTGCGTCCTACATGAACTCCAAGTAGAGCTAAACCCAAACATAAAACTACTGTTCAATCTCATCCTTACTACAGGATATGTACCCAAAGAGTGGCGTACAGCAACAGTGGTCCCTCTCCACAAAGGTGGTGCCTCAATGGATCCTGGAAACTATCGCCCCATAAGCCTGACTAGCTTGGTCTGCAAAGCTATGGAAGGGATCATCATGGACCTCATAAATAAAGATATTGGGGACCTACAGACACTGGATCCTACCCAGTTTGGCTTTTTTAAGGGCAGATCCTGCCTCTTAAACCTGGTCGATTTCTTTGAAACAGTCACCAAGGCCATTGACGAGGGGAAGGTGGTCCACACAGCCTACCTGGACCTCGCAAAAGCCTTCGATACAATACCCCACTCGGGCATTATAGATAAGCTCACCAGCTTAAATATAAACCCCTATGTCACTAGATGGGTTGCAAACTGGCTCAAGGATATAACCCACATGGTTAGAATTGCTGGAGCCATGTCAGACTCCAAACCAGTTACAAGTGGCATCCCACAAGGCTCAGTCCTGGGACCTCTCTTGTTTGGTATATATTTCTTGGAGGTACAGGCCAACACGGAAGGACTGTGGCTGACCAAGTTCGCAGATGACTGCAAACTGGGCGCCATAATTGACTCTCCAGCCGACACAAGCATCCTCCAAAAGGGCCTCATAGAAACAGACAACTGGTGCCAGAGCCATGGCCTCAAGCTAAACGCCAAAAAGTGTATAGTCATCCCCTTTGGCAAAAACAAAGTGCCCACAAATTACCACATAGGTGGTAATCCATTAAGTACAGAAGAAATAATTAGGGACCTGGGGACCCAAGTTGATAGCAATCTCTCATTTGACAACCACATGGCCAAAGTGGTTAGAAAAACATTTTATATAGCCCACCTAATCATGAAGGGATTCACATCTAGATCGGGAGGTCATCGTGCCTCTTTACTCATCCCTCATCAGGCCCATAATTGAGTACAATGCCCTTTTGGGATGTACCTTAACAGACACCTGCAGCAACTGGAAAGACCCCAAAAGTACCTCACCAAGAGGATCAAAGGGCTCAAACAGATGCCATATGCTGCCCGGTTAAAGAAACACCAGCTCTACTCAGTGGCATACCGCCTGCTCAGAGGCGATCTGTGCCTGACGTATAAAGCCATGTCCAACCCGGAATTAATGGACATGCTGCACCTCAGAAAATCCAAATCCCATCAAGCTACACGCTCGAGAGACTTGAACCTCAGCACGGAAATAAATAGGACATGCTGGAGGGACAGATTCATAACCCAGAGGCTCCCTTCACTCTGGAATAAAATTCCAGTCCAGGTTAGGCAGATTCCCTCATTGACTCTCTTCAAGAGGAATCTTGATGAGTGGATGGGAGATCGTAGGTTTACCCCGGGTATCACTTCTGTGTCACTGTTAGACAGAGGCACAGTATACTAACCTCGAAAACGGGCATAGCAAAATTAATTTAAAATGGGTGGTGAAAGCCAAACACACTCTGGCTAGGCTTATAAATGCCCTAGGGCAGATAGCCTAGTATGAACCTATGAACCTATTTATTTTTAAACCAAACACTGCAAAAAGAAAAAAGTATTCAGAAGAATGTGGGGGATTCCCAAATCAAAGTTATGAGTAAGGCACAGGAGAATAGACTAGTTATAAACAGAATAAGGCTCATTTCAGCTTGAGCATCTCGGTGTTTTGTCTCTAGAAGCTATTAAGGGAGTATAACACTGGGCTACAAACCATGCACACAATTAAGTTAATAACTCTAGGCTCTAAATAAAGATCTGCCTAAGCAGCAGAGACCTCCAAAGCAGACACCCAAGCAACCGCTACCCCAAAACAAAACATGTGCAACACATATCTCACAAAGCCAGTGTGCCGAACAGTCACAGCCCTTAAGGCTAAACAACACACCTGATACACTTGTAATAGGTGACTCTATCGTCAGGCACACTGACGTCCCGCTCACCAGGCTGAACAAGGAGAAGGTCACGGTGAGCAGCCTGTCTGGCGCTAGGATCCGCCACATAACACAAGCACTCAGGTCACTCCAAGGCAAGTACAAATATGACTCAGTCATTGTCCATGCTGGTGTGAATGACCTGAGACGTACCTCCCTAGACTACATGAAAAGAGACATAGAGGAGCTCTCTGAGCATGTAGCCCAGGCTGGTATGACCCTGACCTTGAGTAGCATCTTACCCTCACCAAGAATGATGCCACAATATGAAGACAAGATGATCAGTTTCAACAATTGGCTTAAGTATTGGTGTCATTCAAAGGGGATCCAATGCCTGTCAGCTTGGGATGATATGCACGACAAGCCACGATGCTTTGCTAGGGACGGCTTGCACCTGTCACCCCTGGGCTTTGGATATTGGCAAAGGCTCTTGCTACCCCATAGTGCCTTTTTAGGCAAGGCTCAAAAGACAAACCCACCTCCATAGGTATCACAAGGGATAAGAAACTAAGAGTAATGCTACTCAACGCTAGAAGTCTAAACCTCAAGATGCACGCACTCAAAACTCTCCTTAGCATGGAGAACATCGATATCTGTGCAGTAACAGAAACCTGGTTCAGGACTCCTGGGAGCACCCCAGCACTACCAGGTTATACCTCATACCATGCTTTTCGGCCCCAAAACTTGGACCGAACCACAAAAGGAGGGGGAGTATCGATATTCATCAAAGATACCCACACCTCCAGGTTGGTGGCAAAGCACGAAGCATCAGAGACTATCCATGTGCAACTAACAGTGGGTAAAACTGCCTTCCAGTTTATAGCCTGCTACAGACCACCCTCCCAAACCCAGGAACCCCACTTGGCCTTCCTGAGAACACTGGAAAATATGAAGGTCTCTCGGAACACCATTATATTGGGCGACTTCAACTACCCAAACATAGATTGGGAGCATTACTCTAGCTCCAACACCCTTGCCCAAAGGTTCCTAGAACTCATAAACTCAAATGCTATGGAACAACTTGTTACCACTCCCACAAGAGGGGAAAACATACTGGACCTGATCATCACCAACATGGGGACTCTATGCTCCAGACCAGAAGTGTATCCCTCACTGGTAAGATCAGACCATAAACTGATCTCACTGGATATTCACATGCCGACCCCACCCCTGCCCAGAACACTACAGTGAAAAACTTCTCTAAAGCAAATTTCACACTCCTCAAAACCGAGGTGAAATCCTTCAAAGCTATCCTGTGGAAAATAATGCCCAACCCGCACCATCCTTTATAAATGCACTCTATGAACACCTTCAGGAATGCATGGATCATGCAATCCCAAATAAAACCAAGACCCAATCCTCCAAAGGCAGACGACCTGTCTGGTGGACCCCAGCCATAAACAAACTATACAATAGAAGGAGGAAGCTACTACATGATAGAGCAAAATCCCAAAAAGGGAAGGCATCTCTGATCAGTATTAGCAAAAACTAAGGGCACTCATAAAATCGTCAAAGGCCAGCTTCGAGAGAAAAATTGCACAGGACACTAAAGATAATCACAAGGCTTTCTTTAGTTATGTTAGGAACCTGGGTGGGAATTCCCAGATATGCTCAGAATTAGTCCAAAATGACAAAAAATACACTGATCCCACAGACATTTTCAACATCCTAGCTGACAGATTCAGTGCAAACTTCTCCCCCCCCTCCCCACCAAAAGGGCAAATATCTATCCCAGCAGAGTGCTGCCCCCCCGACATCTCAGATGCTCAGGTGAGAGCCACCCTCTCCAAAGCAAAAAACACAGCATCAATGGGACCAGACGGTGTCCCAGGCTGTGTCCTTCATGAACTCCAAGAAGAGCTAAACCCAAACATAAAACTACTGTTCAATCTCAGCCTTACTACAGGATATGTACCCAAAGAGTGGCGTACAGCAACAGTGGTCCCTCTCCACAAAGGTGGTGCCTCAACAGACCCTGGAAACTATCGCCCCATAAGCCTGACTAGCTTGGTGTACAAAGCTATGGAAAGGATCATCATGGACCTCATAAATAAAGATATTGGGGACCTACAGACACTGGATCCTACCCAGTTTGGCTTTGTTAAGGGCAGATCCTGCCTCTTAAACCTGGTTGACTTCTTTGAAACAGTCACCAAGGCCATTGACGAAGGGAAGGTGGTCCACACAGCCTATCTGGACCTCGCAAAAGCCTTCGATACAATACCCCACTCAGGCATTATAGATAAGCTCACCAGCTTAAATATAAACCCCTATGTCACTAGATGGGTTGCAAACTGGCTCAAGGACAGAACCCACATGGTTAGAATTGCTGGAGCCATGTCAGACTCCAAACCAGTTACAAGTGGCGTCCCACAAGGCTCAGTCCTGGGACCTCTCTTGTTTGGTATATATTTCTCGGAGGTACAGGCCAACACGGAAGGACTGTGGCTGACCAAGTTCGCAGATGACTGCAAACTGGGCGCCATAATCGACTCTCCAGCCGACACAAGCATCCTCCAAAAGGGCCTCATAGAAACAGACAACTGGTGCCAGAGCCATGGCCTCAAGCTAAACGCCAAAAAGTGTATAGTCATCCCCTTTGGCAAAAACAAAGTGCCCACAAATTACCACATAGGTGGTAATCCATTAAGTACAGAAGTCGTCATTAGGGACCTGGGGACCCAAGTTGATAGCAATCTCTCATTTGACAACCACGTGGCCAAAGTGGTTAGAAAAACATTTTATATAGCCCACCTAATCATGAAGGGATTCACATCTAGATTAGGAGAGGTCATCGTGCCTCTTTACTCATCCCTCATCAGGCCCATAATCGAGTACAATGCCCCTTTTGGGATGTACCTTACCAAACACCTGCAGCAACTGGAAAGACCCCAAAAGTACCTCACCAAGAGGATCAAAGGGCTCAAACAGATGCCATATGCTGCCCGGTTAAAGAAACTCCAGCTCTACTCAGTGGCATACCGCCTGCTCAGAGGTGACCTGTGCCTGACGTATAAGGCCATGTCCAACCCGGAATTAAGGGACATGCTGCACCTCAAAAAATCCAAATCCCATCGAGCTACACGCCCGAGAGACTTGAACCTCAGCACTGAAATAAATAGGACATGCTGGAGGGACAGATTCATAACCCAGAGGCTCCCTTCACTATGGAATAAAATCCCAGTCCAGGTTAGGCAGAGTCCCTCATTGACTCTCTTCAAGAGGAATCTTGATGAGTGGATGGGAGATCATAGGTTTACCCCGGGTATCACTTCTGTGTCACTGTTAGACAGAGGCACAGTATACTAACCTCGAAAAAGGGCATAGCAAAATTAATTTAAAATGGGTGGCAAAAGCCAAACATACTCTGGCTAGGCTTATAAATGCCCTAGGGCAGATAGCCTAGTATGAACCTATGAACCTATGAACCTATGAACTATTTTATAAGTTCATACATGAATTTATTTGCATTTGTAGTTGTCCATGAAATCCTTTAGTTAATTACAATCTGTTCTTTTTTATTATTTCAAATGAGTTGATTCAGTGCGTCTGTTATGTATGTAATTTCATTTTATTGAGAGTTGGGCCTCTAGCATATTAAATGCTGACTGGGCACTGGGCATTTTAAAGTCAGGAATTAATCTGCAAGCAAATTCTAGAGAAAAACAGCTGCACCTATACATGGCTCAAAATCCAAATGCTGTGAGAAAAAATGTTTCTTTCAGCCATTTGTTTTTTTCTCAGTAACCATGGCTTTAGAAAAAGAACAGGAGTGGAAAAGTGCAAGCAGAACACTCCTAAAAAAAAGTTAAACAGATTAAACAGTTAAAGTTACACAGACTTTTCCACTCTGGTTCGGTTTTCTTTTCTTTTCTTTTTTCTTTTATTTTTATTATTTTTTCTTTAAAGTAGAGGTTATCAAACAGAAAATCCACAAATCAGCTAGGCATGAGTGCAGCAGCAGCAACAGTGACCCATACTGGCTACGACAAAATAGATAAGCAGATGGGTTTCATAACTGCATGCAGTGAAGTATGTGTACTCGTTTATCTAATGGCAGCTGAACCAGAGTAAAACCTTCAAGGGAACTACAGTATCAATGTGTGTGTGCATGGCTCTGTGTATGCATGCATGCATGCATAAGTACAGGAAAGAGATTATAATGATTTGTATTGTGCGTGTCTGAGAGTAGTGCACTGAAATAACTTACTGTGGCTATTATTTATGTCGACTTTTATTTTATTTTATTTTGTTAACTAGGTTAGAACATTGATCCAAATGGATCATCTTTCAGGCTCAGCCCAAGATAATACAACAGACAGAATTTTACAAACTTGATATTTTCACCTCATTGAGTACACAGTGATGACAGTGGAAAATGTTTTATAAGCAAGCTAGCTGAGCTATAACTATAAAAACAGCGACCATAACTTAAACTGTAAGACAAGTTAAAATCTAGTAATAGGACAATGAACCCAGCAGTAGAAATAAGTCTGAAATTAACAATTGCAATGATGCAAACAATAACTTTTAAAACTTTTTCTATAATGCAGGTTATATAACTGATTCAAAATTCAGCATAAACAATAACTATTCAATATATACAGTATATACAATTAGGTATAGAGGAAGGTGGAATGGAAGGAAAAATTAAGGTGTAGTTAAATGAAGATGGGAAAATGAGAGCCTAAAGGAAAAGGAAGGGACTGTGTTTATGGGATAGCACTTACAGGATACTTTATAATTCAACATTTTTTAACATGGTTATGTAAAGCTTGGTAGGATGGGAGTGAGTGTATCTTCAGTGGAAGGGATTCCCATATATGAGGGGAAGTGATTAGTACTCTAAATTCTATTACTACAGGTAGGTAAGGAATGGGTTTGTGGGACTTTGGTCTTAGTTTACAGGTAGTGTATTTCTTAGTTAACCTACTGGCAAAAAAGGGAAGGCCTGCAGATATAGGAATTTGTAAGTGAAGGTGATTAGAAGTAGGGTGCGCATTTGTTTAATTGAAAATCATTTAAATCATTTTAACCATTTGTTTTGAGAGACATTGCAGTGGTGTTCTGTTTTTGCAGGCCAGGGAAATGAATCTGCATAAATTGTTAGCTGTGCTTTGGAGAGTGGACACATTTTTCTTGAACGCACTGGATGTGATTAGGAGGCCATACTTAGTTGTGCCAAATTGTGCCATCAGAATTTCTTTTCCTTTGGGTGATCTAGTAGCAGGATAAAAGAAATGGGTGATCTTTTTAGAGAAGAAAAAGAATGAGTTGGCTTTTTATTAAGTGGTAGAGATATGATGTTGAAAATTTAGGTTTTGTTTCTAAAGGTAGCTGTTTGCTAAGCTGTCTAGGCCATTGAGTAGGAACAGTAGAAAGCATTCATTTAGTGGAACGTATTCATTTAGTATTAAAGATTGTAGATTTTGACTTCTTTGTATTGAGTAGAGAAGGGACTGGACTTCTTCAAGTCCTGTTTTGCTGGTGGAATGGGATGGAGCGGTTACATTAGATGACTATGATCTACATATGTAATAAAATTGAGCTGTGGGAGGTTCTTGTGTAGATGATTAATAAACAGGGGGAGAATTAGAGAAGATAAGATGGATCCTTATAGGATCATAGGAGTTACAAGACCATCAAGCTTTAAGACCAGTTCCACCTTGCTAATATCTGCCCTTTTTTCAAGGATGGCCTGGCCAATCATATAAGGAGTGAATTTATGAATACCAATTCAGTTATAAAGCTCTTTTTTAAAGGCAGATAGTATATCAACACTGCTTAATTTGGAGGATATTTATTCCAGAGAATGAATAAGCACCCAGTCTTATTTATTTGCTGGAGTAGATTTCAGTCCCTGGCCCTAATGTTAAATGGATTGTTTGATTTATGGAGATATAAGAGTTTTTGGACTACTGAATCTT
This sequence comes from Protopterus annectens, assembly GCF_019279795.1. Taxonomy (NCBI): domain Eukaryota; kingdom Metazoa; phylum Chordata; order Ceratodontiformes; family Protopteridae; genus Protopterus; species Protopterus annectens. The sequence goes on from NC_056731.1 coordinate 508,600,648, forward strand.
TTATAGCCCTATAAGCAAGGCACAAATCACACCTAAGGACTCTGTACAAAACTGAGTACAGGAACAAATCCACCAGTCTTTCCTGGTAGTTAACGCCTTTTAAGCACCTAATTATTTTAGTTACAAACCATTAGTGTCTCTCCAATTGCTTGATAGTTTTAGTAAGGTAGATCCCCAAGGAGGCATTGTACTCACCAATTGGGCTAACCAGTGTGGGATACAAGGAGGTGAGGACTTTTTTAGATCTGGAAGATATACTTTTAGAGCTATGAGCTGTGCAGGGTAAAAAAAAATACTAACCACTGCTGAAATGTGATGGTGAAATGTAGAGGTGCTGTCCACTCATATACCCAGATCTTTCACAGTATTTCAGTTTTGCACTGGTGTGTTATCTATGCTGTAAGTAGGAGGTAGGGGTTGCTTACCAAATGTTACCAGTTTTAGTATACCAGCTATTGACAACTACAAGGCTCTGCTGGAGTGCATGTAGGTCACAGGGGGATGTCATGGTGATGACTGCTAGATTGCATTCATCTCCAAACATTGTTAACCAGAGAACTTTATTTGATAATTGGAGATTGGAGAAGAAGAAACTGAACAACAGAGGTCCCACAGCTGATCCCTGTGGGACCCACTGGTCACCTTCATTTTCTCAGTGGATGATCTCCTCACTCTCACAGTGCAAGTCCTATCTCTAAGCTGGATTTATATTGTAAGATGAAACACCAAACCCCAAAGGTTGAAAAATAAACCCCCCCAAAAAAAATAGACAAAAAAATCTTTGCACCTCCTGCACCCTTCATGTGAAGGCTGCACCCGCACACCCCCTACAAATTATTTATTTATTTTATTTTACATTTGTTGACTGGGTTAGTCCGACTGAGCTAGTAGCGCTTTTTCAGTGGAGGCCCAGGGACAAAAGCTCCACAGAGCTACAATTCAAAATACAGTACATTGCAAGAAGATATGAGCAGTAGCACTTAACACATATCAAAATATGCAAAGCATTAAATTAGATGCAATAATAAACAAAGATACAAAAGTTGAAACAAGTAATACAATAGGTGATAAAACAAACTCAATAACAATAAGAGTAAGTAAAGTCAATATAAACATAGGCACTGAAGTTACTGAATTAGCAAGTAAGTGCAGGATTGCACTACAGGGGGAAAGAACAATTACCAGACCCCTGCTGTTCTGCAATCTCATATAGTTGGTTTTCCATCTTGTCTTATGCTTCAGCATTTCCAGCTTCTACCTTTTAGGTCTGACCATTTGTCACTCGATATTTAGACATTTTGGAGAAATGTCATGCACTCCCCTAAGTCAGTTGGCTAGTTACCTAACTATACAGGTCAGTTTAGAGTTCATTCAATTTGTTTGTTGTATTTGCAAGTGGCATGGTATGGTATTTAATCCCTTAGTGAGGTCAAGCTACACTGTTTGGTCAACTTGTTCATAGTCAACAGCATGAGTCACCCTCTTAAAAAAGTTTACAAGGTTCATTAGTCAGGATCGACCCTTCTCAAAGCCAAACTGCTGGGGGCTGAGTGTACTAAGAAGTTTGATATTATAGTTAATTAGGTCCGTTATGATATGTTCAATAGTTCTGATTATAAGACTTGTTAGACTGATGAGTCTGTAATTCCCAAGGTCTGAGGTGAGGCCACCCCATGTGGAATGGCATTACAATAACTGTGTGCCAATGATGTGGACAAAGAACAGTTGATAGGCTTAGGTTGAAGAGTGTGAGCAGTGGGTCTGCTTATTTTATTTATTTACTTAATTTGTTTGCCTTACATTTCTTTACTGGGAAAGTCCAACTGCGATAATATCTCTTTTCCAGCTGAGGCCCGGGGAGAAATTCTCACTTAGATCTATTAATTAGGCAACTCAGATTGTTATCAGGCCCCATAGATGATATATTCTTTATTCTGGAGATAACCTTCAGTATGTGCTCTCTTATGATGATTGGTTACATGACTCTTTCAGAGAAAGGCTGATATGGAATAGATGTCTCAGGGGTGAAGGAGGCAGTATATTTATTAGCCAACTTGTTAGCGATATCCACTGGATCTGAGTAGTTGGTTCCATTGTGAATAAGCTCAGAGCAATATAGGGTGTTTTTTTCTCATTTTTCTGACATAACTAACAAAGGATTTGTGGTTGGCTTTGGCTTCTGTGGCTACATAAAGATCGTGGGTACTTTCAGTTTCCATTATGTCCCTTTTTAGCCTCTTATCTAGCTGTTTGATGTTCTCCTTGTTTTGAGGATCATTTGCTATATAGTTTTATATGTTTTTTTTTTATTACATAGATTATTAATGCTAAGAGGAATACTACACAGGTTTACTTTTAAAGCTCCCCATTCACTTGGTTTTGGGGGAACCGGTAATTAGATACATTTATTCAGATTTGCGTAGAACTTTTCTCCATAACTCCCAGCATTATCAGCATTATGGGTTGCAGCATTATACTCTAATTTAGAGATTTCATCATAGAAGTTTAGGAGGTTTGTACATTTATAGTCCACATGTGATATTTGTTTCTGGCAGTTATGAGGTTTTGATAGAGAAGGTTATTACTAGTTTGTAGTCTACCTTGGGGATGGTACATAGAAAATCTAAGTTTGCTATGACCAGGTTAAGTATATTCTGTTCTCTATTTAGTTGATTTATAATCTGGTCCAAGGAGTTCTTTTTTATAAAATTTAAGAATTTTTTGTGTATAGCCTATATTGCTGGTGTAGGTTCCCTCATTAGTCATCAGGTAGCTAAAAAACAGCTATAGTAATAGTATTCCTACTTATGGAGAGCTAGCCAAGAACATTTAGGAATGTTGTGTTATTTTTCTGGAGACAAAGAGAATGTTCTGTAGCCTGCAGTGATAAGATAGTTAATCCAGTTTGAAACTCTATACAGCTACACTTGAGGGTCTATACATATTTGACTTGAGGTAATGTTGTCCCTAACAAATATGGCAATGCCACCACAGTTTCCATCAGGTCTGAATGTGTGGCAATCTCAAAACCCAGGTATTGAGGGGGTGCTGTCTGTGCCCTTAAACCAGGTCTCCATAACAACACATACACAAATATGGTCCAAATGCAGGATGCCTTTGAGGTCCAGCAGTTTGTTGTTTAGACTTCTAGCACTAAGTTGAGCTGCACTGATATGGTTCAGTGGTAGATTTATTCTGGAAATTAGTATATGTTGAACTTTGCCTAAAAAGGCACAAAGAGAGCAGCAAAAGCTTTTACCAGTATGTGGAAGGCTTTGAATGAGAGGTACAGGCTGTTCTTGTTGAAACATGTAGAGTTGTCGAGCATCTCATCCCTTGCTGACACAAACTGAATCCCCTTAGAATGGCATCAGATGTGGAGGCAATTGTTAAAGCCAATCATCTTTCTTTTAAACCTTGACATAATCTTTTTTGGTGATGGAAGGATTCCACTCAAAACTAGGCTTTTACTTTGAGGCACTCATTGGATTAGGGGTGAGGATGGACAGAATGAGGATTGAGGATCCAATTTGTTTGGTTAGGAGTGAGGAAACAAGGAAAGAGGACCTAATTTAGACATTAAAGTCTCTCCTGTCCAGGAAATTTTGAACCATGGAAGAAAGTCTTGTCTGACTGCAGCTGAGATAAGGGAGTTCAAGAGCTGAAGATGGTCCTTCAAGTCACAAGTTTTTGTCATGTTGATGAAGACAGCACCTTTAAAAAGTCACTTGTCCACGTTCATGAGCATATCATCAGTGAGGTTGTATATGTCTGTCGTGGCACTACAGCCAGCATATAAGCTATGCTAGTGTGGTGAAAGGAGGCCGAAGGTTAGTTTTTCAAAAATTTTCCTAGAGAAGGAAGGACTGAGACTGGCATAAAGTCTTTGGAGTTGTGAGGTTTGGGTTGCTTGTTTTTATACAGTAGACATTGTGTTGAAAGGGAGACAAATGTAGAACTACAGATGGTAAAAGGTGGGAGACATGTAATCTTTGCAATATACAGCAAACCAAAGCAGAAGCTTATCTGCACCTATGGGTACATTTGTGGTGATTTCATATATGTATTTAAAAATTGTTTTGTTAATTTTTGAAGAAGAATGGAAGTGTGAATTGGGGATGGTTGGCTGTGAGGGCTGGGTGGGAGGATTCTATGTGCCATGTGTAAAGGGAGGGTATGACAGTTCATCAAAGAAGTCTAATGTTGTAAGATAGCCAGAGAGAGAGAGTAGGACTAGAACCTTTATGTGGATGGTTGTTATACAGCGTGCATCCTATCACACCATTAAGGAGGTTTCAAAGTTTCTTCAGGCTATTTATCAGTTAATGTTTAGTGGAGTGAATAAAGTTAGCTTTATGTTTTCTGGTGTTTGCAAAGATTCTGTTGGATATAAATGTGTCCATGGATTCAAGGGATGGACAGTTTTCTGTATGAGTCAGGCTTAATCTCTCATGAGTCAGGCTTTAAACACATTTGTGATCTACTTGTTAGGTATTTAATCTAAGGAGTTGGTTTACTCAAGGGAAATATCTGTCTATACCTATTGCTTCCTATAAGTGTATAGTCATCAGGAAAGCAGAGTTCCTGCGCTAACAGTGTCGTCATCTTCACAGGAGACTTCCCTGTACTGCTGAAACTTTTAGTTATGTACTTACCATAACGATAGATGTATGTGATCCATCTCGCCTACATTCATAACTGATCCGACTCGGCCGATACACTAGCACGAAGTCTCTCATTGGCTGGGCCAACCCCTTATCCCAGGATGCACCACACCCAAACCCCCAGATCTTGTTTGCCCCACAACAACTCACCCACATGTGCCAAACTGACTGGACGACAGTGTTTCCTCCAGATCCAACAGGTAGGGGGAAGGAGGGCGGGTATGTAAGAATGTAGGCGAGATGGATCACATACATCTATCGTTATGGTAAGTACATAACTAAAAGATGTAATGCGATCCTATCTTGCCTACATTCATAACTGATGGGACAGCATCCCTAGCACCTAGATCCTGGGAGGCTCACTGGAAAACACTCCTGAGCACTGTGGAACCAAAGGACGCCCGACCCCTAGAGGCCATGTCCAGTTTGTAATGAGAAATAAATGTATGTGGAGAAGCCCAAGTGGCCGCTGCACATATCTCATCCACAGACAGTCTGGCGTGGAATGCCACTGAAGTTGCCATAGCCCTAGTAGAATGCGCTCTAACTCGAAATGGAAGGTCCCTTCCTGTTGAAACATAAATAAATGAAACACAGTCCCTAATCCACCTAGCAATAGTAGTCTTAGTTACTGCTTTGCCAATCCTGTTATCCGCAAAGGCCACAAACAACTGGTCTGATTTCCTCTGCTGCTATGTCCTATCCAAGTAAAACCTCAGTTGTCTATGCACATCCAACTGATGAAGTCTGTATTCTGCCTTGTTGGAAAATTTCGGAAAGAAAACTGGTAGCTCTATAGATTGCTGCAGGCAAAGAGCAGAAGAAACCTTCAGAAGAAATGACGGGTTTAGTCTTAGAGATACTCTATCTTTGTGAAAGATCAGATAAGGAGGCTTGACAAAAAGGGCTTGAAGCTCCGAAACCCTTCTGGCTGAAGTAATAGCTACCAAGAAGGCAGTCTTCCAAGATAAGAACTTTTGCTCACAAGTGGCCGCCGGCTCGAAGGGATGAGACGTCAAGGCTCCTAAAACTACATTAAAATCCCATGGCAAAACAGGTTGTGACACCGGGGGGTGAAGCAACCAAGCTCCCTTGAGAAAGGCCTTACACAACTTATGACTCATGAGTGAAGGCTCAAAGGCAACATGATAATTAGAAATTGCTGCCAATTGGACTTTAAGCGTGGAGACAGCGGAACCCTGTCTAAAAAGAGTTGCCAAAAAATCTAATACTGCCGACACCGGAGCTGTCAGAGGGTCAAGGTTGTGCCGCTGGGCCCAAATGGCAAACCTTTTCCATTTATTAGAATATATCTCCTTAGTGGAAGCTCTGTGAGAAGAAGACAGAATCCGGATGGACCACCTCAGGTGAAAGGATATGCTGTCTGACTAAGGTCGGAAGTGGAGCAGCCAAGCCACCAGCTTGAGAGTTCGCAGTGATGGATGGGCCTGACCCGACTGAAGAGTCAGGAGGAATGGAACTGGGTCCAGAATCCAAGGATCCTTCACTGCATACTTTTGAAGGAAGGGAAACCAAACTTGGCAGGGCCAGTGTGGTGCGATCAAAATCATGCTGCTTCCCAAGCAGATCACCTTCTGAATCACCTTTGGCAGTGGAGGGACCGGAGGGAAGGCATAGAGCAGACCGGAGGGCCAATTGTGGACTAGACCGTCCCTGGGTGACTCCCCCTGGGGGGGATCAGGGAGAAGAAATTGCTGCACTTCGCATTCCAGGGGCTGGCGAAAAGATCGCAGCAGGGGAACCCCCACTTGGAGAAGATCCGAGCCGCTACTTGGTCGTTCAGGGACCACTCGTGAGGCATCAGAATAACTCTGCTCAGCCTGTCTGCTATCACATTGGACTTCCCCGGAATGTGCGTTGCCACTAGAAATCTCTGGGAAGCAATCGCCCAGTTCCACACTCTCATGGCTTCTCTGCAAAGAGGATAAGACCTGGTTCCTCCCAGCTTGTTCAGGTACCATACTACCGCCATATTGTCTGAGAAGATTGCGATGGTACCCTTGGGAAGAGAGCTGTGAAGTGCCTGCAACACTAGAAGCACTGCCCTCATTTCCAGGACATTGATATGTAAGTGGGTTTTGTGATCTTGCCACGTGCCTTGAACCGTCCTGCCCAGATAATGCCCCCCCACCCTATCTGGGAGGCGTCCGTGGTCACTGTGGCAATGGGGGAGGGGGGCAGAAGAGTCTCCCCTGGTTCAGGTCGGAGGAAAGGAGCCATCAACGAAGATCTCGCCGGCACGTTTCCATGATGAGAATCGGGTAGGACAATGGCAGATCTTGATATGACCACTGAGTCGACAGGAGCCATTGAAGAATTCGCATGTGCAATCTTGCCAGAGGGACCAGGAGAATGGCGGCCGCCATCAACCCCAAAAGCTGAAGGACCATCCTGGCTGGGGCTTTCCTTTGGGGTAGTAGGGCTAGGACTTGGTCCTGTAGTTTCTTTATCCTCTCTGTTGGAAAGAATGCTCGCATCTCTACAGAGTCTAGCTCTGCGCCTATAAAGGCAACACGCTGTGATGGCAGTAATACAGACTTTTCCCAGTTGAATGTAATTCCTAATAGATGTCCCAACTCGATGGTAGCACTCATGGCTTGAGTAAGAAGATGCCTGGTGGGGGCGGTGAGGAGCCAGTCGTCTAGATACGGAAACACCTGGAATCCCAGACGTCTCAGGTGAGCCGTCACCACTGCCAGACATTTGGTAAACACCCTGGGGGCTGTGGTGAGACCAAAGGGCGGGGCCCGGAACTGGAAGTGACTGGCTCCTAGGCAGAAGCGTAAATGTATCCTGGAAGCCCTGTTTATCTTGATGTGATAATAGGCGTCCTTGAGATTGATGGAGCACATCCATACTCCTTTCTCCAGCAATGGGAAAATGGATTGCAACCTGACCATCCAGAACTTGGACTTCTTTACGAAGCGGTTTAGGTGGCTGAGATCCAGAATGGGTCTCAAGTCCCCTGTTCTTTTCGGCACCAAAAATAACCTTGAGTAAGTTCCTAATCTGGTCTGGTCTGCTGGGACTGGCTGGATGACTCCCTTTCCGAGCAGCTTTGCAACCTCTATGGCTGCTTGATCCCATTGACTGGGTGGCACGTCCGGGATTTTCCTCGACGGTGGTGGGGGACGGATAAAGGGGATGGTGTAACCGCCGGCGATGATACGAAGCACCCACTGATCCTGAGTGATGGAAGCCCAGGCCCTTGGATGCGTCGAGAATCGACCCCCGACTGGCTCCGGAGACGCACAGTCGGGCAGTCCCTCAGGGATGCTGGAAGGAGGAACCACGAAAGGATTCGCGGTCTCCTGAGTTGCGGGGGGCCTCCGCCGCCTCTAGGGTGACATCTTCCAGAATAATTCCCCCCCTCTGCCTCTGGAAGGGGGGTCACTCTGATGGGCAGGGAAAGACTTTTGGGACTTTCTGAACCACATCTTTCCTCCCCTCTGAGCCTTGGGATAAGGTCTAGAGGAAAGCGAAAAACGGGCCCCAATGGCAGACAAAGTCTTACCCTCCTGCTGACATCTAATGAGTGTGTCTTTCACCTTGGGTCCAAAGAGAGAGGACCCATCGAATGGAGTGTCGGTGAAGGAAGACTTGAACGCCTCCGCAAAGTGACACAAGCGCATCCAGGCTTGCCTCCTAAGGGCTACGCCTGAACTCACTGCCCTACCCGCCCCTACGGCTGCATACGATATGAGCCTCATGGACGAGTTAACAATCGATGAAAGGGTAGACAGCTGGGCGTTGACAGACTGCGTCAATGCCTCAGGCACGTTACCCGACAGGGTATCTTCCAACTCCTTTATGAGATCCCTTTGGAGCCTCGTAAAGTGACATAAATAATTCAGCGACCGCAGAGTAAAGGTCGCTGAAATCAGGGTACGCTTCCCGTACCTATCCATGCTCCTGGACTCCTTGTTAGGAGGATGGATAGACGTAGATGCCTCTGCCACATCCTGCTGGGTGGCAGACGCCACCACCATAGCTTCAACCAGTACTCCCTTGGTTAGAAACTCCTTGCCAGGGGGTGCGGATAAAAACTTGTTGGGGCGAGAAGGAACTGGCTCCACAGAATCAGGGTGTTCCCACACCCTTCGACAAATAAGGTCCAGTAACTCATCGAAGGGTGGAGATACCCAGGAGGCGGAGGGTTGGGCTCCGAAGGCCTTGAGGAAGACCGACTCCTCCGCGGAAGGGGTTTTGGATGGCCAGTCGCCCCTCTGTCTCAAGATCTCCAGGATATCGGAGAACAAGACATTATCAGAGGACGACTTAGGGGACCCTTCTGCATCATCAAGGTCGGTGTCCGAGGTGACAGACTCATCTGGGGAGTCTATGTACTTCCTCTTGCACAATTGTTTCCTGGGGGGGGCTCTTCAGGCACGAACTCTGAAGGCTCCTCGGAAAACAGGGGACCACACAAGGAGGAATCCTCAGGCCTAGGAGCCGCACTGTCCAAAGACAGGGGGGCACCAGAAGCTCTAGTCGCCGTGTCTAGGGAAGGAGTCGCAGATTCAGATGAAGTCACTAGAGACTTGGCCAGTGCACTCTTCATAGCCTCGAAGGCGGGCCCACCAGAATCTGAGGAGAGGCCCATCTCCAAGACCATGACCGGTGTCGGGGTTCCCCTAGCCGAGGCGCCAAGAGGGAGACTAGGGGCCAAAACCAGAAGCCCCAACGAATCCCCTTCGGGACCGGCTGAGGACACCCGAGAACCGAAACCTCTGGAAGGCACAGAAAGGGTTGGAGCTGAAGCCGGTGCCGATAGACTAGCAGTGGGTCTCGGAACCGACTCAAGGACTTCACCTGACTCTACGAACTCTGACTCCTATGACACCATGGTTGTCGGAGGAGGAAGAAACGGTATTGAAAGGGCTGTCTCCAGGGCCGACTGGGCCGGAGCCGAAAATAATTTGGATAAGACAGGTGACTGAAGGAGCCTCTGGACCACCCTATCTACATCAGAATCTGAAAGCCTGGAGGACCTGGAGGAAACAGAAGGGGGCCGAGAAACTTTTTCTATCGGCTCCGAGACAAAGCTAGGAAGCCGGCTCCGAATCGGCTCCAAAAGGATCGGAGCCGAAGCAGACTCGACCAGAACTGAGACCCCTTTCGGCACCGACGGTTCAGGAGCCGGCAAAACCGACCCCAGAGCAGAAACACTCTCCTGCGGCTCCGAGAGCAATGGAGCTGAAGAAGGAGACCTAGATTTAGATCCTCTATCCTGCGGCTCCGAAATCAGTGGAGCTGAGGAAGGGGACAGAGTACCTGATCTCTCATCCCGAGACTCCAAAACCAGTGGAGCCGAGGAAGGAGACCCAGATTTAGATCCTCTATCCTGCGGCTCTGAGGCCCGTGGAGCCGAGGAAGGGGCACAGATTTAGATCTTTTTGCAGGCGGCTGCGACGGACTTGTCGGAACCGAAGACTTCTTTTGCTTCAATTTCGAGGAGGGAGAAGAAGCCAAAGCTTCCTCGAAGGCCGGCTTGAACAAACCCTTCAGGATCAGCTTATTTTTTCTCTCATGTAGGACACGAGAGGAGAAGGCATGGCAAACACTGCAAGATTCTTGCAAGTGTTTAGCCCCTAGACAATAAACACAGATGGCGTGGCCATCTGTCAATGACATCTTGTAATTGCATTTTGAACCTTTTTTAAAGCCCGATGGCTTATGTTCTTTCTCTTTGCCAGACATACCAACTGTAACTCACTCAACACACAAGGAGGGAAGGGGGGGGAAGAGCTCTAACTTAAATGCTCAACAAGAGATAGGGCAAAGTCCCTCTAACTCAAACGGACCTAGCCCGCCAAACAGAAGGAATTACCACAACAATCCAAAAAGACAAACACAGTCAATCACAATGGAACTAACAACAAGATAGCTATTAAAATAGCTGTTTGAGTATAAACTTTAAAGCTAACTGCCAAAAAAGTGACCAAAAGGCCAAAAAAGAAGGGTACTTAGCCACAGCCAAGTCGAGACCACGTCGTTACTCTAGGAGTGGCAAACGAGATCTGGGGGTTTGGGCGTGGTGCATCCTGGGATAAGGGGTTGGCCCAGCCAATGAGAGACTTCATGCTAGTGTATCGACCGAGTCGGAGCCGATTCTCGGCTCCGGGCCCATCAGTTATGAATGTAGGCGAGATAGGATCGCATTACATCTAATATACTCATCACTTCTGTTCAAAGTCTAATTACTGAAGTCCTGGTAAAGCTACATACATAAAACTAAGGCAACAAGGTGGCATCTTCAAACAATGCATGTCAGTGAAATAGTCAGAGTGGGATGTGCAAAAAGTTTTGAAAAAAAAATCACATATTTTCACGTTTACTTTAATAATGCAAAAAACAGATTGTGATACTGTCATGTTGAGGTGGTGAATTCAAGCAGTGGATATTGGTGAAAAATAACATTAAAATATGGGAGGTAATGTGAAGATATTTGGAGATATAAAGGTTCTTTAGGTAAAGAAGCTATGACTATCAGCTCTATTTTCATAACATATTAATTTCATAAAAGCTGTGTGACCTACAGGTGAACAAATAGCGTCATATTATATAAAACATTAAAGCACACAATGTTGCCACTGATACCTGCCATCTAACATGTTGTTTTGTAGATCAATATTGTTTTGAAATGTTGTGAAATTATTATATGCAGAATGTGCATAGATTCGACAATATCACAAATTAGCATGCTGTTTCCTCTTGTCATACATTATTGGAGAGCTCTTAAAACAGTTGAACAATTTCCTCACTGATAACTCAAATCTTATAGCCTAAAAGAGACATGACGCTTTCTTTGACCGTAACACTAGTATTTTTTTTGCAAACAAAATACAGTTTTTCTTTCATTGATCTGCAATATAAAATCAGCATCTACAGACAGACCTTTCATACTAACAGCAGTATATAGCCCATTGTTTACCAAACAGTTATTATATTTTACAATTTTTTAACTCACACCATTTATCAGATTTTATAAATCTGATTTAGTTTGTTTTCAAAATAGGATTTTGGACAAAAGCTCACAGGAAGCAATTGTTTCCTCAGCTTAGAAGATCTCTGGAAGCAAACGGTACACTGGAAAATATTACGGTACAACCCAACACCCTCATAATGGGCGATTTCAACTACCCCACCATTACCTGGGAAAACTACTCATGTACCAACTCTTTTGCTCAACGTTTTCTGGAATTCATAAATTCCAACGCCTTGGATCAACTTATCCTCATCCCCACCAGAGGCAGCAATATCCTAGACCTGGTCATTACCAACATGGGCGACCGGTGTTCCACACCAGAGGTCAGTTCCTCGTTGGTCAGATCTGACCACAAGCGAATCACCCTAAACATCCACATCCTGCCCCCCACCCCCCATTAGGGAAACCACCGTAAAAAATTTCTCCAAAGCCAACTTCATGTTTCTTAAGACAGAAGTAGCAAATTTCACGACACCAATGCAGATGGACAACAGAGGTACGACTACTGAATCCTACACAAATGCACTTTATAAGCATTTACATGAGTGCATGGATCATGCTATCCCTAACAGAACCAAGATGCTATCCTCCAAAAAAGGAAGCCAATCTGGTGGTCCCCTGCCATAAACAAACTCTACAACAGAAGAAAGAAATTGCTGCAAAAAAGAGTAAAATCCCATGACTGGAGGAATTCCCTGGTCAGCCTTAGTAAGAAGCTGAGAGCCCTCATAAAATCCTCCAAAGCTAGTTACAAAAACAAGATCATCACTGATTCTAAAGACAACCACAAAGCATTCTATAGCTATGTCAAGAATCTCAATGGCAACACTCAGATCTGCTCTTGAGTTACAGCACAATGGCACTAAATATACAGAACCAACTGATAATGCCATCATCCTGGTTCAGTGCTAACTTTACCCCTCTCTCACCCCCTAAAGGGCCCATCTCTATACCAGAAGAATGCAAAGTTCCTGTAATCACAGCTGCACAGGTAAAACCACACTCTCCAAAGCCAAGAACACAGCAGTAATGGGACCTGACAACATCCCAGGCTGCGTTCTACACGAACTACAGAATGAACTGACACCCCACCTAAATACCATGTTCAATCATAGCCTCACCTCAGGCTTTGTGCCCACTGAATGGCACACAGCGATGGTTATCCCACTCCGCAAAGGGGGAGCCACCATGGACCCCAGGAACTACTGCCCCATTAGCCTAACAAGCCTGGTCTGCAAGGTCTTGGAACTTATAAACAAAGATATTGGTAATCTCCAAACACTCTGGACCCCACCCAGTTCGGGTTTGTAAAAGGCAGATCATGTCTCTTAAACTTGATAGACTTCTTTGAAGCAGCCACCAAAGCTGTAGGCGAGGGTAAGGTGGTTCACACAGCCTATCTAGATCTCGCCAAGGCTTTTGACACCATCCCCCACTCCAGAATTATAGCTAAACTCACTAAACTAGGTATAAATCCCTATGTCACAAGATGGGTTGCCAACTGGCTCACTGACAGAACCCACACTGTGAAAGTAGCAGACTCCAAATCCGACTTCAGACCAGTGACAAGTGGAGTACCACAGGGTTCAGTCCTGTCCTGTTTGGTATCTACTTTTCTGAAGTACAGTCTAACACAGAAGGTCTTTGGTTAATGAAGTTCACAGATGACTGCAAACTAGGAGCCATAATCGAAACTCCTAATGATGTGGACATCCTACAAAAGGGCCTCACTGAGACAGATGCCTGGTGCCAAAGCCATGGCCTCAAGCTCAATGCCAAAAAGTGCATTGTCATCCCCGTTGGTAAAAACTCTGTACCCATGAGCTACCACATAGGTGGTAGTCTACTTCACACCAAAAGTGTGATAAGAGACCTTGAGACACAGGCAGACAGTAGTCTCTCCTTTGATAATCACATCACCACAGTCGTCAGGAAATCCTTCTACGTGGCATACCTCATCACAAAAGGTTTCTCTTCCAGGAAAAAAGAGGTCATTGTTCCCCTCTACTCATCACTCATTAGACCCATTATAGAATACAGCGCCCCTTTTGGTATGTACCTCACAAGACATTTACAACAACTGGAAAGGCAGCAGAAATACCTCACAAAGAAGATTAATGGCCTCAAACAGATGCCCTACGCTGACCGTCTCAAAAAACTCCAGCTTTACTCATAGGTTCATAGGTTCATACTAGGCTATCTGCCCTAGGGCATTTATAAGCCTAGCCAGAGTGTGTTTGGCTTTCGCCACCCCTTGGAATGAATATACTGTGCCCATTTTAAGGTTTAGTTTACTGTACCTCTGTCTAACAGTGACACAGAAGTGACCCCCGGGGTAAACCTACGATCTCCCATCCACTCATCAAGATTTCTCTTGAAGAGAGTCAGTGAGGGGCTCTGCCTAACATGGACTGGGATTTTATTCCAGAGTGAAGGGAGCCTCTGGGTTATGAATCTGTCCCTCCAGCATGTCCTATTTATTTCTGTGCTGAGGTTCAAATCTCTCGCTCGCGTAGCTCTGGTGGATTTGGATTTTCTGAGGTGGAGCATGTCCATTAATTGCAGGTTGGACATGGCCTTGTACGTCAGGCATAGATCGCCTCTGAGTAGGTGGTATGCTACTGAGTAGAGCTGGAGTTTCTTTAGCCGGGCAGCATATGGCATATGTTTGAGTCCCTTGATCCTCTTGGTGAGGTCTTTTGGAAATCTCCATCTCATATCGCCTACTCAGAGGTGATCTCTGCCTAACATACAAAGCTATGTCAAACTCGGAGCTGTTGGACATGCTCCATTTAAAGAAATCCCAATCCTTCCGAGCTACACGCTCTAGGGACCTAAACCTTGTCACCACAATAAACAGAACATGATGGAGGGATAGATTCCTGTCCCAGAGACTTCCCATACTCTGGAACAAGCTACCAATCTATATCAAACAAAGCTCCTCATTAGCACTCTTCAAGAAAAATCTTGATGATTGGATGGGAAATAGGAAATTCACCCCGGGGATCACCTCTGTGGCTCTGCTCGACAGGGGCACAGGAAAATAATTTTCTTGGGTGGCGAAAGCCAGGGTACCTTTTTGGCTAGGCTTATATAGGCCCTAGGGCCAATAGCCTAGTACCTACCTATGAACGTATAATTAGCCTCCCGCTGTTAAGGCTTAAATGGAATATGGCTGTTAGGGAGGCTACAAGATGAGTATGATCCATGTTTTAAAGAAAAGGCTGCCAGTTAGTTTTATAATAATTCCTGTATAAAGATATAATGTTCTTGAAGGTCTTGGGCCAGAAGGTGATAAGTATGGGAGGGGGCTAGTTATGTGCAGTTATCAGTCAAAATAAAAGAGATCACTGAAGGAAGGCAGTAAATGGTGGTATTATTTTTTTTGTAGAATGTTTATTTTGAGGAAATCCAAGTTGGGTCTTGTGGGTGCTTTAATCAGTTGAGTAAAGCCAAAATCAGTGGGATAGTCAATTGCTTTAGCATTCAAGGGCTGTAGGTGGATGAGGTTGCCAAGGATGATAATGTTTTTGTGACTAGCGATGCATGGAAATATGTCAATAAAAAGGCATTCAAATTTTGTAATATTTGAGATAGGGTAGGCTAAAGCAAGGATTAGTTTGTTGTGTTTGTTGATGTTGTTGATATGTGATTTTATCATTTGCTAAGTCATTACTGAATTTGCTCTGGGTAAGAAGAGAGGCTTGGAGGTTTTGTTTCATAAGTACCAGCATTCCTATACCCATCCTTGTTGCTGATCTGCTGTTGAATGAGTGGTAGAGGAGGTTATGGTTTGGTATGTCAGTTTTTAAACAGGGTTCAGTGATACATACTATGCATGGATTGTAGTGGTCATGAAAAAAAGTCCAGTTGTTTTATCTTATTCTTAACACTACCTACATTAAGGTTTGGTTAAGTAGTTGAAGGCAAGGTAGATGTTGTGGACTAGGGTTTGTTTCAGTGTGACTTTGGATAGGATATTTATCAGTGATTAGCTGAATTGTAAATTGTAGGAATTTGATAATGGCTGGAAAAGGTTTTTTTTTTATAAGGTCTCAAGTGGGAGAAGGAGGAGAGGGGAAGTATTTAGGCTGCAATGTGAGAGTGAAGGAGTGAGTTGTAATGGAGCAGGAGACTGAGTATTGGATCTCAAACTGTTGTTGAGGAATGTGAGCTGCAATTGCAAAAAGGAGTGGGTGAGGGGTAAAGGAGTGGAAGTGTTGGTGGTAAGGTGAGGAAGAAACTAGAATAGTATAAAGTGTGTAAAGAAGTTGCATAGTGGATGGATGGTAATGGATTGAGGAGGGCAACGAAGAGATGGAAAAGGTAACAGTGAGAAACAAAGGAGTATTTGAGGGAAGAATGATAATATGATTATTATAAGTATGATATATAGGCAGAGAAATGCTGAGTGGAAAAACACAAAATCCACACAAATTCAATCCAAAGAATAAAACAACACGATACAGATCCACCACACTTTACTGCACTTAGCACCTTATCTGGAATAGCCTTCTAAGAGTTACAATCATACATCCCACATCCCCCAGTATAAATACCCCTCAATAACAATTAATTAACCAATAAAACAATACAGCAATTAAATAAAAAAGTTTTTTTTACTCAAGTTTTAAAGTAAGCTCTTCCAGTTCACTTCTTGATTTAACCCTCACGGGGATAAGGTATTATATTTTAAAATATAAACAGTTTCCTTATATAATAGTATATTTTTCAACAATGCATCATGCCCCACCTTCACAAAAAACTTTTCTAAAATTGTTGCTTCTAACAAACTATAATCACTATTATGTTTATTCATAATATGTGTTGCTATAGAACTTTCTAATTTTTGTTTTCTGATGTCTCTAATGTGTTCCTGCCACCTAGTTTTAAACTGTCTTTTAGTCTCTCCAATATGAAAAAGATTGCAGGGGCATCTGAGACCATATATAACACCAACTGTATTACAGGAAAAATTAGTAACAGATCTAAATACCTTGCCATTAATAAGATTAAAATTGGGAACAATATAGGAACACACACTAAAATTATTACATGGAACAGTACCTGTTTGTCTCAAAATTGGCCTAATTTCCTGAGTTGGTAATAAAAAATAAGCCTTCACCAATTTATCTTTTAAATTTTGTCCTGTTCTATAGGAAATGTATGGCACACTACACAATATCTTGTTCAATGTCTCATCCCTTTTGAGAAAGTTCCAATAATACTTGACCAATTGACAAATATCCTCACTCAACACATTATAAGTGGTAACAAAAAAAAAATTTTCCACTTCCTTATTCTCATGTATATTCTGTCTATTCTTATATATATTATACCACTTCAAAATTGACTTATCAAATTTTCCCATTGACTCTTTAAGAATATTCATGTCATACCCTCTCCGTAAAAATGTCTGATGAACTTCCTTTTCTAAGTCACTTTCATTATTACAAATAACTGCTGAGTGTCCTCAGCTACCTTCCTAGACCTCTCTAAAGCTTTCGACATGGTCCCACACAAACAACTCATCTCGCTTCTCAATAACCTATCCTTCTCTCAACCAGTCATCAACTGGTTTCAGAGTTACCTATCTGACCGCCAACAAGCAGTTGTTTGGCAGTACAGCCTATCCCCCCAACTACCAGTCTCCATAGGAGTTCCCCAAGGGTCCATCCTGGGACCCCTATTCTTCTCTATTTTCACCAATAATCTAGCCTTAGCCACAACACATGGCACACTTATACAATACGCATATGACTCAACAATCATCTGCACAGCCCACTCCCTACCAGAACTGCAAAAAGTCACACAGGAAGCATTTTCTTCTATTGAAACTTGGTTATCTGATGCCCAACTAATACTCAACCCAAACAAAACAAAATTACTAATCTTCCAACCCACCAAACTTACCCTAAACAGCTCTCACTTTAACATCACAGCAAAAGACAAGACCACCATCCATCCTACAGAACACACCAAATTACTAGGAGTAGAAATAGACAATAAACTGAACTTTGACATTCACATTTCCATGACCATTAAAAAAGTGCACAAAAAACTAGGGGCATTATATAGAAATCAGCAACTACTTACCAAAGCAGCTAAAATTTTGGTAGCAAATTCTCATCTTATCTCTAACCTACTCTATGCCTCTCCAGTATT
Source organism: Protopterus annectens (assembly GCF_019279795.1). NCBI lineage: Eukaryota > Metazoa > Chordata > Ceratodontiformes > Protopteridae > Protopterus > Protopterus annectens. The sequence goes on from NC_056731.1 coordinate 508,618,486, forward strand.
TACTAACCTCAGACAATGCGATCTAAATACGCTCGAATCCTGCTACAACAAAATCACCAAATTTGCCACAGGGGCTTCCTACCGTACTCACCACTGTCTCTCACTAGCAGAACTGGGCTGGCTAGAGCTCCCCACCTCCTTCAATGGTACCAACTCACACTCGCCCACAAACTAATAAACCAGCCACTAAAAGTCCCATCCCTCCAGAATCTACTCCAACCCTACATAACCATGAGACCACTACGATCCAGCCACAAAACCCTCCTACAGTTCACAAGAGCCATTACCTCTGCTGGAGAAGCATTATTCTCCTGCGCTATAGCCAAACTCTGGAACTCCCTCCCATCCTCAATTACCTCTGTAACTTCTTGCACCCACTTTAAATCCTTACTAAAATCACACTTCAAAACTTGCCAGATATGCCCTTGCAACCCCCCCTCTAATACCAACCACTCCCCCCACCCACTACCTTTCTCAGCCCCCTATCAACAACCTACTCTTAGCAAGCTTGGCTGCTCATGTTCCGAGGCTACCTACCACATAATACTAACTTCTTGTAGCAACAACTGTTAATGGCTGTTATGTACCTCAAAAACAGATTGTATCAATTGTTCACTGATGAATCTCAACTACATTTGTAACCATGTTTAGTATATGTCACCATATTTTAAAATTGTTCTATGTTCTACAGCTGTTTTACATCTGTTTTCTTCTTGTCTTGCGTCCTTAATTGGACTAATGTCTATATTTAAATGCTCTGTTTTTTAACTGTATAATGCAAATAATACTTAATGTGGAGCTTTTCTCCACGGGCCTCTGCTGAAAACAGACGTGTGTCCAGTCGGACTCTCCCGGTCAACAAATATAAATAAATAAATATAGCTTGGAGGCTGGGGTACAGATAGAGCAGTGTAATGCCTTCCACAATGAGATTTGAAAAGTCACATTAACATTTATTGCTATGGGATTGTTTTAATAGTGTCAGTAATTATGGACTGTTGACCATGCTGCAAATGAAGTATTCACCCTAAGTCAGTAATAGCTTAGGAAAATGAAAAGAGGCATATTCAGTAGGGCTTGATATAGATAGCTGAGGTTTCACATTCAGTAGGGATTGGTATAGATAGCTGAGGTTTCACATTCAGTAGGGCTTGATATAGATAGCTGAGGTTTCACATTCAGTAGGGATTGATACAGATAGCTGAGGTTTCACATTCAGTAGGGATTGATATAGATAGCTGAGGTTTCACATTCAGTAGGGATTGATATAGATAGCTGAGGTTTCACATTCAGTAGGGATTGATATAGATAGCTGAGGTTTCACATTCAGTAGGGAATGATACAGATAGCTGAGGTTTCACATTCAGTAGGGATTGATATAGATAGTTGAGGTTTCACATTCAGTAGGGATTGATATAGATAGCTGAGGTTTCCACATTCAGTAGGGATTGATATAGATAGCTGGGATTTCACAGAAAGGAAGTGTGAGTAAGTTTGGGGTTACTGTGGTTTTTTTGAGTAAAAATAGGGTTTTTAGACTGGTCTTAAACAGCTGAAAAAAAGATATTTGGCCTGTACCTAACTAGACACTTGCACCATTTGGAATGCCCATAAAGATTCCTCAACAGAAGAATCCAGGGCATGAATATCCTGTCTTACACAGATTACCTAAAGGCCAAGTATCTGTACTCAGTATCCTACAGGCTCCTGAAAGGTGAGCTATGCTTGGCTTATAAGGCATCCTCAGATCCAGCCTTGATGGATCTTTTGCACATCTGCAAAACAAACAGCACTACATCTATGGATTTAAACTTCACTTGTGACATAAACGCAACATGCTAGAGGGACAAATATGTGATCCAAAGGATCTCTGTGTTATGGAATAGGCTTCCCACCCATGTGATGCAGAGTTCATCCCTGACCCTATTCAAATGAAACCTTGATCACTGGATGGGAAATCACAAATTCACCCTTGGTCTGGTTCCCATGTTTCTGATGGACAGAAGCTGTCAGTAAGTATTATGTTTCTCCAGTTAACATCCCTCCAGTCCCTTAGCTACCTCATTGCAAATATTCTCCCTGCCCCAATAGATACCCAAGGTACTTGTGGACAAAACTGGGTTGGGGTGCACGGCTAGGCTTATATAGGCCTAGTTGTCATTAGCCTAGTAACAACCTATGAACTTATGTCTGAGATATGGAACATAGTAGTGTCTCAGTAGAAAAATGAACTGGGGATTAATGATCTGCTTTCTACTACTATAAGCCACACAGATGTTGAAGCATAGGAAAAGAGTTTGCTTTTGCTGACACCTAATGCCACCAGCTAAGATAGTTACCAAAGAGATGTTTCCTGGTACTGAAAGTAAAAGAGAGCACTAAACCCTACTGGAACCAGGGAAGAGTTGAGAATGTGTAGAGACAGAGATGAGAGGATTATGATAGGAAAGAGAGAGCAAAACCTTACTGTAGTTTGGCTGTTTGGACAGTAAGCAGGCAGTTGTTTAGGTGGGGATAAATTAAGTTGGGAAGTATTTTCCTTGCTACTTGGGCAGTATGAGGCTAGAAGAGGACATGGAGTATTATTATTGGTTCTCCTGCGATGGAAATATGTGGGTAGTAGAGTAGATGTGGATAGATAAAAAATCAGTTCTTAGCTGGGAAAGTGTGGAAAATATATAGAGTAAGGAGAGATGTGTGTGTATAGGGCAGAAAGATCCCTGCTGCCACCAGGGGAATGCAAGAAATACATATGAAAAATGTGTTGTGGGTAAACAGTGAAGTATATAGAATGTTTAGAGAAAGGGGAGTGCGTACAACTAGGATAGAGGTAGAGTGGTCCATGCAATCACCAGGCTAGTGCCATCCTTGCTGCCCACAGGAAAGTGTGAAGCATGTATATCGTAAAGGGACAAAATGAGTAATGTGGGCAGAGATGCCCAAGAATTTGAATACATGCTGGAGTCGATGTGTTGTTGAGATTGCATAAGAGAGCATTGGTCATAATCAGACATCTAAGGTGTACAGAGCCAATAAATTGGATACATTTGTGAGTTTGTGTAGGTGTGTAGACATTATTAAACATTTACATAGTTTTAATATTTTGGATAGAGAGTACTTCCTCCAAAAACTATTACATATCCTACATCAACTGTCAAACATTAGGAAAATAATTTATTTTACATAAGTATATATATGTTTTATATATGTATATATATATATATATATATATATATATATATATACGCGTGCACAAACACACACACACACACACACACACACACACACACACACACACACACACACACACACACACACACACACATATTTATACGAAAACAAAAAACAGCAGATAACCCATTTTGTAAGTGTAATAATGCCCCCAATAGTGGGTACTGCAGGGAAATACACAGAGATAATGGAGCATCCAGGGGTCTAGCTTTCGGCCTTACAACGCCTAATGAGTGGTCAACTATTTCCCTATAATGCCACCCCACCTGTCAGGCATTATTGCTTACAGTGTGCTATTTTGAATTTGTGCTGTTAAATAATGAATGAAAGAGAAAGAAGGCTGCATTAACAAACTACTTACAGTTATTTAAATGTGTAAATTTGTTCTCAGGCTTATGAGACCAATGTGCATTTCACCTGTTTTCTGTTAATATTGCTGCCTTAGAAGCTACTGTGCAGCCCAATTTTTTTTTTTTTTTGGGGGGGGGGGCAAGTCCATTAACATTAATACAGGAACACTACAATTAGCTTTTCATGCAGACATAGTATTGTGGTGCATTTAAATGACCTATTCCTTAATATCATCGTTGTTTGATAAATTTGTAAATTAGTTAGGTGAAATCCTTTAGCTAAAGAATATTACAACTCTGTATATCAGTAACCATGCTTTACTCAAGTGACTGGAGAATCATCAAAGCAGTAGTCCTGCAGGGTTTGCTTTTAATGAGTACAGTAATCAGAGCTCTAAAGTTTGCCTGTATTTTTTCATGTTTACTTAGTGTGTGCACTTACAATCTGCTTGCATCTGCAGTATGTATAACTGACCTGCAGAATTTCCTTTTGGTGAGTTCAGAAGGTTCTAAGCAATTGATTCCAAAACATATTGTACTGGGGTCCTGCTGAGCCAACCACTGCTGATTTTGTGATAACAAGAAGCATGCTGTAACTCTATCTCTTTCGGCTTTTGCCGGTTAGGCGTCGCCACAGCGGATCACCTTGTCGCTCATGAGCATGCTGTAACTGTGTAATGAAATACTGACATTCAAATCCAGCCAGCAGTACCATACACATGATTTCAAAATACAGCTATATTATGAGATGGTAATAAAAGGTGGAAGTACAGTTTTGAAGAGAAAGCCACAGAGCAGCAAAGTAGTGTGTATAAAAGGTTTTCAATGTTTTCATTGTTTTGGAGTAAAGAGACTCATGGTCTCATGAGAGACAATTTAAGAGTCTGTATCTTGCTGATTTTGGCTGGAAAACCTTGCCCCCCCCCACCCCCCCCCCAAAAAAAAAAGGAATGCACATGTTTTGAACTAACTGTTCTATTTCCATTGGAAGTTTACTCCAGTTAATCACTTCCAATGTGGGGAAAATAAACTACTTTTTAAATTTAATATTAATCTTATCAAAGCACAGGCTCATTTTTTTTCTCTTGTTGATAGGTTAAATTAGGTGAACCATAATCTGAATATAGTATTGCAAGCTTTGTGCTTTTACAGATTACATTTCCATATTAAATCTTCTCTGTGCAGCCTATATTATAGTGAACAAGGGAGCCCGCAGGATTTTTTGCAGGGGGGTGCAAACCCAAGCCCCGCCCACACGGCCCCACCCCTCTGCTGCCCCCGCCCACTCAGCCCCACCCCGACCCTGCCCACGCAGCCATTCCAGTGTCCCAATACTTGGCTATTTTTCCCCATTTGTCACAGACACTGTTCAAATCTCTCAGTATGCATACTGTTTTATGCTTTACTTCTACATTGATTACAGATATTTGGATTTCATTTACAACTTTTACTTCAAATTTTATAGCACAAACACTGATAGACATTTACTAAACCTAAACAAAGCAATAGTCTTACAATGAAAAGAGACTTAGCATTAAAACTTCTCTACCTTTGAAACCCACACTCACCGAAACAACATTGAAACCCGCATTCAAAGAAAATGCATCTGGCCAGTGGCAGGGTAAGTTTACCTTTGGGCTGTTTTCAAATCAGACTCCTTGCACACATTTTTAGAACCATGCAAACGTTATTTGATTCATCTTCCTGACTGTATTAATTATCCTATATAATAATTGAATTATATCCCTTGTATAATACAGCACCACTTGTTAGAGTGTGTTTTAAATTTATAGTTCTGAACATTTTTCCTTTAAGCAATGAAACAAATCATATGAACCAATAATGACAACCTGCCCAGTTCAGAACATTTCAACCATAAAGGGCCACTCTACTCAAACTTCTGTCATACAATCCACCAATATCAATCAATATGCAGAATCTTTGCAGAAGTAAAACTCATCTGAATAATTCCACATTAAAGAGATCTGAAACCAGTGAAGAGGTTGTTGCTAGAAAATAACTTTATATTTCAGTGTTTCATCTACAAATTCACTGCCTGCTGCCCTTGAAAAATAAATTGCCTATGTTATATTAAAAAAATGGTAAGCTGGTATATTGCAATAGGGAATGGGTGGCAAGCTGAAAAACAAGTTAATAGTTATTAGGCATCTCATCCAAAGGAGGACATACACCCCCTTAAAATACAAATCTACATGTTGTGGGAGTAGAACCTACAGCCCTCTGTATCAAGATGGCAAGTATGCTACCTGCTGTGCTGCTTTAAAAATTCTATACCACAATAGTGATACCATTTGCTAAACAAAACAGTTGTACATTTTAAGGAGGCTTAGCATGAACAGCAGTAAAACTCTCTTCCCTTGAAGCTCACAATTCCTTGAAAATGCACTTGAAAATAAATTCCACCTGCTAACTCTAGGAATTTCACTCTCTTTAACACACACCTCAACCTCTAAGTGCAAGAAATATGGACAAAGCCCAAAGTAAATAGGAGCAGATTATAAATATTGCCCTCATGAACTTAGAACATTGCTAGAATAACAGGATTTATGTTAGTATGCATTTTTCTAAAGGATATGACATCTAAAACTCAAATGTCTGTCATTATTTAGCAACTTCAATGCTTTTTATGAGGAATATGGGGCAAAATCTGGACATTCTCCAAAAACCTGGACAGCTGAGGGATATGCTTCCTCCTTCTTATACATACATACAGACACACGTACAAACCATACCTCTCAATCTGTTAACCCAAGAAATCTGGACAAAGCCTGTTATAATGTTGGGGATAAAGGCCCAAAACTAGGGACACATTAGAAAGTTGATAGAATAAAAGGATTTATGTTAGAATTAATTTTTCTGAATAATATGAAGTCTGAAACTGAAATGCATGTCATTATTTATTAACAACTATATTCATATATAGTTGGTTGTCTCAGTACTCACCGTGGCTTGCATTTTCTCCTCTCTTGAAAGGCCCACTCTGCTTAACTTGTGTATTATTTCCTCAGTCACTTCACTGTGGGTTGCAAGGCAGCTTCATTACTAGTTGGTTTGTTGATGATGATTGTATCCGAGAAGAGTTTGAGGTTTTTGTTCCCATTGTTGTGAGAGATGCACAGTCTGTATCAAATGTCATTGTCAGTGAATACATAAAGTGTGATCTAGACCTGGAAAATTTACTCAGACAGGCTATGACGGCTGCTCCATAATGGCAAGCATCCAGAATGGTGGTCAGGCAAAGATTCGTGAAAAGTATCCAAAAACAGCCTTTATCCACTGCGCGTCTCACAGACTAAACCTTGTAGTCAATGATCTGAATGATGTTCCTGAAATAAGTAGTGCTGTTGGTGTTATCAAGAAGATTATTATTTTTTTTTTGTGACAGTCCAAAATGATGAGCATTGGTACCAAATATACCACTTCTGTGTGAGACATGATGGACTGAGTAATATAAAACAATTCATGTGTTTAGTCAGAACTTTGAGAAAATATTTGACTGGCTGATCTTCAGAAGAGCACTGCTGGTGAAACCAGACAAAATGCACATATGTTACTCAGCGCTTGCTCTTCGTGCACGTTTCTTATTTTTCTCTTCATTATTGCAAATTACTTATCAGTTCTTGAGCCTGTTGCCCAGATGTTTCAGTCTGTTCAACTTGATATAGTAGAGGCTCAACAACACATCAACAGACTCATTGAAATATTCACCGCAACCATGCTGAAGAACACTTTAGGAATGACATTCTCAGTAAGGCAAGATCACTAGCAGATAAATTTAGTATTGAGTTAGTGTTGCCAAGGATTTGCAGTCAACACACCGAGCAAACACAGTAGGCGTGGATTTTGAGAGTTATTACAGAACAAGTATTTATATTCCCTAAACTGGCTCATTAGTTTCTTCACTGACGTCTCGCTTTTCCACCATTAACACTGCTCAGTTCAACTTATTTTATCTGCATCTTAAAATGATGCAAAACCTACAATGTGAAGAATTCTGAAAACGAATTGCCGTCAGTAATGAACTATATCATATTGCTACTATATCTGAATGATCGCTTCTTGTCTGATGCATTGACTTTGAAGTTATAAGACAACCTAAAGAATCCAATGGGCTTCTACTACCTTTGTAGTCAAAATCTTGCAGATCTTCTATCAATGACGTTACTGAACAAAAACAAACAAAAAAAAGTGTCAGGTATGGGATTAAAAAAAAAACATTTTCTGATGTGTTTCAGCTACAGTAATGATTAACATGTGCATCATGCCAACCTGGACAACAACAAAAAATAAATACATAAAACTAGCTGATTTTTGCTTTTGTACATGTTTATGCAAAGAAAACTTAATACTGCAGTAAGCACCATTATACCTCTCAACTGAACAGATTTTCGCAGAATGTCCAGATTTTTGCCTCATATTTTTTGTGTTTTTCCTAAAATCTGTACTTTTCTGGCAAATAGCTGAGGATTGAAGTAATTAAATAATGATAAAGATTTGAGTTGAAGAGTCCACATCCTTCAGAAATTTCAGGCTAATGCAAAACCTATTATTCTATCAACTTTCTAAGTTTGTAAGAGCAATATTTAAAATCTGTCCCTACTTGTTCCCCCATCATTTTAGGCTTTGTCCAGATTTTTTGCTCTAAGAGGTTGAGACTGAGGTATGAATTATGGATAGGAATATATGTTTTATGCACAGTCTTCACAGTTTCCCTTAAAATGTCAGTGAACCTCACTGAACTTGTTTATATTCTCCTGCTTTGACAATCTGGCTAGTGTTTTTTTAATTTTTTCCTTTCTTGTCTTATCTTTAGTACATCTTCAACATTATCTCTACTAAACTTACTGTATGAACAATCATATGTTATTACCTACTATACTTTTAATTGTATGTCTAAACCATTATGCTTATGTAAATATCTTATGCAATCATATATCTGCTATATTTTATAACTGTGTAAACCACAATGCTCACGTAAATATCTTATGTATAGTATGTTAGCAATTGTTCTGGAGCTTTTCTCCCTGGGCCTCTGCTGAAAATGGACAGCTTTGTCCAGTCGGACCTCCCCGGTAAACAAATGTAAAATAAAAAAAAAATCTGACCTTTATGTGGATTCAAAAAAAGAAAAGTACATCATGTAACAGAAACCAAACAATGGCTCTCTGTGAATTTACTATACTATTCTGTAACTGAATGCACATTACTTAATGTTAACTGATAAAACAATTAAATAAAAATACAGTATGACAGGGCAAGAAGATAATGCTTTATGATTTGTAAACTGGTCCTAACTTGTCACAATCCTTGAAGTGTATAAAACACCTCTTTCTAACCTCTAGAGTCTGGAAAACAGCTTTTCTCGATAAGCAGCAATAAAGACTCCAGCATATAATAAAATGCATACACACCAGAACATAACAGTTAAACATACTGTGCATGTCTCTCTGCATATCTGTAAATTAGTAAGCCATGTCTTTTTAAACCTGTAGTAAATGTTATGTTCTCCATGATAACGTTATATATGTAGTTCTTTGCATACTCTCACCTTAGTAAACATCCTGTAGTGACAAGAACACTGTCTGTTTGGGAGTTACTTTGCAATATGCTTAAATCAAAACTACTTGCAGAAGACAATGTTAATCCATCCTGAATGCGACCAATACAACACTTCATTAAAATATCTATTAATCTACTAAGAAAACAGACTTCTGCCTCAAAGTAAGAATTAATTAAAAACAGTTAATAACAACAACAACAACAACTCCCCCTCTTTGGTCTGACGTCCTGTGATTTGTAATGCTAGCCACTCTCCAAAAAAATATTTGTTTGGGACTTCCTTATCAATTAAGGTAGATCACCAGCAAAAATCAGCACTCCTTGAAGATGTGACAACAATGCAAACAGCACAACATCATTCTCCTGATAAGTACTGCAAAATATTCTATTTGCCATTTCCTATTTAACCAACTGCATATGGGCAGAAGCTGGAACACAGAGGTGAAGCAATCAATACCTTTATTTGGCCAAGATGGGTTTTACAATGCACCTACTGGAGCTTCACCTTCAACAGGGTCAGGCAACAACTACTAAATAAACAAAACCCTATGTTTAATAAAATAAACAGATCTAACGTCACCACATTTCATATTTTGAAAGTTTACTATATACTAACCCATCTCTAAACTTGAGTGCAGCGTGGTATTCTAAGAAAATAAAATCTAAAATATATTTATTCAGAAAGAGCCGGTTCAAGCATCCTTGTCACATATTCAGCTACAACTCAGTAACAAAACCATGTGGCACATCCGGAGATATGCACTGGCACTACTAGTGCTGTGAATGCAACCTAAACCATAGTTTTCAAAATGCATTTTATGCACTTTGATGCATGCCATCATTATGTTTCAGTACATGCTTGCACTTATACTTCTTACATTCTTGCTGTGATGTTCATTCAGCATGGGGCGTAGTGGTTAATCACATTAGAAAATCAATTATGACATCATTCCATACCGTGACCAATTTAAAACGCATTTAATATTTACATTTTCATTCAACCCTGGAAATATGTCAGCTGTTAATCGCAGCTGCCATCTTAGTTCTTTGACTTCTAATAAATTATTATTATCGCCAATAGAATATGGCACTTGTTCAAGAACTAAAAATTTAAAATTTTTAAAATCTGAGCAAAGCAACCTATGCTTAGCTAAAGCAATTTTATTACCATTATGCTTTATTGCTAAAACATGTTCTACAATTCTGTTTGCTAAGGATTTCATGGTTTTACCCACATAATAACTCAAACGTGGCATACACAGCTAAATATACATTACTTGAATTGCAATCAAACCTGTTATTTACTATTATTAAAAAATCTAAATGCTCTACTTTAAATTGTTTGCATACTCAAATATATTTACACTTTCAACATTTACCACAATTATATATACCCTTTTCTACTCCTTTTATTACATTCTGTTTAATTTCTCCTTTTCAAAAAAACTTTTTAAACACTTAGTTTTTTTATAAAAAAATTGAGGGGTACCCCGTAAATCTTCATATAAATCTCTATTTAATTGAAATTGAAGTATAATATATTTAAATAAATAGTAGGTAGTGAGTGATTTGTGTTTTCTGATAAAGTTCTAATATTAAATAAGAACTAAAGCACTTAAGATCATTGTGTCTGTTCTTACTTTCACCTCGAGATCAAGAAGTTGTGTGATTTATATTATGTATGTAGTGTATAAACACACACACACACACACACACACACACACACACACACATTATATACATACCTCTCAACCTCTTAGTGCAAGAAATATGGACAAAGCCAGAAAGAAAGGGGGGACAAAGGCCCAAAAATATGGACAGAATTTAAATATTGTTCCTATAAACTTAGAAAAGTTGCTAGAATAAAAGCTTTTGCATTATTACATATTTTCTGAAGGATATAAAGTCTGCAACTCAAATGCTTGTCTTTATTTAGTATTATGTAGTGACATCAATATTCAATAATTTACCAGAAAAAAAACACAAATTTTATGAAGAACAGACCAAAAATATGAGGCAAAAATCTAGACATTCTGTAAAATTCTTTACAGTTGGGTGACATGAATATATATATATATATATATATATATATATATATATATATATATATATATATATATACACACACACACACACACACACACACACACACACACACACACACACACACACACACACACACACACACACACACACACACACCACCTTTAGGGAGAGATGGACATGCCTTTAAGCTTGAAATTACTGAAATTAAATGTATGTATTCTGATGGATTTCATTTTTTTTACTACTGTGAAGAAAACTGAAAGCTACACTACTATATACTCTTATTAAAACAGATGGTTATATATATTTTAGATTTTACACGTCATTTTACACCTCATAATAAACACCCTATTCCTATGCTAAAGCCTAGCACTTGCTCACTAAAGCAATTATATAAGTCAGCACTAAAAAATTAAAAGCACTACACCCTCACAAACTCCCCTTGAGTAACTTGTTCCCCATTGGCCCTTTTTTTCAACTATAAAGGAATTCCCAATACTATTCTAGCATGTCCAAAGGTCAGTTGTCAATCGCCTCTCCGGTCCAGCTGGTGAACCTGGGAATCTTGAGGCAATGTTACAACTGCCTAATGTACACAGACAACCCTCTCCTCCTCCCAACAAATTCCAACACATGTGAGAGATGCAACCATATAGCCAAACTGGAGGCTAAGCTCTCTCAACTCAGTACTGGCATAACCAGTCAGGAGGAGAAGGAAACCACACTCACTACAATTCCAGTCTCACATAGACCTACCACGACAGCAAACCAAACACATAAACACACAAAAACATACTTGGAGGCTCTAAATAAAAATCTGCCTAAGCAGCAGAGACCTCCAAAGCAGACACCCAAGCAACCGCTACCCCAAAACAAAACACATGCAACACATAGCTCACAAAGCCAGTGTGCCGAACAGTCACAGCCCTTAAGGCTAAACAACACACCTGATACACTTGTAATAGGTGACTCTATCATCAGGCACACTGCCGTCCCGCTCACCAGGCTGAACAAGGAGAAGGTCACGGTGAGCTGCCTATCGGGTGCTAGGATCCGCCACATAACACAAGCACTCAGGTCACTCCAAGGCAAGTACAAATATGACTCAGTCATTGTCCATGTTGGTGTGAATGACCTGAGACGTACCTCCCTGGACTACATGAAAAGAGACATAGAGGAGCTCTCTGGGCAAGTAGCCCAGGCCGGTATGACCCTGACCTTGAGTAGCATGATCTAGCATCTTACCCTCACCAAGAATGATGCCACAGTATGAAGACAAGATTATCAATTTCAACAATTGGCTTAAGTATTGGTGTCATTCAAAGGGGATCCAATGCCTGTCAGCCTGGGATGACATGCTCGACAAGCCACGATGCTTCGCTAGGGACGGCTTGCACCTGTCACCCCTGGGCTTTCGGATATTGGCAAAGGCTCTTGCTACCCCCATAGTGCCTTTTTTAGGCAAGGCTCAAAAGACAAACCCACCTCCATAGGTATCACAAGGGATAAGAAACTAAGAGTAATGCTACTCAACGCCAGAAGTCTAAACCTCAACATGCCTTTTCGAAACTCTCCTTAGCATGGAGAACATCGATATCTGTGCAGTCGCAGAAACCTGGTTCAAGGCTCTTGAGAGCACCCCAGCACTACCAGGTTATACCTCATACCATGCTTTTCGGCCCCAAAACTTGGACCGAACCACAAAAGGAGGGGGAGTATCAATATTCGTCAAAGATACCCACACCTCCAGGTTGGTGGCACAGCACGAAGCATCAGAGACTATCCATGTGCAACTAACAGTGGGTAAAACTGCCTTCCAGTTTATAGCCTGCTACAGACCACCCTCCCAAACCCAGGAACCCCACTCGGCCTTCCTGAGAACAGTGGAAAATATGAAGGTCTCTCCAAACACCATTATATTTGGTGACTTCAACTACCCAACCATAGACTGGGAGCATTACTCTAGCTCCAACACCTAGCCCAAAGGTTCCTAGAATTTATAAACTCAAATGCTATGGAACAACTTGTTACCACTCCCACAAGAGGGAAAACATACTGGACCTGATCATCACCAACATGGGGACTCTATGCTCCAGACCAGAAGTGTATCCCTCACTGGTAAGATCAGACCATAAACTAATCTCACTGGATATTCACATCCCGACCCCACCCCATGCCCAGAAAACCACAGTGAAAAACTTCTCTAAAGCAAATTTCACACTCCTCAAAACCGAGGTGGAATCCTTCAAAGCCCCGGCCTCTGGATATCTGGCCCAGACCACAAAATCCTTTATAAACGCATTCTATGAACACCTTCAGGAATGCATGGATCATCACAATCCCAAATAAAACCAAGACCCAATCCTCCAAAGGCAGGCGTCCTGTCTGGTGGACCCCAGCCATAAACAAACTATACAATAGAAGGAGGAAGCTACTACATGACAGAGCAAAATCCCAAAAGGAAGGCATCTCTGATCAGTATTAGCAAAAACTACGGGCACTCATAAAATCGTCTAAGGCCAGCTTCGAGAGAAAAATTGCACAGGACACTAAGGATAATCACAAGGCTTTCTTTAGTTATGTTAGGAACCTGGGTGGGAATTCCCAGATATGCTCAGAATTAGTCCAAAATGACAAAAATACACCGAACCCACAGACATTGCCAACATCCTGGCTGACAGGTTCAGCGCAAACTTCTCCCCCTCCCACCAAAGGGCTAATATCTATCCCAGCAGAGTGCTGCCCTGACATCTCAGATGCTCAGGTAAGAGCTGCCCTCTCCAAAGCAAGAAACACAGCATCAATGGGACGAGACGGTGTCCCGGGCTGCATCCTACATGAACTCCAAGAAGAGCTGAACCCAAACCTAAAACTACTGTTCAATCTCAGCCTTACTACAGGATATGTACCCAAAGAGTGGCGTACAGCAACATTGGTCCCTCTCCACAAAGGTGGTGCCTCAACGGATCCTGGAAACTATCGCCCCATAAGTCTCACTAGCTTGGTCTGCAAAGCTATGGAAAGGATCATCATGGACCTTATAAATAAAGATATTGGGGACCTACAGACACTGGATCCTACCCAGTTCGGCTTTGTTAAGGGCAGATCCTGCCTCTTAAACCTGGTCAATTTCTTTGAAACAGTCACCAAGGCCATTGACAAGGGGAAGGTGGTCCACACAGCCTACCTGGACCTCGCAAAAGCCTTCGATACAATACCCCACTCGGGCATTATAGATAAGCTCACCAGCTTAAATATAAACCCCTATGTCACTAGATGGGTTGCAAACTGGCTCAAGGAGAGAACCCACATGGTTAGAATAGCTGGAGCCATGTCAGACTCCAAACCAGTTACAAGTGGCGTCCCACAAGGCTCAGTCTTGGGACCTCTCTTGTTCGGTATATATTTCTCGGAGGTACAGGCCAACATGGAAGGACTGTGGCTGACCAAGTTCGCAGATGACTGCAAACTGGGCACCATAATAGACTCTCCAGCTGATACAAGCATCCTCCAAAAGGGCCTCATAGAAACAGACAACTGGTGCCAGAGCCATGGCCTCAAGCTAAACGCCAAAAAGTGTATAGTCATCCCCTTTGGCAAAAACAAAGTGCCCACAAATTACCACATAGGTGGTAATCCATTAAGTACAGAAGAAGTAATTAGGGACCTGGGGACCCAAGTTGATAGCAATCTCTCATTGGACAACCACGTGGCCAAAGTGGTTAGAAAAACATTTTATATAGCCCACCTAATCATGAAGGGATTCACATCTAGATCAGGGAGGTCATCGTGCCTCTTTACTCATCCCTCATCAGGCCCATAATTGAGTACAATGCCCTTTTGGGATGTACCTTACCAGACAACTGCAGCAACTGGAAAGACCCCAAAAGTACCTCACCAAGAGGATCAAGGGCTCAAACAGATGCCATATGCTGCCCGGTTAAAGAAACTCCAGCTCTACTCAGTGGCATACCGCCTGCTCAGAGGCGATCTGTGCCTGACTTATAAAGCCATGTCCAACCCGGAATTAATGGACATGCTGCACCTCAGAAAATCCAAATCCCATCGAGCTACGCTCGAGGGACTTAAACCTCAGCACTGAAATAAATAGGACATGCTGGAGGGACAGATTCATAACCCAGAGGCTCCCTTCACTCTGGAATAAAATCCCAGTCCAGGTTAGGCAGAGTCCCTCATTGACTCTCTTCAAGAGGAATCTTGATGAGTGGATGGGAGATCGTAGGTTTACCCTGGGTATCACTTCTGTGTCACTGTTAGACAGAAGCGCAGTATACTAACCTCGAAAAAGGGCATAGCAAAATTAATTTAAAATGGGTGGCGAAAGCCATACACACTCTGGCTAGGCTTATAAATGCCCTAGGGCAGATAGCCTAGTATGAACCTATGAACCTAATCCATTAAAAGTTCCTGAACCACCTTCATTCTACAGTTTTATGAAGTGAGATTGCTGCCCTACTATCTTAAACTGACTGCATTGCAGATGTTGCAGTTTGTTGATTTTAGAAGGCCATTATGGTCCAAACTGACAGTACTATTTCATGAAACTCATAAAAATTCAGGATACGACTTGTGGATAGTTAGCCTTGTACTAATACCTGAGCTAATAGCAATTAGAAAAAGCATGCAACAAAACCTCAAATACATGCATGAGTTTCTGAATCAGTAAAATACACATATGTCATTATAATTTCTAAACAACACTGAATTTGATTTTATGCAAACTAATGGTATGGTTCAGATATATAAGTTTGCCAACCTGAAAAATGTGAAATGTGCATGTTTGTTATGAAGTGAATATCAAAAAAACAGAGCACTCAAATGTATGTATAGGACTACTGGTGTTACTTAACAGCTAAAACCTTATCTCTGACACTGCCTGAAATGTACTAGAACATTTCTCAGACTAATATGTCAAGACCCTAAGTCATGGAATGCACTTATCTAGTGATTTCAGGTATAACCACATACACAAATTAACTTTATATTTATGCAATACACTTCACTGCATACAAGTCTAAATTTGTGGGAGGCATTCAGAATTGCTGTGACAACAACTGTCATTATTTATTATATGCCGTCTGGAAACCGTGAGTTTTGTTTTGTGTGACACGAGTGGCAAGTCCATTAAAATGCTACAAGACACCTACCTTTCACTTTGCAGTCGAGCGTCCTCTTGAAGTCAAATCTCCAGTAGGCGAAGAAAAACGTAAACCATCAGTGCACAAAGACACAGAAGGCGAAAACAGGTGCAAAACACCTGTTGTCTGTGCGACTGACGGATGCAAAGCGTTCTTAAAGAGGAACGCCCTTTAAAAAAAAAAACTTTTATTTAAATTAATTTCTCGCCAGCGGTTCCAGGGGGTGCAAGTGCACCCTTGCACCCACTAAGGGCGCCCTTGATAGTGAATGATGTCCAAGCCTCCTAGTATGTGTCAGATGGCTAACAGAAGAAATCTGCCTTTTGTAAAATAGCCAGATTTTTCCAGCTTGTACATATCTGCTGGGAAATATGCACAGAAAGCTGTGCAATATGTGATAGTGAGTATCATACGTTTAATATTGCAAAAGCAGTTCCTTGTAACTTTAATGTTTGCTTCAAAATTTAGTTTGTTCTGAGCTATAACATTCAAGTCTCTTAATCAGGTCATTCCATTCAGGGGTTGGTCATTAAATGAACAGGGGTATAATTTATTGTTATAACCCAGTGCATAATCAGATACTTTTTGCAGTTAGACTCTATCTGGTTGCTCACAGACCAGGTAATAAATTGCTCCATAGCACTTTGAAGGTTCAGATGGTCTGTGAGACAAGAAGTTATGGCGGCAACTTTACTTTCATCAGGGAATTGGCATAGTTTTATATATATATATATATATATATATATATATATATATATATATATATATATATATATATATATGCTCTGTTGTTCACATTGTGGTCATAAAACTCTTAAAAAGGGGCCAAGAACAAAACCCCACGGAACTCCTTTGAATACTGAAACAGTAACAATTAACTGTCCCTAATTTTCAGTCAAAAAGAGTGGCCTTTCATATAGTTCATAATCCATCATATAAAACAGGTTAGACAAAAAAGGACGTGAAGATATTTTATATTGTGTGATGAGGAATCGTGTTGAATGCCCTTGCCATATCTAAATAAATGATAGCAAATGGGATTTCATTGTCAACTGCTTCTACCACAGGATTGTAGAAACTTGGTAAGTATGTTGCGCAGGACTTTCCTCTATCATGAGTTCAAGCAGCTACTAATAGCAAATAGAAAAGCAATGGCTTTAAGTAGCATCTATTCAAAGAATGCTAGTGATGCTGCAAATTTATTTTTATTCAGTTCAGCAGCATCACCACTTTTATACACTGGAATAACAATACCTGATTTCCAAGACTTGAGGACATATCCATTCTGAAGATTGATTTGGTGGAGACAAACTAAATACTCCAAGATACACTCCTTATAGGTTCATAGGTTCATACTAGGCTATCTGCCCTAGGGCATTTATAAGCCTAGCCAGAGTGTGCTTGGCTTTCGCCACCCATTTTAAATTAATTTTCCTATGCCTTTTTTTTGAGGTTAGTATACTGTGCCTCTGTCTAACAGTGACACAGAAGTGATAGCCGGGGTAAACCTACGATCTCCCATCCACTCATCAAGATTCCTCTTGAAGAGAGTCAATGTGGGACTCTGCCTAACCTGGACTGGGATTTTATTCCAGAGTGAAGGGAGCCTCTGGGTTATGAATCTGCCCTCCAGCATGTCCTATTTATTTCAGTGCTGAGGTTCAAGTCTCTCGAGCGCGTAGCTCGATGGGATTTGGATTTTCTGAGGTGCAGCATGTCCATTAATTCCGGGTTGGACATGGCTTTATACGTCAGGCACAGATCGCCTCTGAGCAGGCGGTATGCCACTGAGTAGAGCTGGAGTTTCTTTAACCGGGCAGCATATGGCAACTGTTTGAGCCCTTTGATCCTCTTGGTGAGGTACTTTTGGGGTCTTTCCAGTTGCTGCAGGTGTCTGGTAAGGTATACCCCAAAGGGGCATTGTACTCAATTATGGGCCTGATGAGGGATGAGTAAAGAGGCACGATGACCTCCCCTGATCTAGATGTGAATCCCTTCATGATTAGGTAGGCTATATAAAATGTTTTTCTAACCACTTTGGCCACGTGGTTGTCAAATGAGAGATTGCTATCAACTTGGGTCCCCAGGTCCCTAATGACTTCTTCTGTACTTAATGGATTACCACCTATGTGGTAATTTGTGGCACTTTGTTTTGCCAAAGGGGATGACTATACACTTTTTGGCGTTTAGCTTGAGGCCATGGCTCTGGCACCAGTTGTCTGTTTCTATGAGGCCCTTCTGGAGGATGCTTGTGTCGGCTGGAGAGTTGATTATGGCGCCCAGTTTGCAGTCATCTGCGAACTTGGTCAGTCACAGTCCTTCCGTGTTGGCCTGTACCGCCGAGAAATATATACCGAACAAGAGAAGTCCCAGGACTGAGCCTTGTGAGACGCCACTTGTAACTGGTTTGGAGTCTGACATGGCTCCAGCAATTCTAACCATGTGGGTTCTGTCCTTGAGCCAGTTTGCAACCCATCTAGTGACATAGGGGTTTATATTTAAGCTGGTGAGCTTATCTATAATGCCCGAGTGGGGTATTGTATCGAAGGCTTTTGCGAGGTCCAGGTAGGCTGTGTGGATCACCTTCCCCTCGTCAATGGCCTTGGTGACTGTTTCAAAGAAATCGACCAGGTTTAAGAGGCAGGATCTGCCCTTAACAAAGCCAAACTGGGTAGGATCCAGTGTCTGTAGGTCCCCAATATCTTTATTTATGAGGTCCATGATGATCCTTTCCATAGCTTTGCAGACCAAGCTAGTCAGGCTTATGGGGCGATAGTTTCCAGGATCCGTTGAGGCACCACCTTTGTGGAGAGGGACCACTGTTGCTGTCGCCACTCTTTGGGTACATATCCTGTAGTAAGGCTAAGATTGAACAGTAGTTTTATGTTTGGGTTTAGCTCTTCTTGGAGTTCATGTAGGGGCGCAGCCGGGACACCATCTGGTCCCATTGATGCTGTGTTTTTGCTTTGGAGAGGGCGGCTCTTACCTGACCATCTGAGATGTCAGGGGGCAGCACTCTGTTGGGATAGATATTTGCCCTTTTGGTGGGGGGGGGGGAGTTTGCACTGAACCTGTCAGCTAGGATGTTGGCAATGTCTGTAGGCTTGGTGTATTTTTTTGTCATTTTGGACTAATTCTGAGCATATCTGGGAATTTCCACCCAGGTTCCTAACATAACTAAAGAAAGCCTTGTGATTATCCTTAGTGTCCTGTGCAATTTTTCTCTCGAAGCTGGCCTTAGACGATTTTATGAGTGCCCGTAGTTTTTTGCTAATACTGATCAGAGATGCCTTCCCTTTTTGGGATTTTGCTCTATCATGTAGTAGCTTCCTCCTTCTATTGTATAGTTTGTTTATGGCTGGGGTCCACCAGACAGGACGTCTGCCTTTGGAGGATTGGGTCTTGGTTTTATTTGGGATTGCATGATCCATGCATTCCTGAAGGTGTTCATAGAATGCGTTTATAAAGGATTCTGCGGTCTGGGCATTATTTTCCACAGACCGGGGCTTTGAAGGATTCCACCTCGGTTTTGAGGCGTGTGAAATTTGCTTTAGAGAAGTTTTTCACTGTGGTTTTCTGGGCAGAGGGTGGGGTCGGGATGTGAATATCCAGTGAGATTAGTTTATGGTCTGATCTTACCAGTGAGGGATACACTTCTGGTCTGGAGCATAGTGTCCCCATGTTGGTGATGATCAGGTCCAGTAGGTTTTCCCCTCTTGTGGGAGTGGTAACACGTTGTTCCATAGCATTTGAGTTTATAAATTCTAGGAACCTTTGGGTAGGGTGTTGGAGCTAGAGTAATGCTCCCAGTCTATGTTTGGGTAGTTGAAGTCGCCCAATATAATGGTGTTTGGAGAGACCTTCATATTTTCCAGTATTCTCAGGAAGGCCGAGTGGGGTTCCTGTGTTTGGGAGGGTGGTCTGTAGCAGGCTATAAACTGGAAGGCAGTTTTACCCACTGTTAGTTGCACATGGATAGTCTCTGATGCTTCGTGCTGTGCCACCAACCTGGAGGTGTGGGTATCTTTGACGAATATTGATACTCCCTCCTTTTGTGGTTCGGTCTAAGTTTTCGGGCCGAAAAGCATGGTATGAGGTATAACCTGGTAGTGCTGGGGTGATCTCGGGAGCCTTGAACCAGGTTTCTGTTACTGCACAGATATCGATGTTCTCCATGCTAAGGAGAGTTTCGAGTGCGTGCATCTTGAGGTTTAGACTTCTGGCGTTGAGTAGCATTACTCTTAGTTTCTTATCCCTTGTGATACCTATGGAGGTGGGTTTGTCTTTTGAGCCTTGCCTAAAAAAGGCACTATGGGGGTAGCAAGAGCCTTTGCCAATATCCGAAAGCCCAAGGGTGACAGGTGCAAGCCGTCCCTAGCGAAGCATTGTAGCTTGTCAAGCATGTCATCCCAGGCTGACAGGCATTGGATCCCCTTTGAATGACACCAATACTTAAGCCAATTGTTGAAATTGATCATCTTGTCTTCATATTGTGGCATCATTCTTGGTGAGGGTAAGATGCTACTCAAGGTCATGGTCATACCGGCCTGGGCTACATGCTCAGAGAGCTCCTCTATGTCTCTTTTCATGTAGTCCAGGGAGGTACGTCTCAGGTCATTCACACCAGCATGGACAATGACTGAGTCATATTTGTACTTGCCTTGGAGTGACCTGAGTGCTTGTGTTATGTGGCGGATCCTAGCGCCCGACAGGCAGCTCACCGTGACCTTCTCTTTGTTCAGCCTGGTGAACGGGATGTCAGTGTGCCTGACGATAGAGTCACCTATTACAAGTGTATCAGGTGTGTTGTTTAGCCTTAAGGGCTGTGACTGTTCGGCACACTGACTTTGTGAGCTATGTGTTGCACGTGTTTTGTTTTGGGGTAGCGGTTGCTTGGGTGTCTGCTTTGGAGGTCTCTGCTGCTTAGGCAGATTTTTATTTAGAGCCTCCGAGTATGTTTTTGTGTGTTTATGTGTTTGGTTTGTTGTCATGGGAGGTCTATGTGAGACTGGAATTGTAGTGAGTGTGGTTTCCTTCTCCTCCTGACTGGTTACGCCAGTACTGAGTTGAGAGAGCTTAGCCTCCAGTTTGGCTATATGGTTGCATCTCTCACATGTGTTGGAATTTGTTGGGAGGAGGAGAGGGTTGTCTGTGTACATGAGGCAGTTGTAACATTGCCTCAAGATTCCCAGATTCACCAGCTGGACCGGAGAGGAGATTGACAACTGACCTTTGGACATGCTAGAATAGTATTGGGAATTCCTTTATAATTGAAAAAAAGGGCCAATGGGGAACAAGGTATTCAAGGAGAGTTTGTGAGGGTGTAGTGCTTTTAATTTTTTAGAGCTGACTTATATAATTGCTTTAGTGAGCAAGTGCCAGGTAACTTAAATGCAATGTGTTACAGGTAACTTAAATGCAAAAACGACAAACAGTAACTTTCTTTCAAGTGAAACAAGGAAATAAGTACAGTAAGTAATGCAGATATCACTAGGGATCCACAGAAGTGCTAAAAGGCCGCGTTGTAGGTGGAATTAGCGTTTCAGGGAAATAAACAAACAACAAGCATACAAACAAAGCTAGATTCAGCAGGCCTGGATCTAGTCTATGCTACAGCAAACAAGGTGTACCAATTTCAGTAAGAAACAGTTAGAATATTCAGGCACTATAAGCCTTTAACCAGAAATTCCCAGCTCAGAAGGGCAGAGTCCAGCCTCTCCTCCCACAAGAGTGCAGACCGCGATCCTTCTTAATGTAAAATAACTGGCCTGAAGCCCAAGTGCTTAAACCAGAACTAATACACTTTTAGAATAACAGACACTGAGCCCTCAATCAGCAGTTCCCAACTTAGAAGGATGTAAGCTACCTGTCCTGCCACCACAGTGCAGGCCACAAACCTTCCTAATGTAAAACAACTGGTCTGAAGCCCAAGTGCTTAATCCAAAAGACTTAGAAATGATAGCTACACTTTAATCAAGTTACTACCAAGCAGTAATAAATACAACTGAATACTTTAAAGAATGCCTGGATTAGTGCTCAAGTTATACAAACAAAGCTAGATTCAGCAGGCCTGGATCTAGTCTATGCTACAGCAAACAAGGTGTACCAATTTCAGTAAGAAGCAGTTCAAATATGTAGTTTGATTAAAGAAAATAACTACGCAGGCTATCTGAACTTGCTGATGATTTCCACCTGATTTTATGTATCGATTCCAGCACCCATTCAGATTGTATTTGTGGACTGAGGGTATTTGTTACAATCAAGTTGTATTGGTGAATCTCTAGCTAGCCCTTTTGCAGACAAAACTTCCGCAAACATTTCAGACTGCTACCATGTGTTACTATAATGTTCCCAGCTTCAGTTAACAGATAGTTGGTATATATATTAAAAGAGTTTCTACTGTGTTTAAATAAAGAAAGGCTTTTTTTTTGTTTATCAGAAGTACAAGTAGCTAATCTATGTTCACGCCTACTTCTGGCTTTCCTAATGTTTCTCCTCAATGCTTTGTATGTTTATTTTTGTACTTTTGTTTGTTTGCTTAAGCTATGGGGGACGTCTGAAAACCGTCCTAATAATATTCTTATTCATTTGTAACTTATGGAAGATCCTGTCCCACCAGGAAGGGCATTAGTTATTAGGTAGGTGAGCATTGTCAGTGGGAATATACATTTTTAGCAACTTCTTCAGTTTTGAGGTAAAACAGTTCTAGCTGTTCCTTCTGGTACTAACCATTTAGTTTTTCCATTCCCATATTTCGAGATTGTAGAGCATTTTATCATAATTAGCCAGGTAAACCATTCTTGTGAAGGTGGATTTAGGGTTCTTAATGACTTTAGCTTGTGGTATAGCTCATTTTATAGAGGTGGTCAGATGAGTAAAGCAACAATAAAGCCTTTTTACTCATAATATTTATTGTAGGAATTGATAACATGATGTATAAGATACTTTCCTACATAATCTAGATTTCTAAGATAATTTCTCACATATTCCATAAATTAATCTTTTAAGCACACCTGTTTTCAATCAAGCAAGTACAAATTTGAGTGCCATATGATTTTGAAAATGAAAAAAAATTCCCCAAAAATATGAGGAGCATTAAGGTCCCAGTACTAGAATATATCAAATATTTCTAGCACTTAAAAGAAATTCATATGTGAAGTCTTATTTCTAAGAGGCTGATGTTTTGGCTCCTATAGCAGCCAAATATAGTTAAATTTGGATTACATCTAATTCGATTTACACCAATAATTTCTGCTTTGGGACTAATAAAAAGTAGAGAAGAACTGAGCGCATGCTATGCAAAAATGGAAACCCTTGAACTTTATGGTTTCTGAAGTGTAATAATCCATTAAACTTAGAATTTTACAAGGGAGAACTACTTAAGCCAAACCACATTTAAGTAGCTATATGTTGGGATTCTTGAAAACACAGATTACTAACTGGACCATCTAATTTGTGCAGCTGTTCATCAACATGCATAAGCACAGACAGTGAAGTTAGAGAGACCACAATACCCCTTTGGGCTGATCATCAACCACATATCTGAACAGGGTGACTGAAAGTTAGCAGATGAAAGTAGGTGAAGGCTGTGTGTTAGGTACATCATAGATAATATCACAAAGCTTATAAGAAAACTGCACCCCCTTATAAACCATATGCCATTCACTGGTTGTATTCACATGTGGGACATTCTAGTGCTATAGCAGTGATACCGAACACTTGTTCTAGACTGTCAATTCCTGTGACATGAACCAATTCCTGAACATGTGAAGCCAGGTTATAACTTCTGAAATGCTTCCAAAAGTTATGGTCATATACCATGCAGTCATTAAAGCCTCCTATGGCATTGTACCCTCCCAAGAGACCTGGGTGTCACTCTCTTTACATTCCTATAAAGAGGATCTTAGGCCTTAAACACTTGTCCTATATGGACAGACTCAAAAAAACTCCATCTATTCTCTGTCTCATATCGCCTACCTAGAGGCGATCTCTGCTTGACTTACAAAGCCATGTCTGACCCAGCTCTGTTAGAAATGCTACATCTAAAGAAATTCCAATCCCTCCACACCACATGCTCCAGAGACCTCAACCTCATTACCATAATTAACAGAATATGCTGGAGGGACAGGTTCATAAACCAGAGACTGCCCATGCTATGGATCAGACTTCCCATGCATGTCAAGCAGAGCACCTTGCTGACCCTCTTCAAGTTTAATCTTGATGAGTGGATGGGTAACAGAAAATTCACCACAGGGATAACTCCAGTGGCTCTACTTGACAGAGGAACTAGTAACTAAGGTCAGGTGGCACTATGCCAGGGTAATCCTATGGCTAGGCTTGTAAAGACCCCAGGGCCATTAGCCTAGTACACACCTATATATATATATATATATATATATATATATATATATATATATATATATATGGGTTCCCTTCAGTCTATCGAACGTTTACAAGTTCGAACCACATATGTTCGAGACAATATGTTTGAACTTGTAAAAAGTTCGATCAGACTGAATGGAGATCTTTGTACAGAGCACAAAGGGAATATTTCCCATTTCCGTAATGTAGTGCGATCTTGGATTTGGTATATTTAAGTAAGGGGGGGTGTGGAGGGTGCAGGGGGACCCCCCAGTCATAGACATTTAGTTTTGCATTTTTTTGTTTTATGTGTTTTTATTTCAGTGTTCGAACATTTACGAGTTTGAACATATGGTCTCAGCCATATGTGGTTCGGACTTGTAAAAGTTCGATCTACTGAAGTAGATCCATATATCTATATACATATATATATATATATATATATATATATATATATATATATATCTATATACATATATACTGCAAGTGACAGAGGTTACTCAATATGCCCATGGCTGATGACACTGTTGCAACATGAGTTAACTCTGTTGTTCAATGGATTTTTACTGAAGTCTTTCGTTCTAGTGCTGTGAAAGCCTCAACACTTTGTGCCAGCATGCATTGCTAGTGTTAGCATTCATTGCTGGGATCTCAAAGATCTAACCCATTGTTTTATCTTTTATAGTCATTTGAGGAAAGAAATTAACAGAATATTTACAATAACATGCCACTCTTGCAAAAGGATGCTTCCAAAGAAATTTCATTCAGTGAAACAGGTATACATGCATCCTTATCTTGAAAGAAGAAACTGTGTGTCATCAGCATGTGCCTGGTTCTCACATAAAAGCTGTACAGTTCTTTTTCTCAGCTCTTAAAATATGAACAACACTGTCTTCTACACATATACCTAAAGAAAAAATCTACATACAAAGCTTCATTCATTTTAAATCTCTTGCCTGTTATATTTCATACCTTATCTAGTTATTTTATACAGCAATGCTGCTGCCCAGTTAACCTATTACAAGTTGTCAGTAATTAAACTGTCTAAATTATTTGCCTTCTTAGATTCACATTACTAGGTGATCTCAGTACATAGCTTTATATTATTTTACCATGCTACAACCCATTCCTGACGCAAGAGGTTTATTAACATATTTGATATGTGAAAATCTCCTTTCTTCCCTTAGATGGTGTCCATGGGGTATATATAATGCATGCACAAGTTACTGACCAAGGTTTACTTGAAAATATATTGAAAACTGACTACTCACTCTGTAAATTTTAGTTTTATACATGCAATATCTAATACTCACAAGCTAAAATCATTCCATTTAAATACTGAAATCCTACCATGTGTATTTAAATAGAATGATTATAGCTTGTGAATTTGTCTGATGAAGCACCAGTGAGTACTGTGAAAGAGCTTACATTTTTGTTTTAATAAAAGTCTCTGAACCTGGATATCTGGAAGTTGCCATCTGTTTTACCTCAACTTTTTTATGCTTTGGTGGATTACTTTTGTATTGTACAAGGTATTTATCTGGTTGTGCTGGTTTTATTTTTTGTTCCAAGTTAATTTGTAGTTGATTCAGATATTTGGAAAAGTCTGTAGCTTGGATTATATTTTAAATGCCCAGTCTTTTTTATTACCATACTTTGTAGAGCAAACTCACCTCCATAAACAGCACAATTAACAAAAAACTGAGGGTTATGCTACTCAACACCAGGAGTTTAAATCTCAAAATGCACGCGCTCGAAGCACTCCTCAGTATGGAGAATGTCGACATCTGTGCAGTAACTGAAACCTGGTTTAAGGCTCCAGAGAGCACCCCAGCACTACCGGGCTACAACTCATACCACACGTTTCGGCCACAGAACACGGACCAAAACACAAAAGGAGGGGGTGTATCCACATTCATCAAGGATACCTACACCTCCAGGATAGTGGCGCAGCATGATACCTCTGAGATCATCCATGTGCAACTAACATCGGGCAAATCTGCAATGCAAATTGTGGCCTTCTACAGATCACCCTCCATGACCCAGGACCACCACTCCACCTTTCTGGAGACACTGGAAAACAAAAAGGTCCTACCGAACACCCTGATATTGGGTGATTTCAATTACCCTACCATTCAGTGGGAAAACTACTCGAGTACATATTCCCAGGCCCAGCGCTTCCTGGAATTCATCAACTCAAACACACTGGATCAGCTGGTAAACTCCCCTACCAGAGGTGAAAACATATTGGCATAGCTCTCAACCTTCCATCTCCATAATGAGGAACACTAGCCCTCATAATGTGGAACAAATGGGCAAAATGTGGAACACATACAAATGGCTTAGTAACAATTTCAACTAGGAAGGCCATAGGATGGTTAAAATATGCTGTTTTTACTTATAAAGAAGATCTTTTAATGAATTAATATGATTCATCTCTATTTACCATGGATTTCACTTTAAAAAAATCCTAACACTGAATGTGCGACAGAGTCTTTCAATGTGGAACTTCGAAGAACTTTGAGGACCGTGAACTTTTTAAGACCCCAAATGAGGTACGTTCCTCGTAATGAGGTACACTTGAGAGGTATGCATATTGGACCTGGTCATCACCAACATGGGCGACAGGTGTTCCACACCAGAGGTCAACCCGTCAGTGGTTAGATCAGACCATAAACTAATCACTCTGGATGTCCACACCCCACCACCATCCCCAACTAAGGAAACCACAGTAAAAAACTTTTCTAAAGCAAACTTCACCTTACTTATGACAGAGGTGGTAAGTTTCGCAGCCCCCACGCTAAAGGATAATGCTGCCCAAGATGCAGAAACCTTTACAAATGCACTCTATGAGCACCTACAAGGATGCATGGATCATGCCATCCCTAGAAAAACCAAGACTCACTCCTCTAAGAGAATGAAACCAGTTTGGTGGACCCCTGCAATAAACAGGCTATACAATAGAAGGAGGAAACTAGTTCAGAAAAAAGCAAATCCCAAGAAGGAAAGAAATTCCTGATCAGTATCAGTAAGAAACTAAGGTCCCTCATGAAATCATCCAAGGCTAACTTCGAAAGAAAAATATCCAAGGATTCAAAAGATAACCACAAAGCCTTCTTTAGCTATGTTAAGAATCTAAGTGGCAACTCGCAGACATGCACTGAACTAATGCAAAATAGCACAAAATATACTGAACCTATTGATATTGCCAACATCTTGGCAGATAGATTCAGTGCAAACTTCACCCCCTCTCACCTCCAAAAGGGCCCACAACAATACCAGAAAAGTGTAGTGTCCCAAAACTCACAGACGCACAGGTGAAAGCACTTCCAAAAGCCAAAAACACAGCGTCAATGGAACCAGATGGTGTCCCAGGCTGCGTCTTGCACGAACTACAGAATGAACTAACCCCCCCCCCACCTAAACACGCTGTTCAACCTCAGCCTCTCCATAGGCTACGTGCCCATAGAATGGCACACAGCAATGGTTATTCCTTTCCACAAAGGAGGGGCTACAATTGACCCTGGTAACTATCGCCTCATAAGCCTGACTAGCCTGGTCTGCAAGACTATGGAGTGCAGCATCATGGAACTCATTAACAAAGACATTGGGAACCTCCAAGCACTTGACCCAACCCAGTTCACCTTTGTTAAGGGCAGATCATGCCTACTAAACCTGGTTGACTTCTTTGAGACAGTCACCAAGGCCATAGATGAGGGAAAGGTGGTTGTTAAGCCTACCTTGACCTCATCAAGGCTTTCGACACCATTCCCCACTCAGGTATTACAGGAAAAATTCACCAGCCTGAACATAACCCCTACATCACGAGATGGGTTGCCAACTGGCTTACAGACAGAACTCACACGTTAAGAATAGCTGGCGCCAGGTCCGACTATAAATCAGTCACAAGTGGTGTCCTGCAAGACTCGGTCCTGGGACCCCTACTGTTCGGCATATACTTCTTAGAAGTACAGGCAAACACAGGAGGACTATGGCTAACCAAGTTCGCCGATGACTGCAAACTGGGAGCCATAATTGACTCTCCAGCTGACACGGACATCCTCCAAAAGGGCTTTAATGAGACGGACACCTGGTGTCAAAGTCATGGCCTCAAGCTAAATGCCAAAAAATGCATAGTCATCCCATTTGGGAAAAACAAAACACCCACGAATTACCACATTGCTGACAGCCCCCTTAATACAGAAGAGGAAATAAGAGATCTGGGGACCCAAGAAGATACTAATCTCTCCTTTGACAATCATATTGCCAAAATAGTTAGGAAATCCTTCTATGTGGCCCATCTGCTTACTAAAGGGTTTGCATCTAGAAGTAAAGAGGTTATAGTGCTCCTCTACTCGTCACTCTTTACACCCATCATAGAGTACAATGCCCCATTTGGGTTGTAACTCACAAGACACTTCCAACAGCTAGAAAGACCAAAAAAGTATCTCACCAAGAGGATTACTGGCCTCAAACATATGTCCTATGCAGCCCGACTGAAAAAACTCCGGCTGTACTCAGTGGCATATCGCTTACTCAGAGGTGATCTCTGTCTGACTTACAAAGCCATGTCCAACTCAGAATTGATGGACATGCTCCACCTAAAGAAATCCAAGCCACTGCGAGCCACTCACTCTAGTGAGCTAAACCTCGCCACAACAATAAACAGAACATGCTGGAGGGATAGATTCCTGTCACAGAGACTCCCCATGCTTTGTAACAAAATTCCAAATTACATCAGGCAGAGTCCCTCACTAACACTCTTCAAGAAAAACCCCTGGGATAACTTCATTGGCTCTGCTTGACAGAGGGTCAGTTAATTAATCAATGGGGCGGCGAAAGCCGACATACTCTGGCTAGTCTTATAAATGCCCTCAGGCAGATAGCCTAGTACCTACCTATGAACCTATAACCTTTTGCCACTGGTTGACTTGCTGGTTCTGTTTAGAGTTAGAAAAATCATATGAATCAACATACCCAAAGCAATTAATATTTTTATGCTTTGCTAATTTCGTGGTATACACAGTCATAGTCACTGGATTTCAAGGTTGAGTCTGATGTCGTAACTATGGAAAACTGCTATGTAGATGGAAATTATCCTTACGTTTTTGGTTGATTCAAAATGCAGCAGTAAATGTAGAGATTTCAAGAAGAGTCAACCACTGTGGTCTTCAGATTTTTTGTAGTGTTATAGATTTGTCAGTTCAAGATGAATGCATCAGGAACGCAGGTCCAGTCTAAGATTTACATCTCACTCCCCCACATATGCTGTGTGATTTTTTTTTATTTATATATTTTGCTAAGTCTGGTTAGCATGGTATAAATCAAAGCAAAGCAAAAAATGTAGATCTCTTTTAAATAAATGAAGACTGTTCTGCTGAAGTATAGTAACAACAATTTGGTTCTTATTAAGATGTTCAGAATGACTTCAGACAAGGAATGATGATCTACATTTGGGTCTTTCAATGGCCATCTTGAAATATTTGGATGTTTGCTTTGCTGGTGGTGACAGGATACATACAGAGAATGGCATCTAAGGCAAAAGGCGTTTACAACCTTTCCTAAATATGTAATTTTTGCAAGAACAGTGACTTTTTGAACCTGAACAGCTAGAAGCCCTGCCCCTAATACTTATTATAATTTGCTTTGAATCTTTCCATATACAACTTGAGCTTTACAATTTTTAATGTTACATTTGCACCAGAACTGTCAATAATATATCTCATATTTTTCCTCTGGCACCTACCTTTAGTCTAGTTGGCAAAATGCCATATCTTATTGTTGTTGCCCTAGTCTGACTGATTTGGGTCTGGGTTGCTCACTAACTCTCCTAGTTCATTATACTTTGAGTTACAGCATGGGGCTTTTATCCTACATAGCTTATAATTTGTATAGCATAAATGCAGGCAAAACCTAGTCAAGAATAACTAACCATCAATGGCAAACATTTCTTCAGTATGCCTTTCAGAATGCACATATCAACTCACTTCTTCGTTCTACTATTTTTCATTTTTTTCTCATATCTTTCCATACATTCCCAAATGTTTGTACAGAACAGTGCTTTGAATCTTACTACTTTATTAGTTATGATACTCAATGTGAAGCAACATTATTAACAGACCCTTAATATCTCAACAATGCGGTTACAATTTAATTTTTAACTTCACACTAAATTTTCCTGTTAGAAATCAGATATTAATGCCAATTTTACTTTGACATCCTCTTGAGGTTTCTTAAAACTATGAATGATATTGTACACTAATTGCATATAGATCAGTGCTGTCCTGTCTAGTTACTCATTATCAGAGATTACATTTTTCTAACTTCAGTTTCAGGTTACAACACTCCCATTACTATATTCAATTTCCTGTCTGCCATTAACGTTGCAGGTTGGAATGTACTGTTAAATTAAAGATTCCACAGAAGGTAATATTACAACAAAATACAGTAAATGGAATCAGAATGTTATTTATTTATGAACTAATTATCAAGCAGAGTAAAATATATTTTTGTACAGCATATCATATAACATATTATTACAGTTGCCATCAATAGGGTAAATTAATAAGAAGCAATCCTCTGATATTTAAGAGAGAAAGAATACTTTTGTTAACAGAGCATGAACTTTCATTACATGTTTTACAAAATGGAGTATGTCATTTGTACTGAAAATATGAACTACAAGGGGCTCAGTCTGCAGTTTGAGAGGGAACTGCTGACTTCCAAAACCTTCAACCTTTTACAACAGATTTAGAAGGATGAACTTGAAGATTTCTATCTATGAAAGATTATGTGGGAAACATTTATCTAACATTTTATTTTTGTATATTGTTTTCTTAAGAAATTTTATAATAATTATGAATTTACATTTTTAAACAAAAAAAGCAATGCGCTGTTTAGTTATGGGACTGCTTACCAAGGACAGTGACAGTACTATACAGTCTTTATGAAGATTAAACCTCAGGGATATGTTTTTTTATTAAGACTGCAGCATTCTAATAAAACACAAAAGATAAAATGAATGGGTATCACAATAACAAGTACACTTTTGTACGTGAAATTATTGCAGTTCAGAACAAATAATTAAATATTTTGAGACACACAGTAGAAATGCAAGGCACAGCATGGCTTTGATAACATTCAAATTTATATTTCATCTCATATACTATCAAGATGTTACATTTAGCTTTAAGAATTCAGCATCTTCTAAGACAAAATTATGATTCAGAAAAATGATCAGAAAAACATGCAATGCTTAAGATTTTAATTAAAATATGCAACATTAGTCTTTTATTTTCGGTTAACAATGCTATATTATACTGGCTTTATTTTGATAATATTTGATAATACAGATATAATTTAAAGTTGACGTTTTCTATAGATGAGTTAAATATGTATTTTATACAGAGAAGAGGCAGTTGCATATAAATCACATTGATTCTATATAAATAAAATGAATTGATTTGATTGTTCAACTATAGAGCAGATCAACAGACTGTAACCCATGTCTGTTACACATAACTTGATGGCACTGGGTAGGAGTCTAAGTTTGTCCATCACGTATTAATTGGTTTGCGGTGGTGTGATAGTGTGGCTGTATTGTAAATTTAGACAAGAATAGCCTGAAAAACAGTTTTGCTTCACAGAAACAAAAATAAATATACATAAATATACCACAATATATATTGGGTGGCCACGGTGGTGCAGTGGTTAGTGTTGCCGCCTCACAGCAAGAGTTTCTCTGGTTCGATTCTCGGCTGGGGTGCCTTCTGTGTGGAGTCTGCATGTCCTCCCTGTGGTTGCGTGGGTTTCCTCCGGGTGCTCTGGTTTCCTCCCACATCCCAAAGACATGCAGTAGGTGGACTGGACACTCAAAATTGGCCCTAGGAGTGAGTGTGTGCTTTTGTGTGCCTTCTGTGGAAGGTTGGGCACCAGGCTGGCAACTCGACACCATAAAACTCTACTGCCAATCATGAGCAGACAGATGATCTGCTGTGGTGACCCCTAACTGGGAAAAGCCGAAAGAAGAAGAAGATTCCACAATATATATATATATATATATATATATATATATATATATATATATATATATATATATATATATATATATATATATACACTGTAAAAATTGATAATACTGTACTATACCGTAATTAGCTGGAAACACTGTAATGAGACTGAGAATGAAAAGTCTTTATTTGTTAATTACACAGACTCATGCTGAACAGGTGCCAGTCTCTCCTTCATGGACTAAGTCTTGTGTACTTTCCAGAATGAATTCTCCAAACACTGTAGTTCATTTAATAAGCTTTATTAAATATTCACACTATCCAAATACTGTCTTTATTAACAGTACTGATAAACAACTAGTGTTCAAAGTTAATGCCCATCATATTCTGATTGTCCTGAACAACGTAAACTAATATAGACTTTATTTGACCTGTCTTCTGTACTCAGGCTTGAGTGTCTATAATCTTCTCTGAAGTAACAGGTTGAACAAACTCACTAACCTTAACTGAACTGCTATCTTGGACATAACATATTATATTGCTTCAGTCCAGTAATTTTTCCTTATTTACTCTTTCTAACCTTGGGCTCAGGCTTTGTCTCGTATGTGCTTTATTTAACATTCCATTAAGGAATATTCTGTAGCTAGCAAGATTTTGTCTTTCCCTTGAGAAAAGAACATTTTGTATTTTTGTGTTTTTACACACTTTATGCTTATCTTTTCCTTTCTAATAAACTGTCTCTCATGTTTGACCAGCAAGGTTATTTTTCTTTCTGCTCAACTGTCTTTTATGCATAAATGAAACACAATTTATTTTACCCTTTAGCCTGTCTAATGTCTTATAACTACTTTAAAATGGAAGTCCCTAATCTAACACACACACACACACACACACACACACACACACACACACACACACACACACACACACACACACACACACACACACACACACACACACACACACACACACACACACACACACTCACACACACACATAATATTTATTTTCAAATGTAATGAGTCAGGAAATGAGCAAAAATTTACTTTGGGAGTATAGAAAATGTCAGTGGTACAGCTGACTAAAGAATGCAAATCATGGTGAATCTTGCATGTTGACATGACCAAGGAAGGGAAGATAGCTGCACTGGGCACCACTGAAGTTTACTGATCATAGATATATCCTGGTAGTGGCTGTAAGTGGATAGCTCACAACAAAGTAAATTAAGCTACCCCTAGATGATTTCAGAATTTACTTGCAGCTGCAAAAACTGGAGCTGGTTCTAGGGAGAGGGAATGTGTGTAGGTGCAAATAGAATGAGAATAAACAATGAGGGAGTGACAGCAAAGTGAAGTCATAGCCACAGAGCAGGAAAGGAAGAGTCAGTATGAAATGGCTATGATGCAAGAAAGGCAGCAGCAGCTGCACAAGGAGATGCACAATAAGGGCTCAAGAGTAGCAGTGGTGAAAACACAGCCCCAGATGTTAAGGTCTGAAAAAAACGTTTCATCAGTATAAGGAAGTGGATGACTTAAATAGTTTTATCTGTGTATATGTACATACAGCTCCAAAATGACCAGCAGAATGGATTAGGTTTTTAACTTTCTGCTTATGGGTTATGCAGCGAATATTAAACCACAAACAAATAATGTTGATTGCTTTGACAAACTGAAAGTCAAAATGTGTTTTTCAATGCCTTAAACTTACTCTTGATGCACAGAGGAAGAACTTTACAGATTGTATCAGAAAGCCAGAAGACAATGTTGGTTATTTCATTCAGAAATAATCTCTTACTTAAATCAGTGGGTGAATAGATGTCAGAATTACTACTTTTGAAATATTGTGAGTCCTTATGAATAGGAACAAAGTACTTAGTACTTTGGGGAAACAGGAATCTAGCTGACAAACCAGAAGTGCAACAATGCAGAGAAAATAGATAAAGAGGTGATGTTTATTTAGTAGTGGAGCACAAGTACAAATGGTGAGATTACTTAGCACTACACATGGCTATAAGGGAACCCATGAGTGCAGTCTAAATGATCATAGCATGTTCTACAGATAAAGGGAAGTCACTGGTTGCAGCACTTGTCAATGTGTCAGAGTTAAATGTTTGTAATGTAAACAAGTGGGGCATACACTCCATGCCCACAGTAAAAGGGTGTGGAGAGAAAGCCACAGGAGGGAGCTAAAAGAGATGGTACCATGGTGGTGGTTGTAGGTTGTCTTGAATCTGCAGCTTCTCTAAATTGTCAAAA
Organism: Protopterus annectens; assembly: GCF_019279795.1. Classification (NCBI taxonomy): domain Eukaryota; kingdom Metazoa; phylum Chordata; order Ceratodontiformes; family Protopteridae; genus Protopterus; species Protopterus annectens. The sequence continues at coordinate 508,653,477 of NC_056731.1, forward strand.
TGGTTTGTGCCCTTTCTTGGCGGAGAGAAAATAACCATATCAGATTTAAATACTGTTGAACGTGCACTCATTAATGCGGTTCTCTAATAAGCATACATTTATTAGAGAACAGCATTACATGCCCAGGCAGTCCAATCCAGTTAGGGCTATGGGGGGGAAACCTTTTTAGGTACCATTGGCCAGAATTCACATGAAATGGGGGAGGGGAACAGAGAAACAGTCAGGTGGCAGCATTTGATATCTTGTTGAATGTTTAGTAGAAAATGATTTTGATGATGTAGTATCTTGTGAATGTGCAACTATATGCAGCCAGGCATGGAGAAAGCATTCTGGGATCCCATAAAGGATCTGTTCTGAAATATTTTTTAAATTTCAGGATTATAGAGAGGGAGATCATGCGGCTGAACCTGAACATCTTGCACTAGTGCGACAGCAGTAAAAGATGTGGTATGATCAGACAACTAAAGTTAGGAATACACAATTAGACAAAATGGAAAAGTGTGAATTCACGTTTGATAAAATAAGCTGCAGGCAGCATGAAAGGGTTCTTCAACTGTGGTGAAGAAGGTAAGTAATGTTAATTATGTGTCAGAGTTGCCAGGCAAAAGCAGAAATAAAAACTCTAGCATGTTAAGATGATGAAACACTGCCATGATAATTACTGGCACTCAGTATCTGCAGTGGTTACAATGTGGAATCACAGCAGGAGTCTTGTAATGACCTTATGACTGAGCCTCAGTCTGACAATTCTATGGATGAGCAGTGCTGCTCGGTGACAGTCTGCTATCCAGCTTCAGAAATCTGAGCAGCATTACAAGTGTTTGGGCCATGCACACTGCTAAACCAGGTTCTATGCAGCTGATGGAGAAGTATGTGGTCATGGAGACACAATGGTAAATCAAACATGTTCTTTACAGTATGTCTGAGCAAGTCAAGTAAATCATTCTGGGGGAGCCGAAGAAAATTTAGATCTGTGAGGAATCCAAGGATCCAACAAGCTTTGACATCACTGGTTAAGCAGATGGTAGAAAATGATGGGAGCAGGAAGTTCTGTGGAGACTACAGGAAGTTAAACAGTCACACAGAGTCAGATGCTTGTCCCATGCCCAGAACAGATACAGATTTGTAGCAGCGGGTGGGACTAAGTATCTGAATATCCCCTGAGTCAACTAAGGATTACTGTTAAGTGCGCTTGATATCTGAAACAAGGGAGATGTCAGATTTTGACACCATATTTGGGTTGCTTGAATTCACAAAATGTCTTCTGGAATAAAAATGGCCAATCAACCTTTCAGAGGCAGTTAGATGGAATTCTGGCAGAAGCTGGAAAATATGTTCTTACTATCTATAGCTAGTCTTAGTATGAATATGTTTAACATGTTAGAAAGGTGCTGAGCGGACTGAAAAGGACTGAGTTAATCATTATGGCAAAAAAATAAATAAAAAAATGTGAGGTGGCAATGGCAAAAGTATCTTCTCTTGCTTATCGAGTAGGTGGTTGTAAAATTTGGCTTGACCCCCCCCCCCCCTCCTTCCCTAGGTGAAAGCTATTCAGGCATGGCATACCCTATTAACAAAAAGCAGGTAAGAGAGATTCTTAGGTCATTTGAGTATTATGGAAACTTTGTTCCTCATTATAACATAATAACTACTGTTCTTACAGATCTTGCCAGAAAGAATACGGTTATCTGGTCATTTGCTTGTGAGGAGGTATTCCAGAAGTTTGAAGAAGCCTTGAGTGTACGTCTGTACTAAACAGTCCTGATTATAGCCAATAAGTTATAATTCAGGTATATTCTTCAAACCAGGGACTCAGATTGTACTTGGCCATTTTTCTGAAAAGGAGAAGGGCATTTAGTAGTATACCTTAGTCAAAGATTTCAGCCAAAGGAGGAATCTCATGTAGCAGAAGAGAAGAAATGACTAGGATAGTTTGGGCTCTCCAAAAGCTTTAGTCCTACCTATGTGTTGGAAAACCTATAGTGGAAACTGATTACAATCCCTTAATGTGGTTACACAAAGCCAGTGTACAAAATAGTGCACTGTTAGAATCGAGTCTATGACTATTGTCCTAAAACATGACAACCCGGGACCAGAGTGAAGCCAGTAATACAGATGCAGATGGCTTGCCAAGACAGTGGACTGTGCAGTCTAATCTGACATGTATTGTCAATCCCCAAGCTTTGTTTCTTGGTGGCATCTCAAGAAGCAGCTGTTGAAAAGTAGTAGCTATGATGGATATAATTATTTTTCAGAAAAAAAGGGGAAATGTAAACACTCTATAAAGTTGTTTGCAGTAAAACCTGTAGTATGTGAAATGTATAAAACTGTTTTTCACTTTCAAACACATATCACATACCTTACTGTTTTCCTTTAAGTCTACAACTCACTTATTACAATAAATAGACTGCAGCTTCCTAAAGTGTTACTGATGCTGCAAGCATGGTGCTTATAATGTGAATAAGAAACAAGAAAAATTAAAAGGCTTTGCTAACTGTTGACAGACAGTCAACCTTAAGAGACAGAGCTGGCTGAATAACTCTTCTTCTTCTTTCAGCTTTTCCTGTTAGGGGTTGCCACAGTAGAACAACGGTCTGCAGAATGATTGGCAGTGGAGTTTTATGGTGTCAAGTTGCCAGCCCAGCACCCAACCTTCCATAGAAGGACACACATGTACACACTCACACCTAGGGCCACTTTAGGCTGTCCAATACACCTGCAGCATGTCTTTGGGATATGGGAGAAAGGCAAAGCACCCAGAGGAAACCCATGTGACCAAACTGAGGATATACCGACTCCACACAAAAGGCACCCCAGCCAAGAATCAAACCAGAGAACCTCTTGCTGTGAAGTGGTAATGCTAACTGGTGCACCATCATGGCAAGACTTGTCTATGGATATTCTTCAACTGCTGTGAATCTTCAAAATTCAAAGAACAACTGTTCAGAGTTCATTTTATTCTTTGTTTTACTTCTGAAGTGTGCAGTGAACTTTTTTTACTGAGAACTCTTATCTGGAATTTATTTGCAGATGCTCTGCTATAACTGCTAACTGCACCAGAGATAAACAGATTACAGAAACTTTCAGTTATCAGGTAGCAGTAGGACCACATAGCTGATAACTAGTATTTTTCTAATTGCTTTTGGTCTGTTGATTGTATTTGCTTGTATACTTAATTTTCAAATTGCATTGTTTAATTGTATTCATTTCAAGTGAAGATTATTATTATTCAGTTTTAAAGGTTTGTGGATAGTAGTTTTTTTATTAACATATGGGTATTTGTAGAATTGGTGAAATAACTTCTGGCATATGTGATTCAAACTGTGACTGCTTTTGATGTGCTTACCAAAACAGTTATATTGTGGATAGCTTATCTCAAGGGTAAACACTGACTGTATTCCTGGTGTGGTAAATAGTCTAGATGGTGGTAGTGAGTTATCACAAAGGCAAAACAGAGCAATTGGCACTACAGTGGTACCACTACCTCTGTAAAACTCTCTGTGAATGCAAAGTTAATTTTGGCTCAGTCACAGTTACTGTTGGCATGACTGCACCTGAAAGAACCTGGCTTAAGCACAGGTAGAGAAATTCTGGGAAGCCAGTGACTATAACTCTGCTCTGTGCTATTCAGCGTGAAGTTTATTTGAGTGCAAAAGGTGTTGGTGATAATCTGAGGCAGTACTATTCATTTGTTCTATGACCTTAGGGTCAACTTACTCTTCTTGTTAGAGGTACCTATGTAACCCTTATTTATCACATATAAATTAGTAGTAATGGGTGAGCTCTTGTCACTGCCTTCTAAGAGGAATGGATGGAATGCAGATGAAAACAGAGATGATGAAACTCTATTCAAACTCCAACAGCTCAGAATCAGAAGAAAAAGAGGATAGCTTAAGATCAAAGCAGATGAAAAGTGGATGTGATCAAGAGACTGATTCCATCACCAAACCAGTATTCATCATATCCAGAAGGAATATCAAGTGAATAGTATGTCCTAAAATAATTTCATAATACAGAGAAATGCCTTTGTTATAAACACTGACTCCCTATTGACATAAATTCTGGAAACATCAAGAACCACAAGAATTTGGTGACCCAACACAGAAATGACAAGGAAGTCTATAAACTATTACAAGAATGTTGTCTCACAACTGTGTGAATGGTAGATGAGGAGAAGGTCACATTTTGTTCCTGGACCTATGTTGTCACTCCTGCTGGCTGTCTCAGTCATAGGTGCTCTAATTTAAAACAAAACAACCTCCCCCCACTTATGTCCCAAGTAAGGCACTCAATAATGAAGACGGTTGGGAGCACAGATGGCATAGAGATAGGGTCAAAGTTCTTATCAAATCATCTCTGTGTAATGAAGGCAGTGTCTTCCTCATGAGCAAGTAATAGATCTCCCAGGCTTATTACTGACAGACCACACATTTGTATAAGGAACAGCAAAGGGTGGGTCCCACTAACCTTCCTGAGATAACAGTCAGCTTTGCTTGTTGTGGATTTTACTTGTTGCTCTTATGTGGAGTTCGACATTAGTGACTATGTTTATGTGCTTCAGTTTGGTGGATCATTTTGGTTTGTTGTTTTTCATAATAGTCAAGACCTCCATGTAAAACATAGAGAAAAGATAAATATCAACATGCTGTTTCTTCACAGCTTGATGATAAAAAAAGTTGTACTGTCAAATTCCTGGACAATAGGTGAGGAGAAATCTATACTTTCTTGTTGCATTGCTAGCACACTGAAAATAGCTCTTACTCCTTACTAGCAACCATGGTTACCATGAACTAAGGTTTAAAATCAATAGTGAATCCTTCCCTTATTCTGTCATGTTCTAGCTAGATCATTATATAATTGACACAATGAGGGCACAGCTGCCACAAAATGAGGCATAACATTCTCATCTAGTCATGTCTCTGTTGTGGATGCCAGGTCAACTTCAAGATGCAAATGAGAGATAAAACAGGCTAGTTAATGGCTGAACATTGCATGCATATACTTGATCATATACAAGATGAATGGAGGATGGGATTCAATATCCTGACTCAATGACAGTCTGAAACTGAGTATGGTACAGAGAAAAATGAAACTCAACATGTGTTGTGTCGCCAGAGAGGTGATGGGAGGTCTTACTGCTTATCATGGGTATGCATTCAAGAGAGCCCACAAAGACCCACTGACAATGCCCTCCACTATGTTTATTTGACAGATGTGATCACCTACATGTCTCGAAAACAAACTAATGCAAAGAAATGGGCAATACAAACAGCTAAAATAAAAATAGCAGTAACAAAGAAGGAGACAAGAAAAAAGTACAGAGAAGTACAAACAAAAGAGTAAAAAAGAAGATAAAAATGATCTCAGTTAAGTCTGAACCCAAAAGTAAAACTAAAAGCAGTGACTCATGGTATAAAATGTAAAAAATGGTAAAATTAATTTCATTACTTACCCTGAAGACTAGAAACCTGACATCTGATATATTTTTTACCAACAAAAATAGATTCAATTGTGGACAAAAGCTGAAAAACAAATGAATAAAATCACTTGGATAAAATTTACAGTCTAAAACCCACCTTACCCATAAAAAGTAAAATAAAGGTCAGAAAAAAGTCATTGCCAAAAATGTGGGTGATCTGGATTGAAAGTGTAGATGAATAGGAATCTGAAGCCCCTGACTGCAGAAACAATTTCCAAACAGGTGAAATAAACCACACTCTAATATCCAAGAAGTCATCCAAAGGCAGCACAAGTGAGGCTGAGCTAAGCCATAGGAAGATCAACAACTGCAGACTTCACAATGAAAAATACCCATGGGGAGATCAAGGATTAATGGAACAGACCAGAGGAAATACACCATGAAAGGCTTCGGCTAGAATATACTTAGGGAAGACAGGGGTCAGGGAAGAGCTGATAAGTCTGCGAAACATTCATAAATTGAAAATGTTACCAACAACAAACAACAAAAACAAGGTGAAAATGAAGTCAAGGGATGGTATCCAACTGCCATGATTGTATGTAAGATGCAGGGCACTGTATTTCTCCTAAGCTACACAACCCTACAGAAAAACAAAAACAATGTGTTCCCTAGTAACAGTCATCAGGCTGCTAAGAAGCTGGCACATATCTGAACAGCAGATGACCTAAAAAACAGAGGAAGCACAAATTGTATGTCTCCGCTACCAGGTTATCCCGCTGACAACTGTACAACAACAAGCACATAGAGACAGAGATCCTGGTATAATAAAATCTTCTTTCACATAAATCCAGAATACCAACACAAACTTACAACCGAAAATATACAATCATATTTCTTTCTTTCAGCAGCAGCCTCTCTGCCCTTAACCCATATCTACCTACAGTTTTGCCTGTATTACTAACAAACCCCATGACACCATGCTCGTAGACATACTCAGTATACACCTTACACTTGTACAACGTACATGCTATCACAAACCTCTGTATACTAATTATACACCTAATCCCACCTCTAACATCCCCAGTACTAACTCCTCCACAACTACTATAATCATAGCTCATCACCTCCACCATACTTCTCATCCCCACCTTTTCAAACACAACATCCTAAAACAAATGAAGCTACGCTACAAACTAGGGGAAAATTTGAAATATTGAATTATAAAGTTGTTTTCAGTTACTGTTTCCCAACTACATTACATCTCTGTGCAGACCTCCACTCTAACCCTGGCCCAATTCAAGACCCAACCCTAATTATTATCACTTCTGTAATGCTACAACAAAAACCACAGAGCAAAGGGTGAAAATTCATCAATATTAACTTCAGAAGCACCTCCAACATAGTTGCTGTCTTGCATGTATTCATATCATACCACATCACTGACATAATAGTAACCACTAAGACATAATTAAAAGCCACTATCAAAGCCACTGAAATTCTTCTGCCAGGATATAGCATACTTAGAAATGACCACATAAGCAAAAACACAGGCGGAGTAGCTATCATATATCTTAACTATCTAAACAACTCTTTGTATCAGCACCAATTTAACAATGCAGAAATCCTTATTCCCATTATTAAACTTAACTCATATAACAGCCTGTGTATTATTGCAGTGTAAGATCACTCCAGGAAATAACATCTCCATCATTCATGGCCTGTTATCTGCATATCCATCAATACTCTGCAGGAAACCCTAATCTTAGGAGACTTTAACATAGACTAGTTTTAAAATTATACCTAATACCTCCACTGCAAGCATCAACCTCTATAGCTTTAAACAACTCATAGAGATCCCAAACAGATACAATAAACCCACTAACACAGCATCACTGCTAGTCTGAATACTATTATCATCCCTTTGTATTATCTGTACCATAGGTACTTTACCTTATACCCTAAGTGACCATTCACCCACTTTTGTCAATAGAATCTATAGCCATTGCCATGGGCCACGCCACTACAACTTGGTATCCAACCTAACTAGCTTCAGTGTAGATGCTTTTACTTCTTCTCTAAAATATTACTACTGGACATTTTTAAAAACATTATCTTTAGATGAAGCAGCAATTGAGTTTAATTAAATATTCTTTGCTATACTATATGAACATATCCCCCAAATAAAGAAAAAAGTTTTAAACTGAACCCTGCTCCCAGGCAATCACTCAAAACCAAACAACTAATCAGACTAAGGGACAAAGCTGGGAAATCCTGGCAAACTCATAAAAAATCAGTTAAATTTACAATACTTCAGGCACCTCAGAAATGCTGCCAAACATAGTGTAAAACTGGACAAGAGTCACTATTGTAGAATGCAGGAAACTCACCAAAACAATCCAAATCTTTTTTGGGTATCCATGACAAACTTACTAAACCCAGGTCACAATTCACGAACAAATCCACCTGAAGATCACCCAGCAAAAAAACAGTAACAAATTTAACAATCACTTTATACAATCTGTCATCTCAATACTAAAATGAAAACTATGTGTGATTCAAAACCTTTGCTGGAATCCAACACTCATTCAGCCTAGTTCTCTTTAAAACACGTATCTACCCTATCAGTAAAAAACACCTTATAAGACTGAAAACTGAGGCCCTGGCTATAGATTGTCTTCCATTAGAATATCTGAAAATAGCTGCTGCGGGCCTTGCTACTCCAGAACCATCCTAATAAATAGATCCATTAACGAATATAATGTCCCCACTATATGGGAAAAGGCATATAATAGTGCAACTTCACAAAGAAGGATCATCTAATGACTATGCTAATTTTACAGGACAATCATTATACTACCTCCGATATCAGAAATCCTTGAAAAACGCATACACACTCAATTACTTAACTAACTCAGCATAAATATCCTTTCATCAATGCAACATGGCTTTTAACACAAACATAGTACACAACAGCTTTACTAAACTTTATCGACACTGTTAATAAAAACAGAAATCACAGCAATCAGTTTCCTTACTATTTTTTGACTCATCAAAAGCATTCAACACACAGTGTCCCAATATCTACTACTATAATAGCTGTCTTCTCAAGGCCTATATCATACCTCTCTCTCCTGGTTTAAAAGCTACTTATCAAATAGATACCAAGCTGTCTAGTGGCAAAATGAGTATTTCTCCTTTTTATCTGTCACAGTTGGTGTACTACAGGGATCCATACTGGGACAACTTGGTTGCATTGGTTTCCTCCGGTTGTTCCTGTTTCCTCCCACATTACAAAGACATGCAGTAGGTGAAATGGACACAATAAATTTGTCATAGGTGTGAATGTGCATGGGAGTTTGTAGTGTGGAAGAACTACCATGGCAGGGCTAGCCACCTGGCAGTGTAAACCTTGGCTCTAGAAGAGTCTAGATGATTGTCGCAGGTGAAGTGACACCCTGACCCCATGTGCAGAAATGGGAAAAAAGGGGTTGCTGATGGATGGATGGATCTACCCTATATTCTATACACACTATACTCAGCAGCCAAACATACCACTTTGATTCAATATGATGAGGAGTCTACATTAATCTGCTCCAACCCTACCCTACCCCAAAACAATCCAAATCTTTTTTGGGTATCCATGACAAACTTACTAAACCCAGGTCATAATTCACGAACAAACCCACCTAAAGATCACCCAGCAAAAAACAGTAACAAATTTAACAATCACATTATACAATCTGTCATCTCAATACTAACATCAAAACTATGTGTGATTCAAAACATTTGCTGGAATCCAGTACTCATTCAGCCTAGTTCTCTTTAAAACATGTATCTACCCTATCAGTAAAAAACTGACCCAAGAACGAATCCACATCCAATGAGAACTTGACTAGACAGCTCACTTCTACTGAACCCAGAAAAATAAGCTAAGTTGCTCCTTTTAACTCCTAAACCACACTCACAAAGTAAAGATCAGTTAGCATTACCTCATCCAACACAACTAAGACAGAAATTGTACCACACACAAAACTTCTTCTAGTCACGACAGATGATAATATGAAATATGATCTCCAGATCCAAATAACAGTCAAATAGACACATCAAAAGTTTGGTCTATTGTATAGAGCTAAATCTTTACTCACAGATAAATGCAGCGAAACAGTTGCAAAACCCTACTTACTCCTCCTGCTACTATATGCCTCTCAAGTTTTCATAAACCTGCCACCCTTCCAGAGAACAAAACTTGAACAATGTTGTACCAAAATTGCAACATTTGTTGTACATTTCTCTTGTCATAGCCAACACTGTTTAGCCATCAGTGTACTAAACTGGAATGAACAATCTCACATCCTTCACAAATCCCATCTTCTAGTAGTCCAGATTTTAATATACAACGTAGGCAACTGCCCAGTCCTTCAATGTGTGATCCAGTACTATAACCCAAGCAAAAATCTACACCCCCCAAGACAAATCTGTACTTACCGTAAATAAATCTCTAAATACAGCAGGAGATGCACTGTACTCCATCTATGTTTCCAAAATTTGGAACTTTACTTGCCCACCCCCAGCAAAGTAAATAACTGCAAGCAATTAAATCACATCTTAAACCTAACCTAACAGAACCCTGGATCTGGATCTACCAGTATTCATCCCCAAGACAAGATGTGCGTATAATCTTAAAACAAATATTTTATGCAACATGAAAAGCTACAGTGTAAATGCATGTTTGTTTTTTGCATATATATATATATATATATATATATATATATATATATATATATATATATATATATAAACTTGCATGTTGTTTTGTTCATGTTACTATTGCTATTTAGCAAGTAAAGCTTCTATAGTATATTGTTGTTATTTGTCACGTGGACCTTTTGTCCCTGGGTCTTTGCTGAAAAGGGATTCTCATGCCCAGTCAGAACATCCAGGTTAGCTATTACAAAATAAATAAAATAAATGGACTCAGAGAACCAGAACAGCCGAAAAACTGTAACTTGCTATCATAAAACTGTAAAGAGTAGATAAAATGGTTAAGTCCAACAGTCTGACCAGAAACATTTAATTTTATTGTTGCTATTGGAGTTGACATTTGTATTCGGTGTCACACCTCTCAACCTCTTAGAGCAAAAAATCTGGACAAAGCCAAAAATAATGGGTGGACAAAGGCCCAAAAATAGGGACACTTTTAAGTACTGCTCTTACAAACATAGAAAGTCGATAGAAATACAGATTTTGGATTAGCATGTACTTCCTGAATGGTATGAAGTCAGAAACTCAACTGTCTGTCATTATTTTCTGACTTCAAACCTCAATGATCTGCCAATGATTTCCCAGAAAACAAAAATTTTATGAGAAACAGACCAAAAATATGAGGCATAAATCTGGACATTCTGTGAAAATCTGTACAGTTTAGAGGTATGTTTAGTGTCCACAAATCCTCTAGAATGTAACACACAAAAACAAATAGTGTAAAATGACAGTAGATTGAAAAGCACAAGTAGGTAAGGTTGACATTAACCCATAAGGTTTAAAAATGTATATAGTAATGAGCAGTCATACACACAAATCAGGGCATACTGCTCATTACTTTGTTTACCAGTGCAGAACAACCCGCCCCCCAAAACTGACATACCTTTAAGAGGTTTTGAGGAGGGGCCCCTGGCATCCTTCAGCTTAATCATTAGCTGCTTGGATCGCTCCCATGGATCCAATCTTCCCCTAGTGTCAACAGATGGGTGGGATGGGGACTTGGGATACTTGATATCATCAGTATTACTACATCATCTGAGGCCATCATTGGTGGTCTGGAAAGGAGACAGAGCAGAGACAGAACCATCAAATCATCTATGCTGACCTGTGCACCAGGGCTTTTTCTTAGTTCTACTCCATAGCATTCTGATATATTCACTTTCCAGGCTGGGCAGGCAGTGAGGCATGTCTTATGAGGACATGCCTATTGCAGGCCCTAGAATAGTCAGACCTGCTAAACAAACCTATAGGCTCATCCTCCAACTCTCTCCAAGCTCTTGCCTCTATAAGGGCTCAGTAACAAATCCACCCTTGCCAGCATGCTTCCATCCCCCCTAGGATGGATATTACCCATCCTTCCCTCCAGCTCTGTTTTATGTCTAAGTTGCTATTTGTTTTGAGGTCATATGGGCTTTATACTTCTCTGTCACTTGTGCTGGCCATCTGGGAGGTTTTGTGAAAAAAAAATGAAAAGTTCCAAACATGTACCCTCTTTTCATTGACTCCAAGCTGCCTCACCACTTCCTACTGGGGAGTATAAAGCAAACCAAGCACAGTGCAAAGTGGACAGCTGTATAACACAATCCAAGAGATGGGTCCAAAAACAATTTACATCTTGGGCATGGAGCAGCCCCATGCTTATGATACTGTTAAGAACAGTCACTGATCTTTGGTGAAGGCTTGGGCACTAGATATTCAAATAAAGAAGAGCACAAGCCTTCATTCACTGGTTCTCTCAAGCGCAATTCCCAGATAATTTCTGAGTCAGTGAAGGGCATCTGTATAAAGTGGTGGAACAAATATATAACCTTGGCATGGGTTACCAAGTGTCCAATCCCATATATAACCTGAAAAAATAACAATAATAGATACTTCTAAAAAAATTACATCAAAAACTCTATAAATATGATGATTGCTTACAACTAGCTTTTTAAAAATGCCAGGCCTCCTTGCCATGAGTCGACAGTCCTTCTATGAGGAGCATGTATTCACATTATGCATTATCATGTTTCCTGTTGACAAAAATCAGACATAGGCACCAGCCACATTGACACAGCCATCACATGTGAGTGACCTTCTTTGTGTGATACAACTAGGACAAAATTCACCACAAGCATTTGCTTGATGGTAGTAAGACTATTCAGGCTGCACTAAGTACATTCAGCATTTTATCTGTATCCAGTTTCCATCTTCCTTCTCATTCCATTCTGTATTACCTATTTCCAAAGGACATTTCATGGGTCCACAGCCCTCTCTGTGAAGAAGTAATTTTACCAATCCAGGGGTGCAGCTGGTAATTAAATTCTGCTGCCTGCACTCACTTTTCCCTTCTGTCCTTCCTATTCAAAACAACTCTTTCATATCCCCAGACATGATCTTGTGCACCCATGCCATTTTCTCCTTTTCATCTAAGTCTATAATTCAGCCATATAGCAATGAAATTCCTTAGTTTTCATCCTGTGTCAGACCCACAAGTTTTACACCCTCACATGAGGAATTACATCAGAGACCTTGGTAGACCACATATAGCAGTAATCCCTAGCCAGATTCTCCTGAAATGGTGTCATAAACTTATGTTTGACTGATACCTTCTTCTGCCCATGAACCTATGTTAGTTGTTATCTTAGACATTGTTGCAGACTGGCAAAGGAATCAACCTTTCCTTCAGGATTTTCTCAATGGCATTCTCTACCATTGCTGCTAGGCTAACTGGCCTGTAGTTTCCTGGATTTTTCCTCCAATGTCCACCCTTATGAAAGGTTACTACACCTGCCATATTCCATTCTTCAGGTACTTTCTCAATGGCCAATAATCTATTCAAAGACCATATCAGCACACTTGTGCAGACCCTCCAGCAGGAGTTTGAATTATACTTTCTGCAATCAAAAAGTTTTGAAATAGGAAATACTACACGTAACCATACACTGAAAACTTGCACAGGTGAAAATAAGAAAATGTTACATAAACATCTGAAGATAGGGAGGAGAGGCACATAAGCAGTTAATTGGCTATATCTCTAATTCATAGTTCCAGAGTGAAAAGACTAGTCCTGACATCCAGCCAGTCTGTCCATGTGCATTCTGAATGTCCCCTCAATATCTATGTGGGTTTTCTGTAGGCACTCTCTTTCCTCTCACTTCCCCCCAAAATATTGGTTAATTAACTATATTCACTAAATTCTCTTTCCCTGACCTTCTGGGATGACAGATATCTAACCCAATGTATACCCTTCTTATGGAATTGACTTGTCCTACATGTCAAACAAAGAAAGCCAGCATAACCCAATATACTTAGAAAGTGTTAGCTACTCCTATGAATGGCATTATTGTTAAGGCCAGTCTCAATGATTAGATGGATGATTGTTAAGTTCACCTTTGGAATATGTAATAAGGCTACCATTCATAGGAGTAGCTAACACTTTCTAGGTATATTGAGTTATGCTAGCTAAACGTTATAATGATCATATTGAATGCATACCTGGTATATACCTGTGAATCCACGAATCCTTACCCTTATAGCCCAAGTAGTAGCTGAAAAGGGCTCATGGATCATCTTTCTTACCCAGTTAACAACTGATAAAATAATAAATAAAAAAAATTATGATTCACGGGCATTATAAATATTACAGACAAATGTGTGTTTGGGGGTGTAACTTAGTAAATAACCTTTAGCAGAAAGCAAATGCCTGCATTTTAAAGGCATATGTTTAGATGCTTGACATCTTCACATCTTAGATTCTTTGCTCTCAGATAGTGCTATATAGCTTTCTTAAAACCAAGGGTGTAATTAATTCAACAGAGATCAAAAGGAAGATTATTCAAAAGCACGGTTACTGCAGTGCAGAAAAGGCACATGTCCAAAGTGATTTTTGAACACAAGGAATTGAACAATGTGGAACAAATCTGAGCAAAGGAAGTAGACAAGGCTACACCAATTTAGCAGTGATTGTACATCAGACAACCTTCAAAAGGGATACCAGCAACAACTTGCTCATCAGTCCATTCAAAGGCAGATTGAAGGAATACTTCCAGCAGCAGCTTCTGAATGAAGAAAACGTGACTAGAGGCTGTACTGCCCCAGACACAGCTTATGATGAAAGCAGAAGTGGAGCCACTTTAGACAATGAAGAAGTAAGAACAGCACTAAGGAAAATGAAGTCTGGGAAAGCAGCAGGATCAGATGAGGTCACAACAGCTATGAGCAACATGCTGGGTGAGTAGGTGATAAATGACTATAGAGGATATTCATAGCAATATGAAGAGACAAATGTATCCCAGATAACTGGGGAACCTGCAAACTAGTGCCAGTGTATAAGAACAAAGAAGACATTCACAAGTACAGAGGTATCAAACTCCTGTCACACTGCATGAAAGTTCTGGAAAGAGTGACTGATAAACAAGTACACAGTGTAGTAGAAAAATAAATGAGAGATGAGTAGTGTGGATTTGGATCAGGAAGCAGCACAATCAACTTGATGTTTGCAGTCAGAGACAGCTGAGAAGAAGATAGAGATGAGGAAATAATTCAACTGGGAACTCCTAGTCTTGGAGAAGCCATGTAATAAGGTTCCAAGAAAGTTAATTTGGGCAGTCCTGCAATGGTTCAAAGTTCCAGAAACTTTGGTAGAATTAGTGCAGGTTATGTCCAAGAACCCAATAACACGAATCACACTATCTATATCTCCACCCATGAGGCTCTACCTTTCTAGTTATACCCCTCTTCCACAGCACTCCTCAGCCAGCATCTCATTGTTTACATCCACTATCGCCTCCGATTAAACTCCTTCTCTTCAGCATTTTTTATCCTTTAGATATGTTTCATCTCTACAGCTGTCCTCTTTCCTCTCCTTTCAGCCTTCTCTCTATTTCACATTCTTAGCATGACATATTCTACATACCTATTCAAATTCCTACCCTCTTTTTTATTTCCTTCTATAACATAATTATATATACATATACATATACCATCTATTCTCCATCATTGTTTTCAAGACTCTTGTTTCTAATCAACACTAAATATGCTCCTCATCTTTCTATCCACACATCTATTCTTACTACTATCATACCTCATATGTTATATGATAATTATTGCACTTATTTCTCAGTCCCCCACCATTAATTCACTGAAATGCTTGTTTTTTTTTTTTTTTTTGGAACCTGTATCTACTAGGAAACTGTATTGAATACTACTTTGTATAGACTAACTAGAAGATGTGTATCCTGCATCTTACTGTATGTTTACTACTGTACTAATTATTGTATATTGCTTGTAATTCTGTGGAGCTTTTCTCCCCAGGCCTCTGCTGAAAATGGTTTCTGGCCCAGTCAGACTTTCCCAGTAAACAAATGTAAATAAATAAATAAATATTACTCACACTGCCTTTGTCACTTACCAGTCTTTTGCTATCACAATTGCTTCTGGCGTATTTGGCTTACCTCCCTATCTACTTTTAGATATAAAATTCTTAACCCTTCTCCCAACCCATATAAGGTAAAATTTAAATTTAAAGCTAATATACCTTAACCCACACTAGTGTAGGTATACCGTAAAAAGATCATATTATGTGGAGATGTCCACCCAAACCTAGGTGCCGACAGCCTCTCTTTTCCACCCCCCTCCCTCTTCTACTGTAACACATCTACTAAAAATTTTAAAATCATATCTGTGAACATTCAAACTATAGTAAACAAAGTCTCTGAATGTCATTCCTGGATAATTCATTACTCCCCAGGCATTATTACTATTCTTGCAAACTTATCTCAAACTACATATAAAAGACTCTGAAAGTCTCCCCCCGGCTATATTATCATCTGCTCTGACACATTAAGTAAAAAGGTGGTGGTGTAGCAATCATGTTTTCTAACCATATCTCTGTCTCTCCTTTTATTTCTCAACCTAAATTCCTCTCTGCTGAGATCCTTGTCTCTCACTGTAAATTAGATGAGAATAAAACACTATGTATATTGCCCTATATATTCCCCAGGAAATAACATCCCTATTCTAGAAGACATCCTACACTGGGTATCTAGTTCCATTTCTCATGAAATAATAATTCTTGGTGATGTTAATATTAACTGGCAAACCTTCACATCAGACTGCCCTTCCACTAGTATTAATCTATGTGGTTTCAAACACTCATAACTTCCCATACTCACTTCAACAAAGCTAATATCACTGGGACTACTCTGGGCTGGATCCTAGTCTCCAATGCAAACCTTTACGACCCTCCAAAAGCCCTCCCAGACTCCCTTATTGATCACAGTTCCACCTATGTTCAGAGACTAGCAACTCACCATACCAAACTGCACCTTTATAAAGACTGCCATAGCCTCTCAAATTTCAATTCCAACATCTTTAATGACATCCCTAATAGCATTAATTGGTCCATCCTCTATTTCCTGCCATTGGATAACTCTGTTCTAAAATTTAATACAATATTACTTGACATTCTCAATAGCCTCACTCCTATAAGAAAAAATAGAGTTAAATTCACTCAGTCCCTCTGGCTATCCCCTTCTATTAGAGTCAGACAATTAATGTATAAGAGAGATAAGGCTTAGAGAAACTGACAATAACACATATCCTAAGCTTACCTACAGACCTACAAACAACTTTGAAACATGACAAAAAACAAGTTATTGCTGATAAGGAATATTACAACTTCAACTCACAGAATAACCAAAAATGCAAACCCCCAAAATTTTGCTCCACAGTTAAGGAAATATTACACCCTGGAACTCCTAGTAACCCTAACCCTTGTCCAGACATTCCATGCTTAGAAACTGCTTGTAAATGTAACTCCCACTTTATAGACACAATAGCCACTCTCACCCAAAACTCCCTACAGAATCCTGCCACCACTGACAAACTTCAAAACTCTAACAATGCCATTTTCAATGTAAAACCTGTCTCTACTTCCTATATAAAAAATGATTACACAAACGTAATCCCTGCTCACCCTCTGTAGACAATCTCCATCTGAATTTCTAAAGATTGCTGCTCCCTCTATTGCCAGCCCAATCTCTATCGTGATTAAACGATCCATTCGTGAGCTATATGTCCCATCCATCTGGAAAAAAATATATATCATTCCTCTTCATAAACAGGAAAATTCCACTGAAATAGAAAACTTTAGACCTCTTTTCAAGATCTTAGAAAATTTAATTCATAAACAACTTTTACAGTGCTTAGTGGTGGTGCTGCGGTAGCGTTGTCGCCTCACAGTTAGACGTTGCCCGTTCGATTCTCAGTTAGAGCGTCTTTTGTGTGGCGACATGCGTGAATGGGTGTTCCTTCATTGAAGGTTGTGCGTTAGGCCAGGCAAGCCAGCATGTAAAAATCTACTGCCAATCATTAGCGGACCAGAGTTCCGCTGTGGCGACCCCTAACCGGGAAAAGCCGAAAGACACAACAACAACTCCAAGAAAATCTATTAACCTCTACCCAACATGGCTTTTGCCTAGATAATAGCACAACAAATCCCCTTGTTGCTTTTTTGGTCCATGTCATTAAAGTTGGAAATAACAATTTAGTTTCTTCCCTGTTTTTAAATCTCTCTAAAGTTTTCAATACAGTCTTGTATACCAAACTACTCTAAAAAATGTCTGCTTTAGGCTTTTCCAGTACTACAGTCACTTGGTTCTCTAGCTACCTATTTAATCAGCTGCAATCAGTTAAACAGCTCTCTACTTACTCATCTTTTCTCCCAGTTAATACAGGTGCTCCACAAGCCTCTGTACTTGGCCCTCTCCTTTTTAAGATATTTATAAATGATCTACATACATCTTCCCAACAAGCTACACTTATACAATATGCAGATGACTCCACTGTCATTTGCTCATCTAATAGTCCTTCCCAGTTAAAATCTATGACTCAGCAGCTTTCACCTCTGTTGAAAACTGTCTCAGTGACAATCAGCTTTTCCTAAATCCAAATAAAACAAAACTGCTCTTGCTTCTCCCCCAATCCCAAACACACATAAAAGACACCTTTAAAATATCCTGTCTCAACAATACTGAAACTGAAGTTGTACCTCACGCAAAGTTACTTGGTGTCATAATAGATGATCCACTGAAATTTAATCTTTATATTCAAAAGTGCATAAAAACAGCACACCAAAAGCTGGTCTTGCTCTTTAGATCAAATAAATGCCTTACCAACTCCTCAAGAGTTACTCTAACCAATACATACCTCCTTTCCTTCATTAGTATATGCCTCTCCCATTTTCACCAACATTCAGATAGGTCTATGTTTACTCACTGAACAGACCTCTGATGACTGAACACAAAACAGCAAAGTTCATTCACTGAATGTGTGAGATGGGGAAAGTAACTATTTGGCCAACATTTCCCCATCTGACACACTGCACTATTTCAAACCCACCCAGGTGGGGGCCTGACTCCCTACATCCACCAATGTAGTGCAGTCTTGGAGCTGGTATACATAGTTGGGGTGTAGGGGTGCAGCCCTCCACCAGGGTGGGTTTGAAATAGTGCGATGTATGTGACGGAGAAATGTTGGCCAACTAGTTACTTTTCCCATCTTACAGATTCGCTGACATGAACGTTCAGTGAATGAACGTTCACTGTTTTGTGTTCAATTATCGGACGGTCGATGAACATAACCTTCAATGATTAATCATAGAGCCCATTCAAATCACCCTAAGATCAAAACCTAAGTTTAGAAATCCACCAGCGACTTTAACCGGTAACAATAAAGGCTCTTCTCTGTATAAATAATAATGACACTTCAACTCTCTCCAACACCCTTTGATACAGGCAAATGTAATCCGCAGTTGGCATGAAGGTGTAAATATACGTAGTTTATTTATAATAAAAATACACAAACAGATTGAGTGCTTTCATCTCCTTCATGGAGACTTCATCATAATCTTTCTTTTACAAAACCAAAGAACCTATAAATACCATTCAGATAACAATCATTGTTTCCTTATTGGCTGGCCATTTAATTACTACAACTTTTAACCATTGCTAGTAAAATACAAATTCAATATACATGATCTCATTTTATGTGTATTCAGTTTAAAAAACAGAATTTGCACGTAGTAGGCAAGAAAAACTATATACAATATACAATATATAAGTTGATTAATAGCAGAAAATGTACAAATTAATTGTAAATAGAAAACCTATGTATACAAAAACTATATATACAAGAATTAATATATATATGTATAAAAATTATTATTATATATGTGTAAACAACATTTTATACACATGTTGTATGTGTGAGTAAAATGACTGGCTTCCTTGGATTAAAAAGCAGTATCAGCTGTAAAGGTTATTTTAAAACTTACTATAAATACGTGTAAAATTATAAAACATATAAGTAAATAAATACTATTACTAATATAAATATATCTTAAAATCACTAGAATTAAATATTTGTATCAAAAAATAATATATATACTCTAGTATAAATTATAATAAATTAATTTGTGTATATATAAAAAAACAGTGTGTATTATAAAAACAGTAAGTATGTATTTATAAAAAAGAATGCTTTATATTTATAACAATAATAAAATTAATAGATAATTAATAGACATGGAGAATTTATACAAACTTATAATCTTTAAAAAAATGTAATATGCACTCAATGAATTGTTACTAATGATGTTTTTTGGGGTCTTCAGCAAGGAGTTTGAGGGCCGGGGTTATGGAGATATGGTCATTTAAACCAAGACTACCACATGCATCTAATATTAATTGCCAAATCATCTCTCTAAATTCAAGTCTGGTTTCTCAGTCCCCACCTCTTTCATTCAACTCAACCTCTTCCAACACCCAAAATTTTAAATCAGCTTTGTTACATATCTGTGTGTGTCTAAAGAGTGCATTGTTTTCATTCTTTTTACTAATATCATGCATGTGTTCATATATGCAGACCCTAAAGTTACGTTCTGTTTTACCAACATAATACTTCCAACATTTCTTACAATAACTTAGGTATACCACCCCTTTTGTATAACAACTATTATACCTTTTTCCTTTTAGGGTCATGTTTATATTGGGAATATTTAACTTTCATTCCTGCTACAAATGGACATTGCGCACATCTTCCTCATTTAAAGGTACCATACTTGGCACATGTTCCTCCTATAGATCTATTTGTATTTTTCTTTTTTTCAAAAATATTTTTCAAATTCTTATTCCTTCTAAAACTATACCTAAGTGGTTGTTGAAACACATCTACTCTCATTGGAATTTTGTTGAACATCTCCCAAGTATCATTAATACACTTCTTCACCCATCCTATACCATTATGGTGGGTGAAAATTAAATAGGGTAATTGATCACCCTTACTTTTATCATTGTTATCTCTTTTTTCTATCCCAATGGTCTCACCACTCATTAATAAAGGTTTATATTCAGTTCCCCATCTATTATACACAAATTCTTTAATGGGTTGAATCATATTATCTGGGTACCCTCTTTCATTGAACATCTTGTGAAGTTTTTCCATTTCTTCCACTAGGTCTCCTCTATCGGATGTCATCCTGGCTGCCCTAATCATTTGTAATTTCACAATATTCTTTTTAAAATGATATGGATGGTCACTATGAAAGTGCAAATAAGAATTGGAATGGCAATCTTTCCTATAAATCCTGGATTTGTACTTATTGTTATCTCAGTCTTTCTTAAGCCTAACATCAAGGTAATGGATTTCCTCTAGACCAATATCATGTGTAAATTTTAAAAACTCTGTACTTTTGTTAATATGTTCCATGAACTCATTTATCCCATCTTCTGGTCCATCCCACAGAATAAAAATGTCATCCAAAAATCTATAGTACCCTGTAATATACTGATAAAACACTGAGTTAAAAATATATTGTTGTTCCCAGTATAACATAATAATAATATTCGCGTAAATGGGTGCACAGGCGGACCCCATGGCCACGCCATCTAATTGATGATATAATTCTCCTTGAAAGTAAATGTAGTTATATTTCAACACTATTTCTATATTCTCTAAAACTAACTTAAATTCATCTAAAGTTAAAAATCCCATATCTGTTAACATCTTCTCAAACCAGACCAATCCAACTGTGGGGGGTATAACTGAAAATAAGTCTTTAACATCCACAGTAATAAATATTATATTGTCCTTATATAAACTAAAACCTATTTTATTCAAAAAAATCCCAAGAATATATCAAAATGTGTGGAAAATTAGTATGAAACTTCTTTAATTTTGTATCAACGTATATGGCCAATGGATGTGTTTTTGATCCTTGGGAAGAAACAATAGGTCTCAAAGGTGGGTTCTCTAAATCTTTATGTATCTTGGGTATACCAAAGATGGCAGGTATAATTGGTTTCAACACTTTTAAAAAATTGTATAAATTGGTATCAATAAGACCCTGTAGTAAATTGTCCTCCAGTATTAAGTCTATTTTCCTATAAGAAATATTGACTTAATTTCTGGATACTATAACATACCTATTGTCCTTATCAAGTATATCCATCATTTTCTTGGTATAATCCCATAGATCCATCAGTACAACCCCACCACCCTTGTCTGGTTTCATTATACGTAATTTATTATTTTCACTTAATTCTTTAAGCAATTTATTCTCTTCCCTAGTTAAATTGGATTCAGCTTTTTTGTGTTGTTTGCATTCATCTCTTAATAATCCTGTAACACATCTTTCAAAATTTTGTATATCATAATGTAAAGGGGGATTATAAGTACTAGTCTTCTTCAACATATCTCCCTTGTTATTTCTATACCCTTCCTTGTAAATGTGTAACAAATTAAATTTTCAAGTGAATAATTTAATGCCTAGCAAAATTTCCTCAATACCTAGTTTCTTTACCAGTACAAATGTAAAACCTTTTGTAAAGAGGTTAAAATATTCCTGATTTACCACTAAATCAGTATAGTTGTAAATATAAAAGTTGCCCTGTGAGTGAATAACTACTTTGGACAAAATTTCTGCTTTATTGTATCATAAATCAAGGGTATCAGTCTCCTCAAAATTGTCAAATATACCCACACATACATCACCATTATTTGAAACCATTGTGGTGGAACCATCTATCTCCTCCCCCTGTAACCTGTCGTTCTTTGTGGGTGCATATAATAATTCCCCGTTACTTCTGCATATGAGGGTTGTTGTGCTAAATTCCGTATCCTTTCGGACCTCCTCGGTCCCTGCCCTCCTAAAGGGTTTTCCCTATCAAAATTTGCATTCATTTCATCATCAAAAACCTTTACAGCTGATACTGCTTTTTAATCCAAGGGAGCCAGTCGTTTTACACACACATACAACATGTGTATAAAATGTTGTTTACACATCTATAATAATAATTTTTATACATATATATATATATATATATATATATATATATATATATATATATATTCTTGTATATATAGTTTTTGTATACATAGGTTTTCTATTTACAATCAATTTGTACATTTTCTGCTATTAATCAACTTATATATTGTATATTGTATATAGTTTTTCTTGCCTACTACATGCAAATTCTGGTTTTTAAACTGAATACACATAAAATGAGATCATGTATATTGAATTTGTATTTTACCAGCAATGGTTAAAAGTTGTAGTAATTAAATGGCCAGCCAATAAGGAAACAATGATTGTTATCTGAATGGTATTTATAGGTTCTTTGGTTTTGTAAAAGAAAGATTCTGATGAAGTCTCCGTGAAGGAGATGAAAGCGCTCAATCTGTTTGTGTATTTTTATTATAAATAAACTACATATATTTACACCTTCATGCCAACTGTGGATTACATTTGCCTGTATCAAAGGGTGTTGGAGAGAGTTGAAGTGCCATTATTATTTATAAGGAGGAGAGCTTTTATTATTACCGGTTAAAGTTGATGGTGGATTTCTGTCATGAGTTGTTTGCTTCTCTTTGGTTACCAGTATTTGTTTTTTGCACCTTTTCCCAGTTCCGAGGGGTCCCCGTCAAAATGAACAATAGCACGCTATTAAATGAACTCATTAAAGTTATTCAGAATTATTCACAGGCTGATAATATACTGCCTGATACAGGCAATGACATTCCCTGTGCACAGAGTACTCCGAGAGTCACGGGGGATGGAGATATCGTGACGTCAGATGCCGGAAGAGAGACTAATCAAACAAGGAGGAAAGCAGAGCAGTTACGGTTTAACCGTGGGCATGAAAATGGTGTATATGGTTCGACATTCAGGAGAACGGAGAACGGACAAACTAACAAGTGTTGGCAACACTATGTGAATATGGATTTTAAACAATGGTTGGACAATTCTTTTGGTACCCTCATTCCTAGAGATGAGCGGAAATGAGTGGAGAATACTACCTATAAGGACAAATGTAAGAATTTAAAAATACAGTTGACCAGATACAAAACTCTTGCTCTGGACAACTGGTATTTAATGAAATGTATAGAAAACAAAATCGTCCCTAAGAGACTTAGATTAGATAAGTTTCCTAACAATACTATTAATGATTCTGAATTTTTTAAAACTATTATGGATATTTTAAATGATTGTGGGCTGGCTATTTTAAAGGCTATGATAAAAAACAATGAAGAGTTGATGGCAGAATGTAAAACTGAAATAGATAGATTAAATGTGGAAATTAATGCTGATTTACTGTTTTCTATAGCGGAATACAAAAATATATACTTCAGAACAATGCATGAGGTTGACAATATAGTTTCAAAGAGTCATAAAAGGAAGACTCTGAAACTAGAAAGGGACTTGAATGAATATAGACAAGGATGTGCATACTATTGTGAAAACAAGAAATACAGAGGGAAGAATAGTTATAGGAACAGAGAATATTATAATACAAGAGGTGAACTAGGCCATAGGGGGCATAGTAATACAGATTACAATATTAATTCAGATTATGAAAGTAGTCAGCATTTTGATGAGGAAATGAATGCAAAATTTGATAGGGAAAACCCTTTAGGAGGGCAGGGACTGAGGAGGTCCGAAAGGATACGGAATTTAGCACAACAACCCTCATATGCAGAAGTAACGGGGAATTATTATATGCACCCACAAAGAACGACGGGTTACAGGGGGAGGAAATAGATGGTTCCACCACAACGATTTCAAATAATGGTGATGTATGTGTGGGTATATTTGACAATTTTGAGGAGACTGATACCCTTGATTTAGGATACAATAAAGCAGAAATTTTGCCCAAAGTGGTTATTCACTCACAGGACAACTTTTATATTTACAACTATACTGACGTAGTGGTAAATCAGGAATATTTTAACCTCTTTACAAAAGGTTTTACATTTGTACTGGTAAAGAAACTAGGTATTGAGGAAATTTTGCTAGACATTAAATTATTCACTCAAAAATTGAATTTGTTACACATTTACAAGGAAGGGTATAGAAATAACAAGGGAGATGTGTTGAAGAAGACAAGTACTTATAATCCCCCTTTACATTATGATATACAAAATTTTGAAGGATGTGTTACGGGATTATTAAGAGATGAATACAAAAAACACAAAAAAGTTGAATCCAATTTAACTAGGGAAGAGAATAAATTGCTCAAAGAATTAAGTGAAAATAATAAATTACGTATAATGAAACCAGACAAGGGTGGTGGGGTTGTACTGATGGATCTATGGGATTATACCAAGAAAATGATGGATATACTTGATAAGGACAATAGGTATGTTATAGTATCCAGAAATTAAGTCAATATTTCTTATATGAAAATAGACTTAATACTGGAGGACAATTTACTACAGGGTCTTATTGATACCAATTTATACAATTTTTTAAAAGTGTCGAAACCAATTATACCTGCCATCTTTGGTATACCCAAGATACACAAAGATTTAGAGAACCCACCTTTGAGACCTATTGTTTCTTCCCAAGGATTGAAAACACAACCATTGGCCATATACGTTGATACAAAATTAAAGAAGTTTCATACTAATTTTCCACACATTTTGATAGATTCTTGGGATTTTTTGAATAAAATAAGCTCTAGTTTATATAAGGACGATATAATATTTATTACTGTGGATGTTAAAGACTTATTTTCAGTTATACCCCACAAAGTTGGATTGGTCTGGCTTGAGAAGATGTTAACAGATATGGGATGTTTAACTTTAGATGAATTTAAGTTAGTTTTGGAGAATATGGAATTAGTTTTGAAATATAACTACATTTACTTAAAAGGATAATTATATCATCAATTAGATGGAGTGGCCATGGGGTCCGCCTGTGCACCCATTTACACGAATATTATTATGTTATACTGGGAACAACAATATATTTTTAACTCAGTGTTTTATCAATATATTACAGGGTACTATAGATTTTTGGATGACATTTTATTCTGTGGGATGGACCAGAAGATGGGATAAATAAGTTCATGGAACATATTAACAAAAGTACAGAGTTTTTAAAATTTACACATGATATTGGTCTAGAGGAAATCCATTACCTTGATGTTAGGCTTAAGAAAGACCGAGATAACAATAAGTACAAATCCAGGATTTATAGGAAAGATTGCCATTCCAATTCTTATTTGCACTTTCATAGTGACCATCCGTATCATTTTAAAAAGAATATTGTGAAAGGACAAATGATTAGGGCAGCCAGGATGACATCCGATAGAGGAGACCTAGTGGAAGAAATGGAAAAACTTCACAAGATGTTCAGTGAAAGAGGGTACCCAGATAATATGATTCAACCCATTAAAGAATTTGTGTATAGTAGATGGGGAACTGAATATAAACCTTTATTAACAAGTGGTGAGACCATTGGGATAGAAAAAAGAGATAACGATGATAAAAGTAAGGGGTGATCAATTACCCTATTTATTTCTGACCCACCATAATGGTATAGGATGGGTGAAGAAGTGTATTAATGATACTTGGGAGATGTTCAACAAAATTCCAACAAGAGTAGATGCGTTTCAGCAACTACTTAGGTATAGTTTTAGAGGGAATAAGAATTTGAAAAATATTTTTGAAAAAAAGAAAAATACAAATAGATCTATAGCAGGAACATGTGCCAAGTATGGTACCTTTAAATGCGGGAGATGTGTGCAATGTCCATTTATAGCAGGAATGAAAGAGTTAAATATTCCCAGTATAAACATGACCCTAAAAGGAAAAAGGTATAATAGTTGTTATACAAAAGGGGTGGTATACTTAAGTTATTGTAAGAAATGTTGGAAGTATTATGTTGGTAAAACAGAACATAACTTTAGGGTACGCATATATGAACACATGTGTGATATTAGTAAAAAGAATGAAAATAACACACTCTTTAGACACACACAGATATGTAACAAAGCTGATTTAAAATTTTGGGTGTTGGAAGAGGTGGAGTTGAATGAAAGAGGTGGGGACTGGGAAACCAGACTTGAATTTAGAGAGATGATTTGGCAATTAAGATTAGATGCATGTGGTAGTCTTGGTTTAAATGATCATATTTCCATAACCGCAGCCCTCAAACTCCTTGCTGAAGACCCCAAAAAACATCATTAGTAACAATTCATTAAGAGTGCATATTACATTATTTTAAAGATTATAAGTTTGTATAAATTCTCCATGTCTATTAATTATCTATTAATTTTATTATTGTTATAAATATAAAGAATTCTTTTTTATAAATACATACTTACTGTTTTTATAATACACACTGTTTTTTTACATACACACAAATTAATTTATTATAATTTATACTAGAGTATATATATTATTTTTGATACAAATATTTAATTCTAGTAATTTTAAGATATATTTATATTAGTAATAGTATTTATTTACTTATATGTTTTATAATTTTATACATATTTATAGTAAGTTTTAAAATAACCTTTACAGCTGATACTGCTTTTTAATCCAAGGGAGTCAGTCGTTTTACAGACACATACAACGTGTGTATAAAATGTTGTTTACACCTATATAATAATAATTTTATATATATATATATATATATATATATATATATATATATATATATATATATATATATATATTAATTCTTGTATATATAGTTTTTGTATACATAGGTTTTCTATTTACAATCAATTTGTACATTTTCTGCTATTAATCAACTTATATATTATATATTGTATATAGTTTTTCTTGCCTACTACTTGCAAATTCTGTTTTTTAAACTGAATACACATAAAATGAGATCATGTATATTGAATTTGTATTTTACCAGCAATGGTTAAAAGTTGTAGTAATTAAATGGCCAGCCAATAAGGAAACAATGATTGTTATCTGAATGGTATTTATAGGTTCTTTGGTTTTGTAAAAGAAAGATTCTGATGAAGTCTCCGTGAAGGAGATGAAAGCGCTCAATCTGTTTGTGTATTTTTATTATAAATAAACTACGTATATTTACACCTTCGTGTAAACTGTGGATTACATTTGCCTGTATCAAAGGGTGTTGGAGAGAGTTGAAGTGCCATTATTATTTATACGGAGGAGAGCCTTTATTGTTAAAGTCACTGGTGGATTTCTATTGTGAGTTGTTTGCTTCTCTTTCAAAACCTAAGTTTGCTATAACAAAGTAACTAGATTTACAATCTATCAGTATTATGAGTGCCTGAGACCAGTAGTAGTGTGGGACAGACAAAGAAACAAGGACATCAAAGGAGCCCATGTATTTTGAATTGCAGAGAAGGTCAAAGAGAACGGATTATGAAAGTTCAGGCACATATGCAGGAGAGCAGAAGACAATCTGGTAAAGAAGATCTGGGACAGATAGAAAGAAGGCAAAAGGAACCGAGGACATCCAGCAAAGAAATGGATGGATTGCATGAGAGAATACCTCCAACATTTAGGCGTGATTGTTACAGTAGATAGGAGAGTGGCACTGAATCAAAAGAGATGGCAACAATTAATGTGACACCCTGACCCCATGTAGAAAAATGTGATTAGGGGTTGATAATGATGATAAGGAGGAGGAGGACGTACAGCAGGGCAGCTGTCACGTTTATAGACTATATGGCTGGCTGTTCTAAGCAGAATGGAGGTAAGGAACTGTTTAAATTTGAGCCAGATAGTTTTCAAAGTGAAATATTGTGAGTGAATGCATGAAGAAGGCAGGTAATAAATTCAGCAATGTGGTTATATGTTCTTTTAATTTTGAGAGTGATGTTGTGGGAAGGTAAGTCATGATGCTGGCTCCATATGGGACAGCAAGGAATAAGTGTGATCTGGCATCAGTGACACAGGAGGGGCTATTTGTTCTGAGGTCATATGGGATTTATTCTTCTGTGTCACCTGAGCTGGCCATCCGGCAAAGCTTTATTTTGATGTGCCCAGTTTTTGTTTTCTGAAGTGCATTTTTAACATTTTGACTGAACTTAAAAACGAACATAGGTTCATAGGTAGGTACCAGGCTATCGGCCCAAGGGCCTGCGTAATCCTAGCCAGCAAGGTTCCACATATTATTTATTATAATATATTGTAATTTGACTAATGTTATGGTATCCAACAGGGTGCCATCAACCACATTATTCTTTGCATCAGTGATGTTCTAATGAGTGAAAATAAAATAACTTTGATACTGTTAACATTCCGATAAAGTCCATGTGTTTCAGTCTAAAACTTAACAACTGAGGCCATACAGTGTATATTACACTGATCACAATGCAGTGACCAATTGCTTACAACTAATATAAAGACTAAATTATTCATGACTCTAGAAGACCTAGACCTGTGGGACTCTTCACTAATTGGTTGCTAGAGTGATATTGCTTCATTCCCCCTGACAATCTAAGTGGATTAATTCTGATATTTTTTAAACATTTTAAAATTTGGAAGGTTTGGACTTTTCACTATAAATGATAAATGAACTGCCTGCTGCTGATGGAGTCAAAGGCCTTAAACAGGTCTAAGAAGACTGAACTGGCCAGATAAACTGTGTTGAGTTGTGCTCTGATGAAGTCTATAAATGCAAGAAGTACCAATTCCATGCTCTGACCTGGATGAAAAATCACATTGTGTATATGGTTGTTAGTTTGTTAGCCTCTAGGTAGGAGTCATTTATGAATGCAATGCTTAAGAACTTTGGAGAGTGTGAGTGTAAATATTCACATCAGTTTTTCAGTGACTAAGCAAAAATGTTGATAGGAGATAAGGACAACACAGCTGCCATACTTTGCTCTTTATTTATTGGATAAACTTTAAGATGACTGTATTCCTGACCCACATTTTCTAGAATCCAATCACTGTTTTTTGACCAAATGGCATCTTCAAAAAAGCTGTTCTAATTACCTACTACACTTTCTGTGAAATAATGCTCCCTCAAATCTATCCTGATTTTTAGATTTGTTTGGTTAAATTGATGATTAAACTTAAACAAAACAAGAACAGTAAGAAGAATGACTCTAGTATTAAAGCAACCAGAAACTGAACCATCTGCAGTATCAGAATCCTCACATTCTAGAATGTTTGCACCACAGGATGTCATATGTTCAGGTTTCATGTCTGGCTGAGACTGGGAATACAGATATTGGTGATAGTACTTACCAGCAAAGTTATTTCTGAAGATACCACACAACACAGACATTCCTAGGAGGGGGATTTATGTCTGCTATAATGCTAATGAAGTGTGCTGACTACATACTAAATTAATGCACAGGTTGCACTAATGTGAAAACTTTTTACCCTTTAGTATTTGCTTTATGAGCATTAAATTAATAGTGCTTTCATTGTGTTAAATGCATTTGTAATTGTGTTGTGAACTCTGAACTATTTATTGGAATAAGGAGAGACTGTAAAGCCCTAAGTATATGCAGTAAGCTGAAAGCACACTAGGATTCGAAAGGTTTTCTGTACGAACTTAATAATTTTACAGCCTTTTAATGTAGTCTGTTACCTTCCTGGAATATTAATTGTGTTATTCGTGGTGCCCCCAGCACTTCATGTAGTGTAGATACAGGAATTTAAATGAGTGATTAATCTGGGTTTATAGCTTTAATTAGTGTGGGTGCATTAAGCTTCATTTGTAACACCCTCATTTAAAACATGACATACAGTTACATGGGCTCTTCATTAAAGCTGACATTTATTTACCACAGAGCCTTTAAACAGTCTGTAAGTCTATATTTTGAGAGCTTTTCTGCCTTATTTATTTGGCATGTTTCAGTTAACATAATTAAAAGAACTTGGTGGTTAATAAAGTTTTAATAACAAGCTGTAGTAGCTGCTAGTACAGTTATGGATTTGGTCAAGTTTGTATGCAGCTGAGAGGGGAAAGTGGGACTGAGGGAAAGACAGAGATGTCTGGAAAACAAACACACAATATGTGCTCTTAAATTTGACGTCTCCAGTTTATAGATTCATTCATTCTCTAATCTTGTTTTGCCCTGTACAGGCTCACTAGAGAGGCAGAGCATCCCCTGCCAAACCTTCGGTACAACATAGTCAACCATTTGTGGGTAGGATGCTGAACCACTAAAGTACGCATACACACATACAGACAAGTCAGGGAATCACTGATTAACTAACAGCATGACATTAGGGTGAAAATGGATTACTTCCCAAAAACACATTAAGACAGAGCCGCAAAGCAAACTCTGTAAACAAGGCACTACAGCTAGGACATAAACCAGAGAACCAAGACCTATGAGTCAACAATGTAACTGCTGCATCACTCTATCAGACTAAAATAAAATACTATTTTTTTTTAATATTTAGGCATATTGCATACTGAAACTGACTTTAGAAATAGTGGAAACTTCTTTTTTTTTCATTTAATTGTATACTTTGACTTTAGAAATAGTGGGAACTTCTTTTTTAATTTAAGCCTCTCATAGGTTCATAGGTTGGTACTAGGCTATCATAGATTCATAGGTTGGTACTAGGCTATCAGCCCTAGGGCCTATATAAGCCTAGCCATAACAATTCCCTGGCTATTTCTTCCCACAATATTTACTTCCCTGGACCCCTGTCTAGCAGGGCGACTGACGTGATCCCCGGGGTGAATTTCCTATCTCCCATCCAGTCGTCAAGGTCCATTTTGAAGAGCGCCAAGGAGGTGCTTTGTTTGACATGTATGGGCAGTCTATTCCAGAGTATGGGGAGTCTCTGGGTCAGGAACCTATCCCTCCAGCATGTTTTGTTCATTGTGATGACCAGGTTTAGATCCCTGGAGCATGTGGCTCTAAGAGACTGGGATTTCTTTAAGTGGAGCATGGTCTTGTATGTTAAGCAGACATCGCCTCTGAGTAGACGATATGCCACAGAGTACAGCTGGAGTTTTTTTTGACGGTCAGTATAGGGCATCTGCTTTAGGCCTGTGATTCTTTTAGTGAGGTATTTCTGCAGCCTTTCCAGCTGTTGCAGATGTCTTATGAGGTACATACCAAACGGGCCATTGTACTCTATAATGGGTTTAATGAAGGATGAGTACAGTGGGACAATGACCTCCTTTTTTCTGGATGAAAAGCCCTTAGTGATGAGGTGTGCCACATAGAAGGATTAAACTTGTGAAAGACAAGGCGGGAATGCTTAACTTGAGGAGTTTCTCAATACAAGACCAATATATATATGTCCTTATGGGTGGCAAACCTAATTTCCACTGATTAGAAAGCTGTATAAACTGATTTATTTATTTTATTTATTTTGCTTTTGTTTACCGGGTTTGTCCAACTGGGTTTATTCAAAAACCCCTTATCAAAATAGACCCCAGGGAGAAAAGCTCCAACATATTACAAGCATTTTTAAACATACATTTAGTAATATACATGAACAAAGGTTAAATAATATACATTAATAATTACACATACATTAGCTAATTAGATTACTTTCATATGAAATTAGAGGCAGCTATTACAGTATAAAAATACTTGCATATTAGTAGAACATTGAGCATTTGAGGAGGTGTATTAGTGGGCTTGTCAAAATGCTAATAAATAATGCGATTAATGCTGAGAAATTCAAAGAAATTGAGGTGAGGGAAGGAACCAGGTTGAGCAAAAATGTTAATACTGTAGTTATGAGGTGGGGTGTAAATCAGATTCAGAGACAATTATATATACATGGTTATTGTAAGGTTTGTATTAGAAGTATAGAGGTACAGTTCTATTCAGATGGCAAATTGTCAAAGTAACAGTTTATAGCAATACCATGACAAAACACTGATTACCAGTCAACCTGCAGGTGATAACTAGAAGAGTACAAATGATCTCCTTATTAAAACTTTTAATTTAATTAAAAATGGAATAAATGATTTTCCTTTTATGACAGCTGCACATATGATGAATACCTCTTCCATAAATATTCTATGGTTTAGTCACAGATTCATTTGACACAGCAGTTTCGATCTCATTTATAGCTCGAACAGACTGAAAGCATACAATTAACGGCTGGAAACAGATCATGACTCTTGCCTTAGGCAAGCGGTCTGTTCCACTCTTACTTGCTTACATCATGCACCTCTGTCCCCTCTGGCCCCTGCTGTGTCCATTTAGCTGCCATTTTCTTTCATTTGCTGTGCTCTGGTTTAGATACATGGTATCATTCTCAGTTGTGAAATCTGTTTCCCTGGCTTATCACCATTCACTTTCTTCTCTTCTATTTGATCTTCTCAGTCATTTGTACTTCCTGTATCTTTTCATATATGCTATAGAGAAATGCATTCTGATTCAGATATCGATTCAGTTACCATTTTTATCTGTCAGCTGCCTTTGGCATAGTGCCAGTGAACAGCAGACTGCGTTATATTACACTACATTTTTGCTAATGGCAGAAGGAGGCAATAACCTTATCTAGTCTGTCCTTTGAAGTGATTTTAACATTCTACCACCTGGCCACACTGCCCTCACCCCATAGCTCTCAACCTTCCTTCCTGAGCATGTAAATCACTGCCCGTTATAATGTGGAGCAAATGGGCAAAATGTGGAACACATAATAACAGTTTACTAACAATTTCAACTAGGAAGCTCACAAGATAGTTAAATGTGTAACTAATACTTATAAAAAGTTATTTTTATGAATTAGTTGTTGTTGTGTCTTTCGGCTTTTCCCGGTTAGGGGTTGCCACAGCGGAACTCCGGTCTGCTAATGATTGGCAGCGGATTTTTACGTGCCGAGCTGCCAGCCCTGACGCACAACCTTCAACGAAGGTATGCCCAGTCACGCATGTCTCCACACAGTAGACGCTCTAGCTGAGAATCGAACAGGACAACGCCGTACTGTAAGGCGACAACGCTACCACAGCAATTAGTATAATTCAGTATTATTTACCTTGGATATCAAGGTACAAAACATTCTTGTCATTGAATGTATTACAGACTCTTTCAGTGTGGATGTGCTAGGAACATGGACTTTTTAACATAAAAGATGAGGGACATTTCTCATAATGAGGTACACTTGGAGGTATGCCCCCCATCCTCTTCCTCCCTTCACATTAATTTTTGAATGTCTCTTCTCTGTTGATTCTCTGTTCACTGTCCACTCCTGTAGTCCATTCCATATTTTCACTAGCAAGTCTGGAAAAAAAGGATTTCATAGATCCAGGGCATAGTTAGTCCTTACATTTTGCTGTCTGGGCCTCCTTCCTCTCTCCCTCAATCCTTCTCACTTAGAATGGTCCTTTCACAACTCCCTGATGTGATTTTTCTGCACCAGCAGAGAAGTAGCTAGGTCATTTAGAGCCCAGGGTAAGACCTTCATTTGACCCCCCCCACATATAGATCAAAAACATTTAACAGGAGTGGTATAAAATACCTTGACAACAACTTCTTGCAAAAGCATAAGAGAACAAGATGCTTGAAAACATGTCTAAAAAGGAACTTTTGTTGAAAGTTTAATGCATTTTCAGAGTTAATCATGTAACTATGATGTGATGTATAACCAAACACAACACGTCTTTAGCAATTTAAGGAAACTGCACAGATATTAAAATAAAACGGAATTCAGCACAATCCACATCTCCTTGCTGGTACAGTCCAAATGCCAAGAGCAACATAACAACTTATACTATTAACAGCTTGGTAAAGATGAGCTGCAACACAGAAAAACATGAACTAACTGCAGCTGTGGCACAGTCAGATACATCATGACCCAAGGGAGAAGCAGCTAAAATACACATTCTGACCCTTCAACATTATATATAGATTTTTACTGCACAAAAGATTTAGTGTGCATTGCAACAAAATTTGTACCTGAAGCAACATCATATTGACAGCTCCTTGTCAGACAATGTTTTAATAGTTAGTGCTAGTTCAACGAACACTGGATAATCTGCACAGCATGTGTGGTTTATTGTCTGCTAATAGCAACTCAGTGGCATAATAAGATACTAGGCACTTACATCGAGTGTGTTTACTGTTTAGCAACAGGCGTGTGCTCTATTAGACAATATAGGCTCTACCTCTGAGAGCCTTATTTCAGTTATAAAATAACCCCCAAGCATAGTAATTAAATATAAATGCAAACTGTAAGCAAGTGAACAGAAGAAATAAAAAAATATTGAAAAAAAAGAAAAAAATAGTCCTTTGGATTAAATTATGTCAGTATGAGTCATACTGGGTTTATCTCATATGCAAAAGTTAGAGGGTTTGATTCTTATCTTTGGAGTGGAAAGTTTGGCTGGACTTAAAATGGCACCACTCTTGTTACCCACAAAACAAAACATGGTAGGTAAATATCCAATATGTATGCTAGTCATCAATAAAGGAAGTGTCTGAGCTAAAATTAGCTTTGTTTTAATTACAACACACATTTTATAAAAACACAGTAATAATCCTAAATATCAAATACAATAATTGTTTGCATACTGCATTAATATACCTGTCCTGTTTCATGTTTCTCTTCAGCTGTTTAAACACCAAATGAAGAAGAAAAGTTTCCAAAGCCCTACACAAATCTCTGGCTCAGAATACAGTATAATACTTTAATTGCAATAATCAATAATCTAGTCTAAAGTGAGATGAGTACTAGCTCCTCTTGCCTCTGGGTTTATTCTTTCTAATGCATTCCCTGAATGTTTTTGG
This sequence comes from Protopterus annectens, assembly GCF_019279795.1. Taxonomy (NCBI): domain Eukaryota; kingdom Metazoa; phylum Chordata; order Ceratodontiformes; family Protopteridae; genus Protopterus; species Protopterus annectens. Next base: position 508,688,643 of record NC_056731.1, read on the forward strand.
AAGATTTTCTCAAGATTCCTTCCAGCAAACTCATATCCTTTTAGTTATATATTCTCTGGTACCGAATGCAGTACTCAAGGTGTGGTCTTCCAAAGGCCCTGCAGACTAAATGCGTTACCTTTTTGCTTCTGGAATCTATCCCCAAGACTACACTCCAGCATTTTGTTTGCTACTTCCACTGCCCTCTTACTCAGCTCCAGGTGGTCCAGTCCACACATGATCAACTACCAGCATCCTTTTCCTGCTCCCCTGCGATCATTTCCCCTTCAGACAGTTGATACTTCACACCAGGGTTGTTGCAGCCCAGGTGTAGTACTTTGCATTTGTTTGCATCAAGCCTTGTCTGCTGTTCAGCCTTTTCAAATCATTTGCAGGTATCTTCTCTCCTGCCTTCAGTGCTACATCTGTAACAATAAATCATACATTGTCATTCATCTCGTCAGGTGTGCACTATGCCAGGGTAATCCTATGGCTAGGCTTGTAAAGCCCCCAGGGCCATTAGCCTAGTACACACCTATGAACCTATCTACATTTGTGTAACCAGAATGCCAGATCTGAGAAAAGACCTTTTATTTTTTGCTCCTCAGCCTAGTGCTGAGGGTTGCCAGATCAACTAGCAGCACCAGGCACCAAATGAGCCAGTTACAGCTCTGAAGTAGTTTTATCAGTCTTCCTTATAGGACTGAGTCAAAGGCCTTACTGAATTCTGGGTAGACTATGAATATCTCAACTTTTACTACCCTGTCATGGTCATCTGTAACCCAATTATAAAACTTTAGTAGGTATGTCTGAGAGCTCCTTCTTGCTATAAATTTATGGTTGCTGTCCTGAAAATTGTTGTTGTTGTTTAGAAATTCTAACAGTCATCCCCTTGGGATTATCTCCATGACTTTCCACTGCCTCTGCTGGTAAGCCAAGAGGCCTATAGTTTACCTGGTATATTCTGCTCTACCCCTGCCTCTTGTACAAGGGTACCATATTTTCCAGTCCTGAAGCACTTCTACACTAGCCAGTAATATGTTGAAGAGCTCCATAAGAACATCTCATAAGACACTGATCCTAATTCTGCATCCTCGTAAGAGTAGTCAGTTTCCTCTCCACTTCCTCCATCTCTATCACTTTCCCATTGTCTCTGCAATCATCTTCCCATTTTACACTGCCTCCAACCCCCATCACGGTGCAGCATGGCACCCTCTCCTTGCTTTCATTTTTGATGACTGAAACAGTTTTCCTTTAGTGCCTCTGCTTTTCCCTAGTATTCTGGGTTATCCATCCCATCTTTGCACAACCTAGTTGGCTCTGTCCATCCCTTCTGTTGTGCACTTAAACAGCACTGGCTTCTTCTCTTGGGTCTTGCTGCTAATTCCCTTTGAAATTTGGTCTTTGCTGCCCTTGCAATCTCTCTTTTTGGCAACATTCTTGTTTTGTGCCTCTTCCACCTTCCTACTCCCTCCTTTCCACTTCATGTAGACACTGTCTTTTGCCCTAACTAATGGCCTCACATTTCTACATAGCCACACTAGCCTTCTCTTTTTACTTTTCTTCTTACTCCCACCTTTGTCCGCAGCCAGGCGTATACCATCTCGGACTCATTCACACACCTTGTAAGCTGCCTTGATTTGCTTCAAGGCTCCTAACTCATCTTTGACTACCCCAAGTCTGGCATAATCAACTCTTCGAAAATCCTTTAATGTTGTCTTTTTCTTTTTCTTCTTACCCTTATCTCCTACTCCAAACTGTACAGTGACATGGTCATTGTTGGCTAGCAGTGCTTTAACCTGGACATACATGATGCCCTCTGAACTGACTAGGACCACATGCAGAATTCCATCTTTTCTGATGCAGTTTTGCATCAGTTGACTGAATTTGTCATAGATCAAGACCTGCATCAACACCCACCCTCACTACCCTGGAGCTTAGAATCTCTTAGCACCTTCAGATCCCATTTAATATTATTGTCCTCCCTCCACCCTCAATACTTTATTCTCAAATCCACTCTCCTATCCTTCTCTTTTATTGCATCTGGTGGATGATACACTGAATAATTCTTCCTCTACCCTCACTACTTTATTCTGACATCCACTCTCCTATCCTTCTCTTTCATTGCATCTGGTGGATGATACACTGAATCATTCTTTCACTTTTTCCTTCCTCTCTTCCAATACTCTTCTACCTTAAACTGCCATGGTTTCCAACTTTGGTTGCTCCTTTGTTCCAATCCTGATTTGACAGCCTTTCTCCTCTCTGATCTCCTGTTTGATATCCTCCATTACATAGATTATTATATAACCACCATCTCCCCTTCTCTATCAGTCTTAAACAATGCATACTTAGGCACCACCATGTCCACTCCCTTGTCATTAGTTCATGTTTTTTGAGATACCAATATCTACCCTAGCCTCCTATATCACTGCATCTAGCTTCATTGTCTTCCTACAAAAACTTGTTGCCTTGCAAAATAAGTCAAGACCACACTTAAAGTCACCCTTATTTGTTCCTCTGCTATGCTCTACATCTCCTTTCCCCCCCTTTTCTACTACTTAAACACCTATATCACCTTCTTCTGTGTCTGTTACTCTTCGTCCCCTTCCATCTTAATTTAAAACTATAATCAGTGAAATGTACCTTTTCAACCCACACTAAGCACCATTGCCCCTTCTGGGCTAACACAGAGCCTACCACTCACAAACAGCTGGTTTCTTTGACAGATCCCTCACATCTCCTAACCACTCCTAACCCTTTCACACCTGTCACTGTCACATCCAGTCATTATGCTCCCTAATCCTCTCTTTCCTTTTCATATTGGATGCTGGTATAGGTTACACTTAAGAATGTTATCTTCAAGCCCTCTTCTGGCATGTCTCTGTGACCTTCTTGGCCCTGCTTCCTACCATGTCAGGTGTCTCCTCTGACAGATTATCGGTGCCTATATGCATCACAATATACATTTTCCCTTCCCTTGATGATCACTTTGGTCGCCTGCTTCTATGTTTACTCAGTCTAGGCACAGTGACCAGGTTTGCTGAAACTTGATCTTTCCATTCTCACTCATTCAGGTTAATAAAGAAAGAATATCTTATTTTATCCCATGACCCAGTGCTGTATCATAACTTGCTAAAATAAGGAAACAGTTCTTCAGGTATTTTTTTGAAGACAGAAACCTATATAATGCCTCTAGTATTACATGGCAGCTTGTCTTGGTTTCTGTGACTATATTAATGACTGCTCTAGTGACTGAACTAGAAGAGATCATGAATATTTTATAGAAGGTCAGAAATGAGAACTGATGACACCTAATCTGTTTGTGCGATCAGTTAAGAGCCAGGTTTAGAGGCCCAGATATGTATGTGACCCATACAGAGTACATTGTATAAACTCATAAAGGAATAGTTGACATTTTAATAAGTGCATCATATCAAAATGATGAACTTGGCAAGAAATGCCCATTGCCAACCTTGTTATGCAGTGCTATAGAAAATGTAAGTGATTTAGGACTACCTTGCATAAGCAGAGTGGAATGATTGCTCCTAAAGTGATCACAGAAAGCAGCATCCACTTTGTCTAATTGGAAGTCTGGATTAAGCTGGTGTAGCAGGCCCATTTTAACTTCAACTTTGGAATCACTATATTAAAAATAAGGTAAGCTCATCCTTATGCTAAAGCTACACACTAAGGCACTACTTTTTTGAGACCCTGTTTAACTGAACTGAATTAGAAGTTATTCGTTGAAACCATGTCTCCACATTTTATTTCTTGAAGATCTGTTCTGCAATCTGGATTGCAAAAGAAAATTAATAATGGTTCTAAGTAACAGGATGTAGCTTTGCTGTGCTCCAGAGATAAATGGTGTATCTGGCCATGGTATCACTTTAGTTCATTCAGTCAGACAGCCATTGAAATGGGAAAGAATGTAACTATATATCATGGAGAATGTCATCTGCAAAGCATAACAGAGCTATTACCTAAGTCAAAGGTGCGAAATAAATCTAAGGAACCAGTCCGGAAGACCTGGTCTATGATTCTGAGAGAAGAATAACATCAATGTCACAGTGAGACCTCAAATTCTGTATGTAGGATGTAGCACCATATGGACCTCTGAGTTACATGCTATTGTGTTTTGTTCAGTGTTTACAAAGTTATGGTAGCAGATTTAGTGGGGAGATGGATATAAGCTTATGAAGATTGGTGAACCTATTATCTTTATGGAGGGGTACAGGGACTATTTGGATAGATGAGTTCTTTGACAGAACAGATGATCAAGACAATGGCTGGTGTGGTGGTGATGTTAGCAGAGATGTCACGGAATGCTAGTGAAACATTATCTATTCTAGAGGAAATATGGAGGATTATTGCATACTGATATTTGAATACTTTATCTTTGGTGTTAGCCAGAAGGCTAAATGGAAGCTAAGGCACGCAGTCAGACAAAATTACCAGCTAGGGAGGCATTCAGAAGAGTCAGAAAGGAAATCAAAGCTCTGTAGAATACGCTGATCAGGGTTAGTTTGCCCAAAGGCTAAGTCAGGGGAGGAGGAATGTTTCTGCTAAATTATTTTTATCCTTGGGATTTAATATGTTGCCACAATAGCTTGATCATGATGTTACTACGGTCCCTGCATAGTATGATAAAAAAGTACTTAAAATCATTTATTAGGTTGATAAACATAGCCTAATCACCAGGGGCAGGGAGGATTCATATATAAACCAGGTTTGCTCTTTATCTTACATGGCAACATTCATTTCCCTTGCCATCCAGTTTTAGGATCATAGGATCATAGGACATTACTAAGCTATTTTAAGCCTACCTGTATCAACTCAATGTAATACCGTAGAAGTACTAGTCAATATCCAAGATTGCATTTAGTGATGACTGCCACGATACAGGAGTGTTGTGGACACTATCCTATTAAGAATTTATGGTGCTCCAACCACTTGTCCAGGTTCCTCTCGAAAAGTGTCATAGAGGTGCTCTGTTTCACATGAATTGGTAGCCTGTTCCAAAGATGTGGCAGTCGCTGGGAGATAAATGTGTCCCTCCAGTGTGTCCTATTTAAGTCGTAGGCCATATTTAAGTCCCTAAAATGGGTAGCCCTAGACCCATTTGATTTACAGATACGCAGTAAGTTCATTAGGTTTGGGTCATGGGTTACTCTGTAGGCCAGACATACGTTTTCCCTAAGAAGTTTATACAATATGGAGTACAGTGACAGGAACTTTAGTCTGTCCATGTAAGGCACATGCTGGAGTCCCTTGATTTTCTTTGTCAGAAACCTCTGAGGTCTCTCTAATTGCTGCAGGTGTTTAGTAAGGTACATACCGAATGGGGCATTATACTCAATCATGGGGCAGATAAGTGCCGAGTATAAGAAGTTATAACTTCTTTTCCTCTCAAAGCGATGCCTTTACTAATCAAGTGAGCTATGTGGAAAGCTTTCCTTACAATGGTAGATATGTGGTGATCAAAGTTAAGGTCACGGTCAATCTGTGATCCCAGGTCCCTTACCACTTCATGGGTGCTTAGGGTATTGTTGTTGACTTGATAGTGTGAAGGGATATTGCTTGTGCAGAAGGGAATGATGATGCATTTCTTTGCATTCAGTTTGAGACAGTGACTAATACACAAGTTGTTGGTCTGTGTGAAACCCTCCTGGAGTATACTGACATCATTTTGGGATTCAATGATTCTACCTAATTTGCAGTTGTCTGCAAACTTGATCAGCCACAACCCTTTAGTTTTAACCTGAACTTCTAAGAATTATATACCAAACAGTAGGGAGCCCAGCACTGACCCCTGTGAAACTCTGCTTGTAACAGGTCTGCTGGTTGATGTGGAGTCATCATCTTTTATAGTGTGTGTCTGGTTTGTGAGCCAGTTGGCAACTCATCTTACAACAAAGTGGTTTACATTCAGTTTGCTAAGTTTATCAGTAATGCCTGAATGTGGGATTCTGTCAAAAGCCTTTGTCAAGTCGAGGTATGCTGTGTGCACAGAATTGCCTTCATCAACGGTCCTGGTCACACTTTCAAAGAAATTCAGCAGATTTAACAGTCAGGATCTGCCATTCATGAAGCTGGATTGCTTAGGATCCAGGGTTTGGAGGTCACCTATGTCTTTATTTATGAGGTCCATAATAATACGTTCTATAGCCTTACAGATGAGGCCAATCAGGCTTATGGGTCTGTAATTCCCCGGGTCTGTTGCTAGACCACATTTGTAAAGGGGAATAACTTTCACTGTTCTAAATACTGCAGGAACAAAGAATGTGGTTAGGCTATGATTGAAAAGGATACTTAGTGGTGATACTAGTTCATGTTTTAGTCTGTTTAGAAGACAGCATGGGATGTTAACAGGTCCCATGCAGGCCATGTTCTTTACCTTGGACAGGGCTTTGAGGATCTGTTCTTCAGATATGTAAGATGGGGTGGGGTTAGGATAGGATTTGTTGTAAGTTAGGATGGGATAATGGAGTGAAATTTTCACCAAACGTATCTGCTAGCAGGCTCGCTATCTCTGTGGGGTCAGTGTGTGTGATACCATTGGCCACAGTTCTGCACATGCTTGGGTCCTACCCTTTAGGTTAAATACATAGCTGTAAAAGGCCTTATGGTTATCCTTGGCAGTACTTGCTATATTTCTCACAAAGGAGCTCTTGGAGGATTGGATGAGTTGTCTTATTTGCCTGTTAAGGCTGAAGAGGGTGTGACACCCCACCACTAAACCAGTAATCAAGGAACCTCGAGGATGTACACTAAGAGGTTGACAAGGTACACACACAGTATTATCAGATGTAGCTCTCTGCTTCAAGTGGAATTTCCCTTAAGAGTACACAGAGATGACAGTCAGTCCAGGGCTGGTTTCTCCCTTTTTCTCCAGATTCCCAATAAGACTCCTCACTGGCAAGCGAAGAACTACATCACTCTCTCTCTGTCCAACCAGTGCTTCGTGTCCCTGCCCAAGTAGCTGGCACACACACTCTTTGAGGTTTGATTTACACACATACACACACACACACACACACACACACACACACACACACACACACACACACACACACACACACACACACCTGAGAAAGACTGGCACAGGTTTACCAGCTATGTCCCCTTTTGCCCAAACTATAAGGTAGTTATCACTGCCACCAGCCAGCTCCTTATCAGCTACTTTAAGGCCCTTAACAGAGGGTGTCCAGTATTACTCTGTAATGTTACTATTAATACAAATGGTAGCTTGACCAACAGCAAGGCTATTAGGAGTGGCCCACAGTGTTGCCAAATAAATATGCAAGTACTTTCAGAACTTAAATATCTCTAGACAGATCAGCCACAATAAAAGGTTTAAATATATTTAATAATAAATAATAAAAGAACAAGAAACTAGTATATAATCACAGTAACATCAGAGTTCAAAATCACAGGAAATATTTAAAACAACATTGCAGGACAGTCTCAAATAAATAAATACAAATATCTAAGCTACGTGTTGCTATATTCCTGACTATATCTTAGAGAATTATACTATTCCCTAGTAACTTACTTCATCAGAGCAAGGCAGATGTGGTGAATGGATCTTCTCTAGTTGTTGTCAGGTCAAAGACAGACTACAGAATGCTGTGTCTCTTTCTCTCTCAGAGAGCTCTCAAATTAATATCGCAAATATTACTGTATCTCCATTTTGTATTAATTTCACCTATTTTTCTAGCATTTACTAGACTGAGGTTAACCTCCTGTATCGCAGTTTCCACTGCTAAAATACATACATCTAAACAGTTAACAGTTACAATAGTGCATGTACATTTCTGGTCTTTTTCCAGTAGGATACACTGTGGATACATTTCAAGCACTTTACAAAAACCTTTTCAGGAATCACTTTTGTACCAGCAGTTTGATATACACATGACATACAGTTCTAATAAATTTGTAAGACAAGCATCTTATATAGATCATCTTGATATTCACAAATGACATATAAATATTTGCAAAATTCCAGATAGCTGTGCTGGCAGTATCTCCCTTTGTCACAGAGGGTACTTTTCCATTGTTGGGTCCTTGTCTTTGTTTTCTTGGACAGAAGCTGTTTGCATTTATTGTAGAGTTTGTTAATACTGGAAGTCCACCACGGCAGCTTGATTTTACGTGGGCCTCTGGCTTTGAGTCTATCTGGTACAGCTGAGTTTATAAACTTATGCAAGTGATTGTACAGGGCGTTAGTGTAAGCTTTGGTGTAGTTACCACTTTCAGCTTGGGGTGGGGCTTGGAATGCATTTATACCTTCACCTAGAAGGATATAGTTTGCCTTGGTGAAGTTGTTTAGTCTGACTTCACCCTTTGTGAGTTCTGGTGTTAGTGTCAGCTCAAAGGTGACTGATTTGTGGTCAGTTTTAACTAATGAGGGTCCAACAATTACAGCAGTGCACCTGTTTGACATGTTATTTCTGCAGGGCATTTCAATTCACAAAGTCAAGGAACTTTTGTGCTAGCGAGTTTGGTTAGAGTAGGTTTCCCAGTTGATGGTAGGATAATTGAAATCTGCCATAACCAGTGTCTTCGGTAAAATTTGGATAGTCTTCAGTTTGGTTAAGTAGGCTTCATGGGTGTTATGACCAGTGGTGGGGGATATATAACTGGCTAGGACTTAAATGGGGGTCTTACCCACCATAACTTGGACCTGGAGTAACTCCATGAAGTTGTCCAGTCTAACTAGATGGGAGATGAATTTATCTTTAATATAGATTGAAACACTGCCTACTTTGGTTTTCACACATTCATTTTGCGGTCTAAAGGTGTGGAAGACATTGTAGCCTTGCAGGACTGGGGTACTCTCTGATGTCTTAAACCAGGTTTCTGTGACTGCACAGACATTTCTAGTGACAGAAGTGCTTCCAGGAAGTGCAGTTTTTGGTTTAAGCTCCTAGCATTTAACAGCATGACCCTTATTTTGTTCTGATCAGTTAATTTCACATTGGTAATGTTGTTTTTGAGACCTTGCCTAAAAAAGGCACTATGGGGGAGGCAAGAGCCATTGCCAGCAGTGGAAAGCCTAGGGGTGTTAGGTGGAAGCCTTCTCTGACAAAGCATCAAGGTTTGTCGACCATGGCTTCCCAGGCAGACAGGAACTGGATCTCCTAGGAATGACACCAAAAACTAACCCAATTACTGAAATCAATCATTTTTTGTTTATACTGTGGCATCATTCTAGGTGAGGACAGTATGCTGTTCAAGGCTAGGGACATATCTGTCTGAGAGCTCGACCATGTCTCTCTTCATATAGTCCAGCAAGGTACATCTCAGGTAATTCACACCAACATGAACTATGACACAGTCATAACAGTACTTGTTGCTGAGAGACCTGAGTGCATGCATGATTTGGAGAATCCTGGCACCAGACAGGCACATGACTGTGACTTTCTTCTTGTCTAGCCTGGCGAGTGGGACATCCATGGGTCTCACTGTTGAGTCTCCAATGACAAGAAAACTTCAGTTTATGGGCTTGGTGGTTGAGACACTGGTGTTGGTATATGTCATGGGTACGTTGGAGACTGTGTTAGTTGTAGCAGACTTGTGTTTTGGAGGTCTCTGGCATTTCGGTAAGTTTTTTGAGAGAACCACTGTGTATGTGGATTTACATTTTTGATGCGTACTATGTGTTTGAGTAGTGGTATGTGTATAAACTGTGGTATTATGTGAAAGTGTAGTGGTAGGCGAATTGACAACCTTCTCTGTGTTACTATATTGAGTAAGAGCGAGTATGGATTCTAGATTCTTGGTGTAAATAAATCTCTTGCACTCTGTACTAGATTGTCTTACTAGTAGAGGGTTGTCTGTGCACATGAAGCAATTGCTACACTGCCTCAAGAGACACAAGTTAGCAAGGTTGGCAGGAGAAACAAAGGTAGACCAACTATCCATAATGCTAGGTTGAAGACTGTTGTCACTAGGGGTGGCTGTTTCAGAAACAATTACGGGGGAGCCCAGCAAATGGATATTTCTGCCTGGATTTTAAGGAAACAATTGCTAAATTTGTTAAATTTAACTGTCAGGCTTTGGCGTACATTTGTGTGGCAGAAATTGTCTCAGATGCAGGGCCTAAATACCAGAAGCTAAAACTTGAAAAAATCTCTAACAAAATTCAAAATGATCAATGAGGATGCTTATTCCAAGCCTTAGGCCAGCCTCCCTTTTCTAGTCAGGTCCCAATCAACACACTTCTCTCACAAAAGTTCAGATAGGCCCCTTCCAATCCAAGATGGCCTGGAAAATGTGCTCAGAGCAAACAGACCACTACAAACAGTTCCAAAAGTAGAAGGCCTGGATCTGGACTATGCTACAGCTACTAGCTACCCTAGTTTCAGCGGAAAACACTAGAGAATGTTTAAAACAACAGAAAAATAGCAGTGAGACATTGAAAAAGCTTAAAACAGCAGAAAATCAGCCAGGAGGCTCTAAAGAATGATTTCAACAGTTAACAGGTCAGTATTATTTCAACAGTTACCAGAGAAGGCAAAACAGATGGATTTAAAACAGTGAAAAAATACCAGTAAATACTTAACAAAAAGTGAGAACAACAAAAAACATGCTAAACAGTGAAAACAGCAATAAAAGTTGATTTTACAGGTATAGTGTAGCAGGCAATTGCAGTATAACAGTGTAGTTTAGTACACAGTAAATAAATAACTCAGAGTTGAATAAGTGAGACAGTCTCCTGGGCATAACTCAGAGTTGAATAAGTGAGACATTCTCCTGGGCAGTGGTAAAAGGCACTTTGTAAGCAATGCCAGAAGTAGGCCAGGACATTATCAGATGAGAAGTCAATGTTTTGTATAATCGCAAAGTATATGAGGGTAAAATGAAGCCTTACTGGACGGAATGGAAGCTTTTCCATTTTTTTCTGGGACCCCATTGGCTGGTTGACTAGTAGTCTGAGAAGTGTTTCTAATGTCTCGATGAGAGCATTAGATGAAAGTCTTTAATAAGACAATGTGTAGAGATAATGTGAAGTTGGCTCTAAAAAGATTGGAGGTGAGGCGGTTTTTATAATCGCAAGGTATACGAAGGGTAATGAACCCTCACTAGATGGAATGGAAACTTTTTTTGCTTTTTAGAACCTCATTGGCTGGTTGACCAGTAGTTTGAGAAATGTTATTAATGTCTCGATGAAAGCGACTTGTACTTTATTATAAAAACTTTGTTATTTCCCAAACACCATGCTAAAGGCCCGTATAAAGACATTTTTTTTTAATTTAATGGGAGTCAAGCTATTTTTAAGAGAGGAATAAGAAACTCATTCTTTGGGAGATAGCTCTGCAAAACCATGAGAAAATAGTTGTATAAAGGTGTGTTCTTAGAGATAAAATGAATATCAAATTTTTGGAGAGGTTTAAGAGTAATTTTATAGTTCAATAACAAATGAACAACTCCATGAAGAAATTACTATGAAGAGTGATGAGATGCTGGATTCACAGAGGCATAATGTATACTTAATAATTGTTTCCCATTGGTTAGAACAAAATCTTAGTGTTCCGTGGGAGCTCATTGGATAGCAAAGGTTATGTAAATTATGACACTATGTTCCATCTGTGAGTAGCTTCTATTGGTTACAAATGTGAATCTCCTATACTCATTGGTTTGAAAATGAGGAGGAAAAAGCCATGTCATTCTAAATCATAATGTGAGTTAATTATCTCCTTGAAAGAAAAAGTACAAACCATAAATGCACCCTTTTGGATATAACTTAATTAAAAATGTAACAAAAAGCAGCATAAATTCATAAATGAATTATAACTCTGTGGAAATGATTACTAGCTTGCCGTTTTTACGGAGATATATAAGCACAAAAGTGAAGTACTATACAATGTTTCTTCACAAGGAACGTTGTACTTATAAAGACACTTTGAAGTTAGCCTTAAAACAGTGGTTATTGAGTGAGTTTCCATTCGTAAAATATGCGAAAGGTAGAGGATTTCTTATTGGATGGTACGAGAGTCTTTCGTTCTTCCTGGGACTTCATTGGGCGATTGATCTGTAGGTAGAGATAAGCCTTAATGTCTTGATGAAAGTGAATTAAGTTGTATTATACTACAAAGGTTTTGCCGTACTCTAAATATCATGTTAAAGAGTTTAAATACGTGAAATGTAATTATGCATCTAGAGATGGTTTGGTTTATGTGTTGCATTTCCTAATAACTCATAGAGGCCTGCAATAAATCTAATGGGAGTTGTTAAAAATTTATGATTGAATGTTATTTGGTCGCAACAAAGGCCTTGATTCATATTGGATGGTAACAAGGGGCTCGGTAAGTGTATGTCTACTACTGGCCAAAAAATGTGGACTGAATAAGTTCTTTTTTATTGGAGAAAAAACATGTAGGAAGAGACTAAAAAGATTATTATTGGATGGTAACAAGGGGCTTGGCAAGCTTATGCCTACTATTGGCTAAAAGACTTGGACTGAGTAAGTTCTCTATTGGAGGAAAACATGTAGGAACAGACTAAAAATAATTTTTTGATTGGCAGAAAAGTCAGTTTCCTTATGTTTACAAAGATTGATTGGTTAGCTTCAATAAACTGGCAAATTAAAATTATATGTATCTATTCCAAATGTGTCATCCTATTCAAATGTTGGGATTGTGTTTGGATGTTTGTTCTTTTAAAAATAGGATACTCAGGACTAATTAATCAGAATCTGAAGAAGGCATATTGCCAAAAGCGCTTGTCCTGGTTCTGAGGGAATAAGCTAGTTTTATTTATTAAAGTTTTACATTTATTTTACTGTGATGGAATGTTCCTTGTCTTTTCAACATTTTCTTGTTTTTTCCTAACGTTCTTAGGTAGTGTATACCTGATTTTTTCTTGGATTAAACTATGGTGTGATGTCATAGAATAATTGGTGGGCTTGGGGATATATAGCCTGCCTTTCTTGATGCATATCATGAATGTGTGGTTTCTGACAGACACAACTAGGAATCTGGGCATATGTAATTTTACTAAAAATGGGGTTATATCAGTTATATAATAAATTCCTCTTGTTCAGTTCATTCTGGTAATAAGTGAGGTGGCTTCAGAGATCAAGGCTCTAAGAGTATCTGTGAAATTATCATCACCAGCATTATCATAATTAACATCATTGTGATACTGTATCTGTTATTTTATACTGAAATTTCCAAATGGCAAAAGGTGCCTGCTTGCTGCCAACTAATATGTGATAAACAGGGTTATAGCCTCACCTGCTTCCACTGATTAATATATCACAGAGAGGAGCTAAGGACTCCAAATTCATAACATAGTTGTCAACTTTTGATGTGACACAGAATCAGCAATAACGGTTTGACTCCCACTATTAGAACTACAGTCTTTAAGGGTATACATTAAACTCCTGCCTTCTCAACCTTTAAGATACACTGCCACTAGTTATTCAAATCTAACAAAACAAAGACATACCTTACTACTTTTTACCTTTAAACATTCAAATGGTTGCAATTAGATGTGAGCAGACACCCTTCTCAATGGATGAATGCTGCACAATTCTAGACATTTGTGAAAAGCACAGGCCACTTACATAAAAATAAAACATCAGCCACAAGCATTAAAAGTTGGATAATAGAGTTCTTTAGCTAAAATATGTGAGGCCCTGTGGAATTACTATTTAACCATTGCCTTGAAACAGGCTTTGTGCCTCCTGAATGCAGAACAGCAACCATCATCCCTCTGCACAAAAGCAGGCCATCTACAGACCCATAGGTCTCACAAGTCTCATATGCAAAGCCATGGAAACAATTATCATTGAAATGATCAATAATGGCAAAAGAAACCTCCAGATGCTGGACTCAACACAGTTTGGTTTCATCAAGAACAGGTCACACCTACTCAATCTGGTAGACGTCTTTGCGAAGGCCACCTAAGCAATGGACAAAGGCAAAATGGTTCACACCGCCTACCTGGCATTGGGCTTTACTGGAAAAGTTCACCTAGACTCTGCCACAGCTTGCTGTGAGGGAAAGGTTAGTTTATTTTTGCTTTATGGTATTTTGTATGGCTTCATTGTCTTCTTCTATTTTGTATATTGTATTTTTTTTTTCTTTACACTGTGTTTTACTTGTATTCTACATGTATTCGTGTATGTAAACAAGGAAAGAGACCACTGTTGTGCCTCTTGTGAGTCATACAGAAATTAAAATAGGTCAGTTAAGGTTAATTACCTGTGAACTGAGAGTGGAGTTAGGAACTAAACCTTCCATTTAAGGGGTAAAATAAACATTTCAAGGCTTTACTGGAAACGCTCATCAAGACTCTGCCGCATCTTGCTGTGAGGGAAAGATTAGTTTGCTTTTGCTTTCTTGTATTTTGTATTGCTTCAATGACTTCTTTTATTCTGTATATTGTAATTTGTTTTCTTTATACCATATTTTACTTGTATTCACCTTTGAAATGCTTATTTAAACTAGGAAAGACACCGCAGCTGTGTCTCCTGTGAGTCATGCAGAAATTAAGTTTTCTCCCACCATCCCACCCTGGTGCTGTTGTGTTTTAAACTCAACTGTCTTTCTAGTTGCCTGCCCCTTATGTTAATCTGGCCACATATCTCCTTCCCTTTCCTCTTTCATTGGTTATTGTAAGTAAGCAGAAAATTATCATTTTGTGAAATCACTCCCCATCAGCTATTTAAATTTATTGGTCATCCCACTGTATTCCATAGAGCCAGAATCCAAACTGTCCAACCCTTCCAATCTATATTGATCTTTTAAAATTAGTGGCTCTTCTCTTAGCAAGCTAAAGGTTAAAGGGACACTATCTCGTTACGAAAATCACATTTCTATCTCGGACCGAAGCTGAAAACACTGCCACCCACTTAGCTAATCACCTCCCTTTTTGTAATGTCATTGATCCGGTTCTAACAATACCTCCCACCCACCTTGTTAACATCCTCCCATTCCAGTTTTGTTTTCCCTCTGTAAACTGAACGACCATCGCTCTAGTTCCTATATAGGGACAGATTTTAAATACTGCTCTTATAGTTTAAAGTTGCTAGAAAAACAAGATGACAATTGTCTTAGCATGCATTTTTTTTCTGAAATATATGAAATCTGAAACGCAAATATGTCATTATGTAGTGGCTTCAGTCCACGGTGATTTGCCATAAAAAAACACAAAATTTATGAGAAACTGACCAAAAATATTAGGCAGATATCTGGACATTTTGCGAAAATCTGGACAGTTGAGAGGTATGCCCCCAGATGTGTAGAGCCAATCCAGGTTGCTTTTTAATGCAATACCGGCTTTTAAAAGCCGGTATTGCATTTGCAGTCAAACTTCTGCGCCATAGCTTCTGTACAGTCTTTTATGTATGTGGTCATTATTGTCACTGTTTTGCTGCAATATAAAAGTGAAATTATGTATGGACATCTCTTCATGTACCACACCATAGTTTTTTAATGTTAAAAAAGACCGGTGCTTAAATATTACTTTAAATGTTTGTAAAAGTTAATCCAGCAGCAGGCTTTATATCAATGTGCATTTTCTGAACAAAAAGTACAAACGTCTAATGTACAGTATTACTTACTCAAATACTCAGTGATGTACTGGGAAATTTAATATGTTGCAAGGGAGCAGGTCAAAATATTTTGCAAAAGAAGGGAACGTCTACAAAATTACTGACCAGTTTAAATGTATAATTATTACTGATACATAGTCTGTGCTGCGAAAACCGTAACTCTCTAAAAACAAATTTGGAGAAATTAACTGCCCAGATGAAATGCTTTTTTCCAATCGTGTAAGATGTATATTTTCCCCACACCTGCTTGTATCCTATCCGAGGCATTTTATTCACCTTGTAATTACTTCTCGTCTTTAGAGTTGCGTCACTTCTTGCCTTGGTTCCTAAGTTGTGTGGTATAAACAGCTGGTGTATCACTGCCTTTCGTCTAAAGATCTAGGAAAAACATTAGCACTTTGCAGGATTCATGTCATGAAAAAAGAAAAAGCAAATCAGGTAAACTGTGCCCAAGAACTTCACAAATGCTACGTTGCCCTGGACATCACAAGCAAAGCATCATGTTTTTTTTTCTCTGCAAGATTAGTTATGTCATACCTCTCAACCAAACTTCTTTGCTCAACAATTTCTTTACAAAATCAAAACTTGATAGTGCAGCAGTGCGGTATCGGCTTGATAAATCAATGCCGGTATCGCCTTTCCGGTAATGACTGAAGCTTTAAAACTTTTATCTTCTCTGTTTCTTCATCTTTCCCTTTTTGTTTGTTAAAGGTTGAGTTATCCGGGTTTCTTTAAAGCAATACTACATTTTTTTTTATTTGATATGTTTCTGCATGTTTTTGCTGGGTTTTAGTGTTTAAGAAGGCAGTCATTGATGCACATCTTGAGTTCCTAGCAGATCTTAATGCATTGTTTATATTATTGATGGAGTGTCTGCTTTATGTTATTGCTTTTGCAAGGTAAACTGGGTATCAGGTCATCTTTGATACAGGTGACACTTTTGGTATCACAGATCCATGTTTTGTTGTATGATGACTTCCTGGGACCTTAAATTTAGCCTTTGTGAAGATTAGTTGAGACCATAGGAAATTTGTCTTTCTACTAAGCAATAATTTTCTGTGGAACTGTCTATATGAAGGCAAAAAGTTTTTTTAGATTATGCTGATGTTCTTTTGACACTGCAGTATACTGCTGCTGTTCTTTGTTACTGACATTTTTTTTAAATGAGAACACAAGAGACTGTTTCTCTGATTCACAGAAT